>NW_022111379.1:6520957-6528575 GCF_000313985.2 Echinops telfairi
CACACACACACACACACACACACACACAGTGCTGTGGTCATTTTGAATTACAGTCTGATCTTCCTGTTCCACTTCAGGCTTTGCTCACGATTACGCCTTATCAATCAGAAAGAAAGGGACCAGAGGGGCCGGATATTTACAATCAGAAGCACCTGGATCATTTGACAAACTGCAGATTCTTGGCTCTCATCCCAGATCTACTGGATAGTGATCTTTGGAAGTGGGATCCTGGAGTTTGTATTTCCAATAAGATCCCTGAGTGATTTTTTGCGGGGTGGGCACAATAGTTGTTGGGAACTCCTCCTTTAGATGGTGGATCTTGGAAGGATGGGAAGACACAGGGAGATGTCCAGGTGCCACCGATGACTCAGGCTTCAGCCTAGACGGTGTTGCTAACTCTGACAGACTCTCCACTAGGCAAGGTTGCATGGAGTTAGGGCATCAAAATAGAGAGGCACCAGTTATTCACATACAGACCCAGAGAGGGCAAGCAGAGGAGCCCCGTGGTGGCCACGAGCTGGCAAAGCACTAAATGAAACTGGTATCAATTCCAGTGCAGGAGAATGTGCTGGCTGCAAACCATATACAGCACAAGGGCACCCACATGTAAAGTTTAAGCTATGTGGCCCCTACCAACTCAACACCTGTGTTGACATCTTTCCCTACTGTATAACTGAAACGCCTTCTCTCTATAAATCTTGTGGGAAGATCTTGTTTCTTTCTAAGAAGCAGGAGCTGGGGATGGGCTGTCAAGTCTAACGTTTGCTGCGTTCTCGGCCTGTAAGTGGGTCCAACAAGAACAGCTGCGAGGCAAGGTGGTTCTATATTAATTGATGCCAGGCCGCTGGTCCATCTTGACAGAACCACCTTGTATACCTGTGCAGCGGATCCAGCAGCTCCGGCTGAGAGAGCCAGCAGTGCTCTTGGCCATGCGACAAACCGAAGGGCAGGCTCTGGTGCATGTCCTGGTAAGCAGCCCGGGGCCGGGTGTGAGGGAACATGGTTCAGCTGACCATGGCAATGAATTCAATCAAGTTACTTTTCAGCTGTGCTGCATAGCCTTTGTGTGCAGAGTTATGTTCCGAGGTGGTGTAAATAGTAATATATGTGACTTTCGGTTGAAAACATGTTGCATGTCCACACAGATGCAGTCTAGCATACGTTTACTATAATGCCAACAGGGGGTGATAATTTAGCCTAATGCTAAAAGAAGGACAACATACAGTAAGGCTGGAAGGATTAATATTTATCTAACACAAAAGCTTTCACTTATGTATCCAGCAAGTTTGATTTTTAAATTTGTATATCGAGCGGGTTTGTCGGGCAGGATGCAGCGCTCCATCGTGCCCCTTTGTTCGTTTGTAATTGCACCATCGGCTACGAAGCACCGATCACGATGCCAGTATGAGCCATTTCAAGGAGATTGGGAAAGTCAATTGGTATGTGGTGGGATATCAATATCATTTTACTCCAATTGCTGAAACAACGATGTTCATGGACTCATTTTCCTGGCATAGAATATGCAAAGTATTCTTTCTGTGGAAAATGTAGTATCCAGCAAATGTATTAGTGCCCCACGTCAGCTAAACAATATGTGACCCAGTTCATCTTATTCTGCTAATATATTAAGTGTCCCTTTTACATTTCATCATGAATCTAGTGGCATTTGAAAAGATAGCTAAGACACACACACATGCACTCACACCCACAAACACACAGTTCACATGCTCCATTCCAATGCATCTGTAGGCAGAAGAGGGGCACCACAGGTTAGCTGTGTATAAGGCCTGCCCACACGTGTCTTCCTCTGGCTCTGTGCTGAGCACTTGTGTAGCTGCTCTTCCATGCCTCAGTTTCCTCATCTGCAAAAAAATCAAGACTAATATTTGCCTCATCAATTCTCATGAGGGTTAAATAAATTATATGCGCAGAGTGTTTCAAACTGCCTGGCACCTGTTAAAAATCGGCATGTTTTTCCTGTGAATGTTATTCCAAAGGAAGGGGCATAGCATGAGCAGAAATCAAACAGATAGAAAGCAATGGCCTCTTGGAGTGAGACTGGGCAGGCCAGTTGGTCAGGGACAAAAGATTTAAGTCAATAATTTTCCAGTTGTGATATCCAAAGAAAAAAACTGGGAAGAGCTTGTTTAAAATTCAGTTTCCTCCAACAGTTCCTAAACTTGAGCTGAAGCCGGGGAATCTGCATTTGAAGTGTTTGATGCTCTGATTGGACGGGTTTTAGAAACCTTGGTTTAGGTAGAGAACGAAAAACAAAACATCATCCGACAAACCCATGACTGTCAAGTTCATCCTAGCTCCTGATGGCCTCAGGTGTGTCAGAGTAGAACTGTCCTCGGCAGGGTTGTTCAGTGGCTGATTCGAGGATCCTAGAGAGCCAGGTCTTTCTTCTGAGATGCTTGTGGGTGGGCTTGTACCATAAATTATGCCGAGCCTGCTGTGGGAATTAAGCACGGGCACCACCAGAGCACTGGTATTGAAAGTCGGACAGGTATTCTGAGGCCACACAATGTTGTGGGTTGCTAATGGCATGTTCAATTTTTGCTTAGGTATGTCCAGAAAGCAGCCGAAGTATCCGAGAGGTGCAGTGTGCATCCTATAACAACAAGCCGTTCATGGGACGCTTTTATGAGTGGGAACCATTTGCGGAAGGTAAGACTCCACTCGGCTCTCTGTCCATAGGAATTCTTTGTCTCTCCTCTGACCCTGTCACTTCCGGGTGGTACAGGAGCAATTGATGTGCTCCTGAGAAGAAGGCCTGGTCACAGGGAAGGGGGTCGGGCCGTCCTGAAGGTAACATAGCTGCAGTGTTAACCTGGACGGTTCTCGGCACGGAGTCACGTGGATGAAGCATAGAGAGTGTTGGGACCCTGACAGGCTGGTTCCAAAGATGAAGCTTCTAGGCAGGCATGGCCCTCAGGAGCAAGCAAGAAGGAGGGCACCTGGGTCTCTGCCGGTTTGAAAGGACAGGAGGTCTCGGAGCTTGTCCAGCCTGCTCTGGGGATTGGAGTCACGTGTCTCTGTGGCAGCTCAGGTGGTTACATGGCTTTGTGACTGAGAAGTGTCTAAGATGGCTCATTCCATCCCAGAGCAGGGGCCCCTGGAGGGTTGACGGGCCAAGCCAAATGTCTCAGGGGCACTCGGTAGCAGCTGAGCTGGTGGGAAAGAGAAGTGTCCAGCTGCCTTCAGTACCCAACGGAAGAACTCAGCCTGGCCAGCTGGACCAGGGGGTTTCCCCAACCCAGGACAATGGTTGAGACAGCTGCTGTGGGACACAGCCCAGAGGGGAGGGCACTGTCATTTGAGGCAGGATCTGCAGGGACTGCCTTGTGCTGGTTTCATTCCAGAGTCAGTGTCAGGGGAAGCCACCCTATGGAAGGCAGAAGCTTTGGGGACCGGTGGGGGCATGTGGAGAAGTGTCCGCTGTCTGCCCTGAAAGGAGAACGCTTTGTCTGTGCGTTTTTCTCCAGGGAGAAAAATTCCACTTTTAATTCTCCTCTCCAACGGGTCCCAGGAGCCCACAGTTGGAAGAACTCCCCTGGCTAAGCAGGAAAGATGATCGGTGGAGCACAGAGTGGGTTGAATGCACACGTGAGGGTGGACCAGCAGCTGGGGGGTGAGCCAGGGCACGACACTGGGAGGGGAGCTTGGATTCTCGGGGCTGGTGCTTGATTCAGACACGGTTTCATTCCGGAAAGCATTCTGCTAAATGCAAGGTGCTATCCCCATGTGGACCGTGGAACAGAAAAGACCATGAGCAGACTGCGTAGGGAGCTCTCCCTGAAGCTGTAGTTTACTTAATAGCAAGAGGGGGCTTTGTAAAGTTTGTGGGAAATTTCCATTTTATTTCCTATCAGTGCCACACACCACGAACATTTTGAAGCTCCCTGGCGTTGTAGCAGTGTCCCTTTCTTAGGGTTTGTGAGGATGCCATCGTTGGCATATTCTTAAGACGGTGTTAACATTAGAGGAAGCTGAGAAAAAGATATATAGAAACTTTCTGTTCTATCTTTGTAGCTTCTATAAGTCGAAAATGATTGCACAATCTAGAGTAAAAAAAAAGAATTAGGCTTTCAATGAGCTAGGGCTTCCTTGCATTTTAAAGCAGACCAAACCCTCCTGATCTACTTACTTGGAGCGTGGAAGAGGTACCAGGCAGGCTTTAGATTCAATAGCATCTACCCCTCCGGGTAGATCAGGAAGCGTGGTTGGTTCTGACCCCTAGCAGGAGAGAGCTGGAGAGGTAGAGCACATATCCAAAGTGAGGCTCACAGTGCTAGGTGTCTCCAAGGTCATGGTTCTTAGTCCTGTTTAGAATCACTGGGAACTTTTAAGAATGAAAATGCCTGAGCCCTACCCCCAGAGATTGAGCTGTAACTCCAAAAACATGAAACTCACTGCCGGTGGTGTAGGGTGTACGCATTGGACTGTGAGCCCCGTGGCCTAAAGTTACAGACCACCAGCAGCCCCGAGGGAGATAGACTGCGCTTTCTCCTCCTGTGAAAGGTTACAGTCTCAGGAACCTCCGGGAGGTCGCTATGGGATGGAGCGAGCCTGGAAGAAAGCCTGGACATCAGGATTTCTTTTCAAGATCCCGTGGGCGTTTTAAAGATTCGAATGGGCATCTGGGGTTGAGAACTCTTCATCCAAGAGGAGAAGTGATGACGGTGGCCTTCCTGTAGGACCGGATCAGGCCGTCCTCACTCAGAACCACGGTACATGTTAGGAAACGTGGAGAGAAGAGGGGACGCTTGTCAGAGCCACACCCTGGACAAAGGAAGCCCCTCCCCGCAGTGCACACCATCATGGTTTCCCTGGGAGCTGCCGCTACCTGGCGGAACCCTCTCGGGGTGGCTAAGGGTGGTCATCTAAGACCTCCTGTGGAGCCGTGGTAGATGCTAGTTTAATATCAAAAGCCCTTTACATATGTTTGGGCTCATGTTCATGTATCACAAATATTCCCTGTGGATGTCTGCTGTGAATGCCTGGTTTCTGTGTGAGTCTACCTTTTCTGTTGCTTTGTTTGTTGGCCTTGATGGGTGCTGGACTGTAAGTTTGGGACCTGGGAGAAAGTTAGAAGCAGTTTCTTTTAATTTTAGAAGATTTCAAATTGAGATAATGTTGTAAGCCCCCATATACCAGTTAATTTCGGTAGTTACCAGCTCACAGCCAGCCTTCTTTATATGTACCTCACCCTTTCTTGTCACCCCCAATTTTGGGAAGCTCAGCAACCCTGGTAACAAAGAGGATTATGCATTGGGCTGTTCATTGCAAGGTTAGCAGTTCAACTCCACTTGCCACTAGGAGGGAGAGGGTAAGACTTTCTGTTCCCATATTGATTTGCATCTTCAGAAATCCAATGGGGCAGTTTCCTCTGTCCTGTAGGGTCACCGCAGGTCTGAATTGCTCAATGGCAGGAGGTTTGGTTTGGAGTTTGATATTGGAGTTCCCATTATACTCTGCTATATTCTTTGGTGGCTGTAATAGTTACATTAAGATTCTTGGTTATAAATGACAGAAATTCACCTTGAATGCATTTTAACAAGATGTATGTTTGGTCATATTGCTGGGAAGTCCAAGAAGTAGAATTGGCTTCAGAAATGGCTGCATTCCAAGCGTCCAGCAACGTCGGGGCCCTGTCTTTCTCTGCATTTCTCCATGTCGTGGTTCCGCTTGCCTTGATTTCAGGCAGGCTGGAAGCTTACGTGGCTCTCAATCCTGGTGGGAGAGATTCTCTTTCACCTATCACCCGTGTCGATCTCGGCAGAGCGCCACAGAGGGCCTGTCTGGTTTATATGCCTCTCCTTGGACAGCTGGGGCATGGGGGACCAGGAGCTTCCTCAGGTCACGTGGCAAAGCCCTTGGTGGGGAACCCATATCACATGAGGAGGAGGTCCGGGAGCTGGAATAGACTGATAAGCAGATTCCTCTACAAAAAAATCCGTATCTGCATGCTTCTTGATCATTAGGCACGGAGATTTTTAATGAGCTAATTAAAATCCTGGAGTTTTCCACAGTAAAGGAAATTGCATATCAGCAGCAGATTAGATAAACCAATGCCCTTTGATAATGTATTCCTTTATGTGGAAGACACAGAATTCTTTGAAATGTTTTCACTGACATTAATATGTCGCACATGCCTAGAAGGAGAGGAGGGGCCAGGTCACTGGGGTTGCATTTGCATCGGCTTTGTTTAAATGTGTTGTCCACCGCTGCCACCCCACCCCAAGCCCACCCCTGCTAATGTTGTTTTCTTGATGTGACCTCCTTCCTCCTAAATGACTCCCAGCTGACCCAGCAGGAGGCAGACCCTGGGACTGTGGCTGTGGGTGTTCATACTTCACGGCTGCAGTTTGCACGGGGCTCTTGGTTTTGTTTGGATGGCTATTGCTGCTCGCATGTGCCTGCTGAGGAAAACAGCTGCGCTCCCTCAGTCCCATGCCACACAGAATAGTAAAAGCAGAATACACTCGCTGACAAACACATTCATTTGACCAGATGGTTCTTCTTAGGCCTTAAATCGCATTTCCTGGATTGGGTGACCTAGCTTTGGATAATGCCTCTGGGAATGTTTCTCATAGCCCTGGCCCCGTTATTGTAAAGGCCATGCAGCCAGAAACAGGGTGGCCGTGCATCCCTGTTTCTCCAGGACCGTGATGGGTAAGGCCTGTTATCGCCATCTGGGCCACTATCACGGCTGGATGGCTCGGGCCATAAAGGATTGGGTGGCTCAGGGTAGGACCGAGTCCCTGGGTAGTGTGTACCATTGACGTGCTCAACTGCTAACCAGAGGGGTGGGGGCGACCGGGGAGTTCACCTGGAGGCAACTTGGATGGAGGCCTGAGACCTCAGCCAGTGAGAAGCCCAGAGAGCCGAGTTCTGCTCTGATACCTGGGAGGGCTCCGGAGGTGCGAGCCGATGGCGAGAGTGAATGGCCCAGCTGAAACGGAAGACTGGTGCTTAGATGCCGGCACCGGGGGCAATGGCACTTGCTGCCCAGGCCCCAACAGCGCCAGGGCCTCGCGAGCTCGGTCACTACCGACTTGGCAGCAGCAAGTATCAGTCTTAACCCACGAGCCAGGGACAGCTTCATGTTGATGTAACTCGGGTGCGGTGTGTGGTCCTAAGGGGGAACTGAAGGGTTGGGCTGAATCAGAAATTGGACATTGCCAACTGGAGACAGGAACAGAGCCATCAAAAGTGACTGGCTTATGCCGAAGTAACAAGTCACCCCCTGTTCTAATGCCCGGACACCACAAACATTTATATTCTGCTCAGCCGGTAGACATGCCATCTCAAGGAATGCTTCCACTGAGGCATCAAATCATGTGCTGCTTCTTAACATTCCTGTCACTAGTAACCCCCAGGGGATCTCCCTCACACCTCATTGGCCAACACAAGTCACAGATCACACTTTTCTTCCGAGGGGAACAAGGAGCTGGGACCCCAGGCTGGCCTCAGAAGGAAGAGAGGTGGAATATCTGTGATCAGCCCTAATGATTAGCAAAGGCAGGACCTCGAGGGAATTCCCTGGGATGCTTTCCTTGCGACTCCAGGGGGCTTTTATTAGACTGCTTGTAAGAAATGGTCCACTTGACTC
>NW_022111379.1:6529148-6538924 GCF_000313985.2 Echinops telfairi
GTTCGCTCCACTGGGACCTGATCAGAGCCATCGTAACACACACGGTCCCACTGTCAGACTGGTCCATTGCCCAGAAAGCAGACCTGGGTCTCCTGCCTGGAAGGAGAGACTCCAACCCCTGGATCAGGAAGGGCCCCCTCACTTCACTCACGGACCCATGGGACTCGCATGTCCCCTTCTCGCCTCTTCTGCACCCATCACTGCCCTGGAGTTGATGCTGACTCACAGTGCCCCTACACGGGTTCCGACACTAAATCCTTACAGGAGCAGACAGCTAGCTGAATCTTGCTCCCATGGAGTGGCTGGTGGTTTTGAACAGTCTACAGTTATTATAAACCTGTCATAATGGCTATGACAGGTTGTAGGGGAACGAGAGGCCGTTTCTGTTTCATTGGTGATGTGATTGGAATGCCTGACATAAGATCCGTCCTGGGCACCCTCTTACCCAGGTCTAGAATCCCAACTAGTTTGCTTCCTCCAGGTCCAGGGACCTTGTCACCTGGTGAGGCCAGGCCAAGGTTGCTGCGGGGAGGAGTGTGTCATTAACGACACAGCAAAGCCCAGGTGATGCCTGTTTGAGAAAGCAGAACCATACGTTTGGTGTTCCGCATGCTGCGTGTGAAGGAATGGTGCAGCCTTTGGATATCAAGATGCCCAGCGGTCTGTTGGGATGTGGGTTTCTGAAATGTAGGGGCATGTCTTAGGGTTGTAGACCTGTATTTGTGATCCCTGCAGCCACAAAGGCTGAGACGGCCTTCAGAAAAGTGTAGAATCAGATGGATAGAAGACCAAGACAAGAGCATTGGAGCAGGGGCGTGAGGACCAACCATTAAGGAGACTGAGAGAAGATGGCCCGAGGAAGTGGGCAAGGCAACTAGGCATCATAAGCCCTTCTTCCATCCTCTGGGACTGGAATAAGCTTGTTCGGGTTTCTCAAAGGAGTCCAGGTGGTGTCAATGGTCAAGTCCTTGGCTGCGAATCAAAAGATTCGGGGTTCAAACCCACCCCATGGTCTTCCAGAAAAAGGCCCAGTGATGTTCTTTCCTGAAGATCACAGCTGAGGAAACTTGAGTCTGCAGTTCCTCTCTGTCCTGTGGAGTCGGCCTGAGGTCGGATGAACACCTGGTTTACTAAGTTCCCAGTGACACGGCGGTGCAAACGGAAAGGAGGCTCAAATCAGGTCATCGTAATAAGAAATGGGTTTGAGCACGCCACTAGGAACCAGGGACAGTTTGAAGTTCTAGCTCATTGAATCCTCGCGCTGACTCTACTGTGACCCTCCTTTTAGAGAGGACATAGAGGCAGAGAACAATGAAATGTCTTCCCTCGGATCACCCAGGTATCGAGAGAGCCATGTTTAAACCCCAAACTCTAACTATGGAGCCTTTGCTCGTCATGGCTTTGGAAGCAAGGCAAGTGAAGCAAAGAATAGGCAGTCGGTGCTGCTGGACCCTTGCAAGAAGGTCAAGGAGAAAGGAGAGAATAAAGAGTCGAACGGACTGTTGGGAGCAAGAGTGCAAAACCATGTAAGAGGTTGCCCACGGAGCCTGTCAGGTCTCTCAACAGCCTGATGCAGAGTGTCGTGCAGAAGGCACACGGCTGAGGGGGAAGAGTAGGAAGGCTTGTTCCGGGTGGCAGAGAAGTGAGGGGAGTGAAAGTTGTCAAGAGAGAGTGAAGGGTTCACAGCACAGTATCTCTGTACCTATGCTGTTGGAGAGGAAGAGATGGGAAAATAAACCAGGTGTTTTATTGTCCCTCCTGGAGAAAGTGTACGATTGCTTCTCTGCCAATTGTTGTCGAAAGCTGCTTCTTCACTGCTGAATAAACATTCCCTTGTTCAAGAGGAGGGAGCACAAGCAAATGTCCATGGGGGGAAAAAGATTTGTGTAAGAATGATTCCAGCAGCCTCGTTCATCAGATCCCCTAACTGGGAAAAGAGCAGATACCCATCAACAGAGAATGGAATGAAGAAAGGTGTGGGACCTTCACCCAATGGAATATTGCTCAACCGTGAAAAAGAACACGGTGCAGATCCGTGTAACAGCCTGGGAGTGTCTGAGCAACATACAGCAGATACAAGAGGACATCTTGTCTGATCCCATTGGTACGAAGACCTAGAACAGGTCTTCTGGGGTGTGTCGGGCAGGGGTGGGGGTGGGGACTCCCAGAGGATTAGCTGGAAAAGGCCGAAACAGAACTTCGTGGAGTGATGGTAATATTCCACGATTGGTCTGGTTGTTAGATGTGCATTTTCGTTGTCTATTGTCTACCTCACAAGACCAATGATTCTTTCCCTCCTCTTTGTTAGCTTGTTTCTCTCTTTCTCGAAAGGGACAGCTAGATGTGTTAGTTAAGCGTTGGACTGCTAACCACCAAGTTGGAGGTTCAAACCCACCAAGCACTCCTCAGGAGAAAGTTGAGGCTTTCAGGTCCTGTACAGGTTCACAGCTTCAGAAACCTTGCATAGGTTCGATACTCGTCAGAATGGGCTTGATGGCATTGAGATCTTAAAATAAATTTCACCATAGTTGAACTTCAACAAGGCTGGCTAGTTTCCTATCTTTCTTTAGTTATGTGCTTGTTTTTCTGCGTAAGGATTCTTTTTTATTTACTGCCACGAAGGAACAGGATTATGGTAAGAATGAAGTAATGTGCCTACTATTATGTCTAGAATCATAGGACTTGGTTGGAGCAAGGTGTCCCCAGAGAGTCCAGAATCTGAGACAAGAAGTGGCCCATGTCTATCAGTTATGTTCAGTGCCAGCAAGTTGATTTCAACGCCCCCGACCCTACAGGACAGAGCAGAACTGCCTCAGAGGGTTCCCAAGGCTGTCAACCTGGTTCCCAAGGCTGTCAACCTGGTTCCCAAGGCTGTCATCCTAACGGGTTCAGCACACTGCCATATCTTCCTCCTATGGAGTGGCTGGCGGGTTCAAACCACCCATCTTTTGGTTAGCAGCCAAGCTTTACCCATTGCACCACGAGGGGACAGTGACAGAAACCAATTCTGGTGAACTTAAAGACAAAAGGGTTTTATTGGCAGGGCCCCCAGCAGCTCAGAAATCAGCAGAAAGTGATAGCCAGGCTTGGTGAAGGAGAGAAACTGGGGACGGTGTGGGGGTCTAGGTGGACAGAATTGACATTTTCTTTAGGCTGGTACTACTACCATGGGTACGCTCCAACAGGTATCCCCACCCAAGAGTCAAAGTCCTGGGAACAAGTGTCCAATTCACTTGTTTAGGCCGTGTGCTCATCCCTGGGACCGGGAGACTGGGCCACTTTGATTGACAGCCCAACAAGGCCCCACCCAAGCTAGGAGAGGCCCTTCTCTGTCAGGAAACCCAGGTGTAATCCTGAAAAGGGAGAAGGAGGGAACCCCAACAGGGGTCCACGACAGAAACGCACGGCAGATCAGAGTGAGCTCCCCCTCCCTTTAAGGAATATGAAGGATGGGACACATGTATCCGTCTTCTGTTTGCTGTGCTTGCATTCCTGAAGATTTCTACATATAAAAACCCAAACCCAATGCACCGCCACCGAGTCCATATGAACTCAGGACAACCCTGTAGGACAGAATATAAGGGCCCTTGTGGATTTCTGAGGCTGTAAACCTTTACGGCAACACAAGGGCCCCTCCGTCTCCTGTGGGTTTGACCTTGCAGCTAGCTGCCCACCAGGGAGCCCACTGTGCTACAAGGGTCCCTTATCAACCCATTAAAACCAAGCTCACTGTCAGTGAGTCGGCCCAATAGGACAGGGTCGGACTCCCCTTTGAGTTTCCCCTTGAGTTTCTGACCCGTTACAGGAGTCGGAAGCCCCATCCTTCTCTCAAGGAGCAGCTGGTGGCTTCGAATTGCTGACCTTGAGGATCTTAGCCCAACTAGAAAACACTTGGTTCCCAGGCTCGGGACATAGGACTGTGTCAGGCCCCTCTGTTTCTCAACGTCCGGCTCGTGCAATTCAGATTGATTCGTGTGCATCTGCACATGTGCACAGGTGTACAGGAGCGAAGTTGAGGTTCTGAGGTGTCAGTTACACATATTACAGGGAGGTGAGCTCAAGGAGAAATCCAGGGGGTCTGTAACAGTTCTGTACCCTTCCCCACAGTGTTTAGAATGCTAGGTGCTGGGTTAGCTGCCCTGCCCACTACGAGGATGCTGATGTGTGAAGTGATCATGCCTCACGATGATCTCACTAGATCATGCCTCACGATGATCTCCAGACTTGGTTTCTCTTTTTGAAGAGTGAGGAGAAGGTGGGGTAGGGCAGTCAGGACACTCCTTTTTAGGTTTGTTGTTGTTGTTTTAACTGGAAATTGCAGATTTGGAAAAGGAAAGGTAGTTTGAGGAGCAAATGGCTCCTGGCCAAGGGTCTTCCAAACCCAAACCAAGGCTATTCTAGAATGTATACATGCTTCTTTTACAAAGGATTCCTGTCCTGTCACTTGAGCCAATAGCATGCTAGGTAATTAGTCCAGAAAAGCCTCAGGATCCATTTCAACATCAAGCAGCTCCGTACATACGCATTCTTCTAAGGATTTGTCACCCACAGGAAGAATGTAAGCCTGTTGCAGAAATACGAATTAATGAGACCCAGTCCTATCATTTCTCTCTCTTCCAAGCAGCTCAGCTTTCTGCAGAGTCTTTGCCTCCCTCTGTTCACGCTGGCTGAGGAGCCCTGGTGGCATAACGGGTACACCTTGGCTGCCAACTGCAAGGCCAGCAGTTCGAAGCCACCAGCCACTCCTAGAGAAGAAGAGAGCTCTCTATTCCCGTAAAGCGTTACATTCCCAGAAACTCCCCGGGGCAGTTGGTCCCTGTCCTGGGTGGTCACCAGGAGTCGGCGCCGACTTGGTGACAATGAGTTCTTTGTTGTTGTTGTCGTTCACACCAGTTGGGATGAACAAGGTCAGGTGTAACCAACAATAGCCACCGCAGCGACAATCAAGCAGTTGCCATTGAATCGAGGCTGACTGGAGCTGGCCTTCCAGGGACAGCAGCACCGCCCCATCGGGTTTGCTTAACCCTGTGTCCCACCTGGTGTCCTTATCCTCCCATGCAGGCGCGGAGGCCCAGGGGGTTGGACGGTCTCCCCGGATCTTAGAGGGAGACACAAGGACAGATGAAGCTGACCTCACAAAAGCACAGCCTGCCAAGCTGAGAGCCGTTTGCCTCCGGGGCTGCAAAAGAATTTCTCCCTCAGTGCAACCAAGCCCTGCCTGATTCATTTCCTTTCAAAACAAACAAGTGTGTTTTTACATCAAGACGACTTAAGACGTTTCCAGGAAATCCTGGGACTTGGTCTTAATCTCTTGTAGCGCAGTTCTGTCACCCTGTGAGCAGAGGTCACCTGACTGTACATGTCTTGAAGGAGCGGTGGACATGTTTGGTGGCGCCTACCAGGGACGTAGAGAAATTCGTATTAAATCAGCACCGAGAGGAGTTGAGAGTTTTAAGTTTCAGGGTTTAAGTTTGGAAGGGACCAATGCATAGGCAATTTATATTTCAGTGATCAGTGCAGCCTACTCCTTGGCCTACTTATTGCAGAAGCTTGCGGCCATCTATGACGTCTCCGCCGCTCCGCCTACCCCGGCCAGAGCTCTTACAAGCAATCAACCCATCAGCCTCCATTTCCTTAGATGTCTCCATTGAGAATAATGGGTAGGACAAGGAAATGGCACACAAAGGGTTAAAGGGAAAGCTTGTAATGTATCTGTGGTCCAATCGAGGAGGAGAGCAGGGCATGCACATGTGTGCTGTTCTACCTTTGGCCTCATATTGACATGAGTCGGCTGCAGTGCATTCTTATGGAGCCTCTGTCATTTTCCCTGGGGATGACCACCTGCTGGCCCTTCCCAGCCAGATGGAACTAAACTCCAGGGAGAGATGCTTGAACACAGCCTCCAGTCACCCCGAGTTGTCACTTCAGTCAACATTCCTGCCAAACATACCGCTTTCACCGTGACTGCACCCTCCAGTGTACAATTAGTCCTGGAGGCGTAGCATGTAGGTCTCCCTGCCTGTGCTAGCTCTGAGTGTCACCGGAATCGATTAGTGATGTCTTCCACGGGTGTAAATGGGGTAAATGGCAGCCTGTAGGCTGCTGCTTAGCTATTTCTACTTAGAGTATTTAGATTTTTCAAGTTGTGCTCAAGGAGGTGCCAATTAACTTTGCAGATGCACACACTTTTGAAATGGGTCTCGATTCTTTCGTGAACGGGTGAGACTCTTTAAGTGATTCACCAAGTTTGCCAAGAATTACATGTGCTTCCATAAAGCCTGGGCCTTTCAAGTACAATAATTGGGGGGAATGCAGCAACCAAGTATGACAAACACATGTCCTTGTAAGTCACGTCTACAACGTGTTAACATTTGAAGTAGAAATACAAACCAAACGGTCAGCAGCTGATGGTTATTTCTGAAGAGGAGACAGTAAGCAGGCTAACCTGTGAGGCCTGGTTCTGAGACGAGTTCTCTAAAGTAACTGTTTGTTCAGTGTCTCTCTGCAGAGATGGAGGACCCAAACCAAGGGGCGTGTCTAACAGCGGGACCACTTGATGGCTCAGTGTCTCCCTTCTGCTTTGACATATGGCCGCTCGGCCTCTGAGGCTGTATCCACTGCAGCAAAGCAACACAGAGGGAGTGACCATTGTCTGCATCTAACTCGTCCACTTCCAAAGCCAGCTACGTTCAGCCTGGCCTACGGAGTGTATTCGCCATCATTTCCTGGACATCCATGTGTCCTTGTCACATCTCTTCTCCTCTGTAAATGGAAGCTCCGCCAGTGACTCATGATACGAGTTCTTTTTAACCCAAACACTTGGTAAATGAACACACCCACACGCGCGCGTCCAAAGATATTGCTACAAACATATCATAGAAAGCTGAGTGAAGCAGAAATATCCAAATGGGAAGTTCTTGCTCATTTCGCAGCATAGCCCCCAGGACAGTCTACACGCTTCTGACACCGGTGTACTCATCTTTGTCGCCCTCCCCGATTCATGCTCAGCTCTTTGATTGGCAGCTCGTCAAACAGCAGTTTGGGCAGCCTCAAGGATACACACCCTGTTCCTTTGGAAAGTTCTTTGGGTCTTGGGAGCAAAAAGTGGTCCGAAGGGGCAAGATCAGGGCTGTGGGGTGAATAGGGTAAAGCTTCTCCATGAAATTGTCATCCGACAGCCCTTGCTGCCTCCGAGAAGGACACAGAAAGTCCTTGGAGCGACTTTCTTGGGTGTTCTCTCACCCGTCCGCTTCTGTATGTTCTTAAACACTGCCCGCTTCTGCCCGCTCCTGACCTCCCCCACCCTCGGCGGCTATCCTGTGTCCTTCAAAAACTCGACCAAGATTGCCCATTGTGAATCGCTGAAACAACAAAGGTCCCTTCATTTTCAGAGTTTGCCACTCTGCCTTGAGATTAACCCTGCCCGGCAGATCCCCTGGAAAGCCATTGCTTTGAATGGCTTGTGTTTGACTAAGATAAGGGTATGCGTGATGGGGAGGACTTGTGTGCAGCACTCTCTGATCATGGAGTCATGTTTAAACATGTTTGATTTGGGATAAACCTGTCCGTGTTTGCATGGGAGCCCCAGTGGCGACCTTTTTTGACTTACGTAAGCATGCTTGCACACGGTTTGTCCTTGGGTGTCTGGCTTATTGCACGTAGTATAATGTCTTCAAGCTTCATCCAGTGTGGTAGCATGTTTCAGTGCTGCGTGTCGTGTGTCGGTTATTTCCCATTCTTTCTGTTTTAGGCTGCCAGATACACATACAGTAGTGGAGAGGGGCCAGTAAATGAAGTTCCTGGAAATACCAAAAACAATTACCATTCCCTTACCATGACCCAGTCCTCCTATACGAGCACAGAAAAATGTACCTGCTGTACTGAACAACAGGGGTCCTGATGGTGGAGTGGTTATGCTTTGGGCTGCGATCTGGAAGGTCGACAGTTCAAAACCACCATCCGCTCCAAGGGAGAAGACAAGGCTTTTTCTCCCATAAAGAGTTATAGTCTCGGAAAGTCACAGGGAACAGGTCTACTCTTTCCTTTCGGGTCACTAGGAGTTGGAATCGGTTCTATGCCAGTGAGTTTGGTGTTTTGTTTTATATTGAGTACTGAGCACTATAACTGTGAGCTCTGTGTTGTAAATAACCTGTTTTCCATCTTCTCGGCTATAAAACGGCATTAACATCACTAACCTTGCAGTGCAAGCAATTTTCACTCAACTACTAATCTAAAGGTTGGTTCTTTAGGCCCACGTAGAAGTGCTGTGGAAGAAAGATCTGATGATCGGATTCTATAAAGTGAAGACATTCCTCTGAGGCAGCTCTGCTGTGTGGCACAAATAACCACGCGTGGCAGATGACTTGATGGCAAGCAGTTTGGTTTTGTTTTCTTGGCAGCACTTGTAAGATTAGTCAGTAACAGTGATGCCTTAATGAGTGACAACTGTGGTTATGGTCAGGCGCCCTGGTGGTGGAATGGTTATGCTTTGGACTGAGATCTGGAAGGTTGCAGTTCACAATCACCAGCCTCTCCTCTGGAGAAATACAAGGCTTTCTATTCCCATGAAGAGTTACAGTCTCAGAAACCGAAAGGGGACAGTTCTAGTTCTACCCTGTGGTATAGGATGTGTGCTAGTTCAGGCAGACTAGAGAAACAAATCCAGGGAGACTCATCTGTGTATAAGAGAGAGTTTTATATCAAACAGTAATTGTACGTTAAGAAAACATCCCAGCCCAGTCCAGATCAAGTCCATAAGTCCAGTATTAGCCCATATGTCTGATACCAATCTATAAATTCCTCTTCAAACTCACGAAACACATTTGATGATGCTGAATGCAGGATGATCACAGGCCATTGGGTGGAAAGTCTTGTGGATCCAGTGGCAGTGGAAGCATCTCAGGGCTGGCAGGGGGCTCCACGTGACTTCTCCAGCCCCAAGGCTCTGGCTGCCATCAGTGTGTCTCCATGTGACTTGTCAACAAGAATGTCTCCCAGGGAGAGTGTGTGTCCCACCTCCAGCGAGCTATTTATCTCCTTAGCACCTCCAAATGAGGTCATCAAACTATCTATGACCCGATTGACAGGCCAGACTCCATCCTTTCACTCGTAAGTCTCAAACTGACAACAGATTATGTAACTACCACAGGGGGGTTCTGAGTTGGCATCCCCGTGATGGCAGTGCCTCCTATTGTTATGGTCAGAGAAGCTCTAGTGATGCTGTTGAGTAAGCTGTGGGCTGCTAACCTCAAGGTCTGCAGTTGAAAGCCACGAGCTGCTCCAATAGAGAAAGCTGCTCGCTCCTCCTATAAAGCTGTACGGCCTCGGAAGCCCTCTGTGGGGCTGCTGTGGACTCAAGGGCAGTTGATTGGGTTTGGTATCATTGTTGTCAGTAGGCCCTGGTGGCACAGTGGTTCAGTACTCGACTGCTAACAGAAGAGTCAGGGGTTAGAACCAGTCAGCAGTCTATAGGACAAAAGACTTGGGGGGTCTCCGGCTATACAAATGGTGGCTTGGGAAATCCGATGGGGCAGTTCTACTCTGTCCTGTAGGGTGGCTGTGAGTTGATTGACTCGACAGCACGCAACAATCACAATCACTGTTGTTACTTTACAAACATGTAGGCATACATTTTATGTACCTGATGGCAAAAGTTATGAAAATGGATCTCTTCCAAACTGACCACTTGATGGCATGCAATCATCCTGCACCCGTGACCAACGCCTATTCTTCTAGAACCCCAAGGACTGCAGGGGCTTCTGGGACAGTTGCTCTAT
>NW_022111379.1:6541303-6542833 GCF_000313985.2 Echinops telfairi
AGGATTCTGGGAATTCCTGTCTTCCTCCCTGGAGGTGGGACACACTCTCTCTGCTTGTCTCCCTGCAATACATTCCTGTTGACAACCCACATGGAGCTCCACGCTGATGGAGCTAGAGCCCTGGAGCTGCAGGAGCCATGTGGAGACCCACACCAGTGCTGAGATGCTTCCATCACCACTGAATCCATAAGACTTTCCACCCACTGGTTTGCAATCTCCTTACATTTTGCGTCATTGCATGTGTTGCATGAGTCTGAAGAGGAATTCATAGACTGGTCTCAGATGTATTGGAAGTATGGACTTGAACTGGACTGGGCTGGGATGTTTCTTAATATACAATTGCTCTTTTATATAAAACTCTTTCTTATATTCACACAAAAAAGAAAGGAATCACAGATTTGACAAATGAATTAAGTGTAATGGAGAGTACATTGAAGGTGACATGAATGTTTTGTTAAAATGTATGTATATATACATATATATAGCTTTGGGGGAAAATCTGGGGTTTTTTTTGTGGTGGGGGGCACCGCCTCTTATGGACATGATCAGAAATCGAGTAGACCAAGGACCTGTATGAATTCTAGTATCTTACTAAGCACTGCTGAATGCAGGCCCAAACCCAATACCATCGAGTTGCTTCCACCTGAAAGCAGCCCTGTATATAGGGTTTCCAAGATTGTAAATCTTCACCGGAGCAAAGTGGCTCATCTTTCTCCCTCAGAGAGGCTGGTGGGTTTGAACCACAGACCTTTTGGATAGCGGCCTGATGCCTGCTAGAAGCAGGTAGAGATTTTTTTCAATGGAAGTGATTAACAACTGACCAGCTGCTCTGAAGCCTGTTCTTTATCAGTCAAGATGGCTAATGAGTAACTAACACATTTCCTGAAAAGGACGCCATGGTGTATTCAGTACTTGACCTTTTCCTTCCGAGCCTTGCTCTGAGTGCTGTGAGCTCTGTTGGTCAGGGGGAGGGGCGATGACTGGGAGACGCTCAAAGAGGCCAAGGTTAGAGAGGAAGAAGGGGAGCCTGGTGGAGCAGGTGGGTTAGCTCAGGTGCTCACCAAAGGTTGGTGGTGGAAGCCACAAGCCACTCTCTGGGAGAAAGGCGTGGCCGTGGGCTACCCGAAGGATGACATCGCTGGAAACCCTCTGGGACAGTTCTGTTTTGCCCTGTAGGGGCACTATCAGTAGAGACGATCTGAGGGCAGTGGGTTGGGTTGGGTTTTTGCTAAGAGGGGTGGAGTCGGGGATTGTGGGGGTCAGAAAAGCGAGGAGAACAAGCCATCTCACGAGCTTGATGAAGACAAGTCCATAGTAGAGTAGGAGCAAAAGGCTGGCAGGGCAACCCCAGATTCCACACGTTTACTAAATTAATTTCTGCTTTGACTTTTGTCCAAGTGAGCCATGAGATACTGGGCTGAGTTGAGTTTGGTCCAGGCCGTTGAAAAGGCTTGCCTTTTTTCTTTTTTTTAATAGAGTGGTTTAAATTTTGGGTTAATCCCTGGAAACAGGTCTCTTTTGAAATCCTGC
>NW_022111379.1:6543997-6545941 GCF_000313985.2 Echinops telfairi
CCCCTTGGACTACCGTTTCTCATCTGGAAAGCTAAGAAATATTGCTCCCTTCTGGTGTGAAGCCCTCATGAGAAGATGGGTCAAGAGCACATGTGTCAATGTGATCAGCTCCAATGTTGATCATTGAGCCTCAGGAGGGTGAGTCGTGTTGGGTGTATGGAGATCGGGGTGGGGAGGCACCGAGGTAACAGCACAAGCAAAGCTGCCTGGGCAGAAAGATACTGAGGGTGGCAATCATTTGGCTGGAGTGAAGGGTGTGTAGAGGGGAGAAGTGGAGGAGAAGGCTGGGCTGCCAATTTGGAGACAGATAACTGAGGGCCTTGGCTAGGAGGCTAAGGCAATGTGACTTTGATAGGCAGTGAGGAGCTCTGGTGTTTTTCAGCAGGAGAGTAACGTGATCAGAGGTAAGCTGCACGAAAATTAATCTGGCAGCAAGCTGCTGCAGAACCTCTTTGGAACAAGAAGGCGCATAAATAAATAAATAACCTGAAAAGTTGGCAGTGGTTCTTTTTTCAAGAGTGTTCTGAGAGGTGTAAGCTGTATATTCCGAAATGACAATGCCTTTCTTGTTCGTCGGTTTCCCCCTCCATCAGCCTGGTCTCCCGTTTGGCTCTTTCAGTTTGTCATTCTTTCCCTTCCTCTCCGCCTCTCTCCCCTTGTGCCTTTTGTCTTCGTTTCTTTCTTCCTCCCTCTCTTTATTTCTCTGTCTCTTCTCTTTCTCTCCTTTCGTGGCTCATACTGCTTTGGGCATCCCAAACCCAGAGACTCGGGGCTTTGGGACAGTGCCTGAACCTCTCTACTTGGTTCTACAAGGCCCAGCTACGTGGGTTCTGTGTCCAGTGTGACAACGATCACTAGACTCCATTACTGAAGGCAATTCCAACCGAACAGACTAGATATTTTGAACCAGCAGACGAGTCTCTGTCACTCCTCGGTCATTGGTTTTATCATTGAACTTTCGGGACCATCACCCCAAAGCTCGGTTGACTTCTGTACTCTTGGGTTAGAAAGGACAACAGCGTTTCTATGATTCTAAGTCTCTATGATTTGGGCCTCGGCCTAAATAAGCTTAATAACTATGTTTAGACCCTTGGTGTTCGTTGATGTGAATGGCAGGGTTGCGATGCTTTGTGAGTTGTCTAGAGAGTTCTGTATTTCTTGGCACACAGGTTTGTATCTGGAAAGTCTGAGAGTCTGCACAGGGTCAGTGAGCTTTGCTGCTCTCTCTGTTCTTTCTGCATTTGCAACAATGCTACTCAATATGTAAAAGAAAAAAAATCCAGATTTTTCTGAAAAGTGGCCCTTGGGTAAGAGACAGCCCTGTAGTGAAATTCTGCAGTGTGGTTGGCCTGTAGTGTGTAGCGTGAGGCTGTGCACGGAAACAAACACGGCTTTCCATGGAAATGCGATTCTCCAGAAAGCTGGGAGCCTCTGTACACATTTTGTATTTGTGGATCTGGGAATTCGAGAAGGTTCCGGATGAATCCCTCAGGAATGTCAAAAAGTCTGCTATAAACCCAGATTTACAAAACAAATAGATTATTGAGTAAGTATTCAGATTTCAAAAAAGTTCTTCATTTTATTAAATAGTTACTGCATACTGCCCCTAGAGAAGTCTAGTAAATACCACTGGGATTTGACTTCACAGAAACCCAGTGTCTGGCTGTCTCAGGCTGTGTGTAGTATGTTAGATGGAGCCCTCTTTTCACAGCATTAGAAAATTATAAAATAATC
The DNA here is from genome assembly GCF_000313985.2 of Echinops telfairi. NCBI lineage: Eukaryota > Metazoa > Chordata > Mammalia > Afrosoricida > Tenrecidae > Echinops > Echinops telfairi. The sequence goes on from NW_022111379.1 coordinate 6,545,732, forward strand.
ATTTCTCCATTTGGAAAAATAAGTGGATGCATAGGAAAAGTATTTGTTCAGTAACCACAAATTTATTTATTTAATCACCTGAAATTTTGTATTAAGGGGGTGACTCTAATTTTCAAAATTGTTTGATAGCAAAGTTTACTTGCCATCATACTCCCTGCCCTTTGGGTTAGGATAACTTATTGAATAGGCAATAAAATCCTGATTCTACAA
>NW_022111379.1:6548814-6549982 GCF_000313985.2 Echinops telfairi
AGAGCCGAAGGATGGTCGAACATGATAGTGGGGCAGGAGGAAAGTAAAAGGAAATAGAGGAAAGAACTAGGAGGCAAAGGACATTGACAGAGGTATAAATACAGGCATGTACATATGTAAATATATGTATTATAATGATAGCAATAGAGATATATGTACATATTTTTATATGTCAAGTATTTAGGTACCAGATGAACTTCGGGCCTCTGCTCAAGCCCTCCCTCAATGCAAGAACACTTTATTCTAATAACCTGGAAATCTGTGGTGCTCACCTTCCCAACACAATCGCTGAAGACAAAATGGGTGCTTAAGCAAATGTGGTGAAGAAAGCTGATGGTGCCTGGCTATTACAAGAAGGTGTAGGGAGAAAGAGGAAACCAATCGCAGTGATCGATGTATAACCCATCCCACCCCCAGGGTGATGAACAGCAGAAACATGGGTGAAGGGAGACAGCAGATGGTGTAAGACATGGAAATAATAATATTTTATCATTTATCAAGGGTTTATGGGGGGGTGGGGGAATGAAAAAAAAATGAGGAGCTGATACCAAGGGCTTAAGGAGAAAGAAAATGTTTTGAAAGGATGATGGCAACATAGGCACCAATGTGGTTGATGCAGTGGATGTATGGTTGGTTGTGAGAGCTGTAAGGTCCCCCAATAAAGGATTTATCAAAATTAAAGATAAAAACAAAGTGTCACAGTCTCTGAAACCCACGGAAGCAGTTCCACTCTGTCCGAGGGGGTCGCCTGGAGGCAGAATTCACTAGGGGGCAGTGAGTTTGGCTTGGGTTTATTTTTTGCCATCTTAGGAAAAAGTGCGAAACTCTTGTGGCATAGTGGTATCACCTTGGGTAACACAGGTCAGTAGATTGCGGTCAGCCACTTCCCAGGAGAAGGACAGAGCTTTCTACTCTTGTGAAGAGTTACAGTCTGGGAAAGGCACAGGGGAAGTTCTGCCTTGTCTTGTAGGGTCACTATGAGCCAGCATCAACTGGACGACAGTGAGTTTGAGGGGAAAAGTGAGAGGTGGTTTTTTGGACTTAAAATGGTGCGCGGCTATCAAAAGATATAGCATGTGGGGTCTTAAAGGCTTAAAAGTAAACAAGAGGCCATCTAGCTGAGAAGCAACAAAGCCCACATGGAAGAAGCACACCAGCCTGTGTGATC
>NW_022111379.1:6551541-6553628 GCF_000313985.2 Echinops telfairi
CAAGATTTGCTGACATTTCTATCACTAGGAATTGAAGCTGTAACTTCTTTCCCACAACTTTCTGGGCATCTTCCCACATGGTAGACCCCCCAGCATTTAGTGTGGAGTCCCTGGATAGTACAATGGTTTAGCACCGGACTCCTCACTAAAAGGTTGATGGTTCAAACTCACCCCTAGGCACCTTGGAAGATAGGCCTTCTTACTAAGAACGGTGCTTTCCACGCAGTTGGGGCTCCCCAGCCCCCAACAGCGCAGACTATTGGATATGAGTCTGTGTAGAAACTTAATTGGGGTAGGCAGCATGGTTCAGCCTTTTCGGCAAAGAGTGTTCCTAAATGAGTCAATTTGTGAATAACAAAATAATTCTGCATAGTCATATTTTTTGAGAACCTTTTCCCCCTCCATTAAGAAGATCAACATTAAGCTTATTATTATTCAGCAGCACGTTGAAGCACATTAGCCATGATCTTCCATGGAAAACCAGTTTTCAAGTCAGTAACAGAGCAAGACCTTCAGAATAGCAGTGTTCCTAAAGGGTTAAGTGGCCACCCACTTTCTGTCTTCAGTCCTTTCCTCTTTGTGTTTGGTTCTGAGTGGGGGCTCCCATAATAGTGGGTCCCTTCCTCAGTCTCCAGTCAGGCCGCCCTTCTCAGGGCTAGCCGGTCACCTTCACACGTTCCAAGTGCTGGCACCATTCCTACTATGGATGGGGGAGGATGGATCAGACCTTGTTGTAAGACCCTATGTAGTACAGGTACGGATTTTGCACATGAGGCAGCCTTCACAAACCACATCATTAGGAAGACAACATGTGCAAAGCCCAGTAAATGACCCAATCATTGATACCAAACCCCTTCGCCTGTCGGGAATGCCCTGAACTCGGAGTTGTTCTGATGTGTCTGCTGTGCTCCAGAATGTGTTGCTGGGTGCTTCTGTTGGCTTTTAGCTTGGCTGGCTTTCTTTCATCCAAACCAGAAGAATCTATGTCTGCTTATCGGGACTTCACCAAGTGTTGCCTCAACTGGGTTTGCCCTTCGAAGGGGTTTCTGGAACTGACCTCGAAGAAAGCTTCGAGCAAATCTAGAACTTCACAGATTGGGGTTTTCATTGTATTGCTCCAAATCCAAATTGTTCCCTGAAGTGAAAATTGTTCCTGATAAAAAACTGTCATAGTTCCTTCCTAAATGAATTCGTCTTACATACTTTGGGCATGTTGCCGGGAAAGAGAGGAAAGAGAAACAGAGGAAAGCCGGCAAGGAGATGAACTGACACCGTGGCTCCGACCGTGGGCTCGGGCGCGGGAACCACTGTGAGGTGGCGGCGCAGGGCCAGGCGGTGTTTGTTCTGTTGTGCACGGGGTCGCTGGGGGTTGGCACCGAAACACAACCTCATAAATGTCATGACGAGATTTTTGTTTCTTTTTCTAAAGCTAATGCTCAGGTTTCTCTCTCTCTCTCTCTCCCCCTCCCTCCCTCCTTCCCTCCTTCCCTTCCTCCCTCAGGTTCAGCCCCAACTGCCCCTCCGTTATAGTAAAAATCTTCATTTAGCCTGTGCATTCTAAGCATTTTATATTGAGTCTGCCCAACTCCATACCGGTTGGGTTTGGAGGTCATACTATTATGAGTGTTGGTTTTACTGTTACAAATGTGCTTTGGTTGTGTAGCGGTTATGTGTTGGGCTGGGAGATGCATGGTTGGCTGTTCGAAACTACCAATAGCTCCTTGGGAGAGAGACTAGGCTTTCTTCTTCTGCAAACAGTTACATTCTCGGAAACCCACAGGGGGCCGCTGCAAGCCAGCACTGACTTGATGACAGGGAGTTTGGGTTGGGTTTGGTTGGTACTGTGTCTATATTGCACTGGGGCGATGTCATCAGAGATTCTGCTGATTTCAGATGACGCCTGTCTTTCATGCTTTGGATCGTTTAAAGTTTACGTGTCAAGCTGTCAGTTTTCTGTAAGGGATCAGTATTCCCAGAGGTGTGTATTCTCTTCTTCAAGAAGCATGATGCTAGATTTAAAGTCAAAATCAAGTAGAAACACAAATAGTGACTGCCTAGAAAATGTACCAAAGAAAATGGAGAAAAAA
>NW_022111379.1:6554357-6556444 GCF_000313985.2 Echinops telfairi
CTTATGCACGCCATACAATCAACTTGGGCGGGAAAACCGTTTGGGGAAGAACTGATTCCATTCCACATTTGGGAACCAGGATCCGCCTCATACCGGATAAGGTGGTTTTTCATGCTGCAGATGTCCTGACTGACATCCACTGATATGTAGAAAATATTTCAGTGGGGTTGGGGGGCGGTGGCTTTCCAGCCCACTTAACTGTTTGCTTGGCGGTCACTAAAAAGCGCACCGTAAACAATGTGGAAAGAGATAAAGACAGATCCCAAACATTCTTATCCTGTCATTTTGACCCCCTTTGGAAAGCGAGCCTCTGGCCAACGATGAGGAAGCATCGGCTTGGAATTCATGTCTATTTCCTTTGGCAAACATGGATAATCATTCGCTCAGAGGACTCATCAAGTGAAAATGTGGGGCAGGAACTGAAAACCACCGCAGGGACCATCTGATTAACTCCTCTTGTGGTACAGATGAGGACACCGAGGCCCAGGGGGGCCTCCATTGACCTGCTAGGGTCAGAAGGCCAGGCCTCCTCATCTCCGGAAACTCCAGCTGGCAGCCATCCTACCAAGGCCTGCAGGTTCTTCCCCAGCCCCTCCAAAGTCAAGGTGGAATGGACTGCAAAGGTTCTCCGTGGCAGAGTTGTTGCAGAAGGAGATGACCAAGCTTTTCTTCCGAGGTGCTTCTGGGTGGATTTGAACCTCCAGCCTTTCCCATAGCAGCCAAGCTCTTGTGTCGCCCAGGATTTTCTGTCCTTTGGATTTCTTCGCTCTTCTTTGCTCTGGATGGGGAGAGCCAATAGTGACATCGCATATGGCCCCTCACAACCTTTGAAGACCCCAGTCACAACTGTTCACCGAGGGTGGATGTAGAACATTGGCCTAGAGGTCACCCAAGTCTAGAGCCCAATGACTCTGAAACCCAATGACTTGTTCTCTCGTCCTGTGTGGTTGTGGCTGAGAAGTTTTCATAACGCTTTCCTCTGCTGGATATAATCACAGTGCATACAAATATATGTATAGAAATCACCTCTGCCCCACCCATATAGACTCAAGTATAGTTTCACTAGCTTTCCCACATCTGTTCAGTTGCCCTAGCCGACGCAGATCAGTGTTCACGACTGGTGTTATTGCAGAAATACCATATGACCTAGCAATCCCACTAGTAGGTTTAGATCCTAGAGAAATAAGAGCCGTGACACCAACAGATACAGGCTTACTCAGTGTCATTGCAGCATGCTTCACACTAGCACAAAGCTGGAAGCAGCCTAAGTGCCCATCCGTGAATGGATGTGTAAACAGACTATGGAGAACACACAGTGGACTGCAAAACAATGTTGAAGAAAGATAATGCATCTGCAGAACCCCTCAGAACACGGAGGACACGGTGCTGAATGAAATAAGTGACTCACCAAAGGCCACCTATTTATGAGTCTTCCACATTACAGGACACCAAGGAACGGTTCCCACGGAGAAACACACTCTGATGGCTACCAGGGGCAGGAGGGAAAGAAGAAAATCACTCGCTAGAGACATGTACTAACTTGGGTGACAGGTAAGGACTGTAATCATAGGGAGAGTCACCACAACAGGATCGAGACAAGGCAGGACACTGGGAGTAATATAAAATTACAAGGGTCATAGGCAAGAACGGCAAATACTATTATATACACAATCCTGCGTTAACAGAGAGCTCTACTGATGCTTTTTAAAAAGAATCGAGTTAAATGAACCCTCTCTTTCAGAGTTAAAAAATTAGTGTTGCCAGAAATGCAGGATTGGTTTAAGTATTGTCAGAATTTTGAATTAGGTTTGGATCCTGACCTAGACGCGTGTAAGACATCTCTTATGTGCCACCTCCGCTCCTCTTGACCGGACCCTAACTCTGGAGTCTCAGTCACTTACCAAGATGCAGCCGCTGCCAGAGCCGTGCTCCCCTGGACCCTGCAGACACAGCACGAGAACCTGTTTCCAATTCCAACCCATCAGCTCCTGGCTTCTTACCCGCCACCCTAGAGCCTCCTTGTTAACTCAGAGGCGTGAGACGCCCATGTCTTCAGGGACAGCTATGGGCATGCTGGAGTCAGAGAG
>NW_022111379.1:6557672-6559270 GCF_000313985.2 Echinops telfairi
GTCTCTCCTATAAAAAGACCACACCTCTCAGGAGGCATCAGCAGGCTGTGGCCTGATGGATTGGTGGGGTTCCACCCCTACATGTTCATGCAGATCCAAGTTGACATAAAGCCTAAGGACATAGAATCATCAGCTCAACTGGACTCGCTGCCAATGAGTGAATTCCAACTCATAATGACCCTATGGGACAGAGTAGGACTGCCCCTGGGGTTTCCAAGACGAACTCTTTATGGAAGTAGAAAGCCTCATCTTTCTCCCTTGGAGTGCCTAGAAGTTTGGAACTGCTGACCTGGCAGTTTGTTTCCCTAAGCAGAACCCACCACACCGCCAGGGCGCCTATAGGATCATAGAGTCTAGTTATAAACTGCCTTCCTAGTGCTCTCTGACACTTTCTTAGCTCTTGCTTTGGGTTCATCCTTTCCTGCATGGCAGGACATGTCTCTAGCCTCCCTTTGGCAAGGGAGGAGTGATAGGAATTCGCTTTCTTATTTTTTCAGCTGGTTGGTTTCCTCCTGCCTGTGGGTTCAGAATGAGGTGGTGGCACCGGTGGCCAGAGCGGTGGAAGAATGCCCCTCCAGCTACTCAGCACCTCCTCACCCAACTTTCCCCAAAGCAAATGCACATTGGACCCCCAAGAACATTTAAGCCATCAGCTGCCATGAAGTCACACCAACTCCCAGTGAATCCATGTGTGTTCACGTAGCAACGGTGTTCCGGGGCTCTTCTTCCGGAAGTAGACTGCGAGGATTTTCCTCGGAGGCACTTCTTGGTGGACTTGCAGCTCCAGCCTTTTCGCTAAGAGCTGACTGGGTTAACCATCCGCGTCCCTCTAGGGTTGCCAGGATTGTGTTGCCCACTAGCATGGGGACATTTCCAAGTCATGCTTTTGTTAGACTCGGTTCCAGCTCATAGTGACCCCGTGTCCAGTTCCAGCTCACAGTGACCCGGTGTCCAGCAGAAGGAAACCCTTCTGGTCCTGTGCCATCCTCACAATTGTTCTTATGTTGAAGCCCCTGGTTGCAGCCACTGTGTCCATCCGTCTCCTGAGGGCCTGCCTCTTTTTCGCTGCCCCTCAACTTTAGGAAGTGTGATGTGTTTTGGTAGCGACTGGTCTCTATTAGACATAATGGAACCGTAGGTGTTTGGGGATCTGAGTCTTTACAAAAGTGGACTGCCTCATCTTTCTCTGTTGGGGCCTCTGGTTGGCTCCAGCCACCAGCCTTACCATTGCCAACCCACTGCTGGAGCCACTGTGCCACCAGGGCTCTTTAAAGACCGTGTGCCCATTTCCATGGAGTGGATGTTGACTTGTAGTGATCCTACTGGGGCTTCAGAGGCTCGTTTTGAAGGCGGCACAGAACGTGAGAACGCTGTGTGATGGGCTCCGTCCCTTGAGCCCCATGATCTGTTGGCTTCAGGGGCGCTTGATGGCAGGGTGGGGGGGTGCGAGCGCTCAGCGGCGGTGTTTGTGACATGAAGGCTTCCCTGGCACAGGTGCTGGTGCTGTGTGTCCTCGGTTCCTGGCAGAGCAGCTTCCAGGGCTGTGCTTCTGGGGACGTGGGAGCTGTGGAGTGCCCTCTTTACAGGTGTCTTCTGGG
>NW_022111379.1:6560758-6562117 GCF_000313985.2 Echinops telfairi
TGACAACTTGTCCAAAGCACATGAGAAGAATTCTCTAGGAACACGCTGGCTGTACTTCTTCCAAGACAATTCTTTGTTCTTTTGACAGCTCCTGATGCTTTCAGGAATGCTCACCGGCATAATTCAAATGCATCCATTCATCTTTGGCTTCCTTACTCAATGCTAAACTTTTATGTGCCTATGAGGCAAGGAAAAAAAAATACCATGGCTTGGGTTGGGTCAGGCCCAACGTAGTCCTCAAAGTTGCCTCCTTGGTTTCCAACACTTTAAAGAGGTCTTATGCCACAGTTACCACTGCACTGTTTCGTTTGCTCTCTTGACTCCTGCTTCTGTGAGGCTTGGTTGTGGATCCAAGCACGATGAAATCTTTGACAACTTTAATCTTTTCTCTGTTTATTAAGAGGTCCCGTCTTGGTCCCGTCATGAGGATTGAGGTCTTCTTTCCATCGAGTTGCGCTCCATACTGAAGGCTGCCGTCCTTGGTCATCAGCAAATGCTTCCACTCTTCCTCACAGCAAGCAAGGGTGGCTGTTCAAAAGCCTTCCTCCAATCTGATACCGACTTCTGCTACCTTCAATCATATAATCCAACTTCTCTGATTATCTTCTCAGCACATAAATTGTATAAGTATGGTGAGAGGATACAGCCCTATACACATCTTTCTTGATTTTAAACCATGCAGCATTTCCTTGTTCTGTATCCATGTACACATTCACATGAACACAAGTAAGCATTCTGAGATGCCCATTTTCCTCAAGGCTGCTCATAGTTTGTTACGGGCCATGCTGTCTAGTCACATACACACACCAAGAGGACACTAGAACATTTTTTTAAAGATGGCACTTTTGAAAATTTAATTCTAAGTCACAAGCTTTCATTTGTATGTCATCTACATTTTAGTTTTACATATTCATCCTGTTGGTGCCTCTTTGGGTTGTCCACACTATCGACTTACTGGGTGGCTCATGTACACACAGATACCTGACACTTGCAGACTTTTTTTGATGCCAAGAGGAAGCCGGATGCCTGATACATGATTCACTAGTGCTTATTTTATTAAAATACTTGGGGTATATCATTATATATTTGGGTCATTACATATAAACTAGTTAGCTTTGTGTTTCCCTTATAGCCCATAAATGCTTAACTGTATAAAATGTAGCTGCTTACAAGTAAGTAACCTTGTCCTCATGTTCTAAAGGCGCAACCAGTTTGGTCTTCCCTGCCTGCTCCAATCAATTTATTTTTAACCTAATCATATCCTAATTGATCTGTCTTGAAAATCCGGTTTCCTTTCTTTTTCCTTTCTAAAATCAACTTTTATTTGCAAGCACATGCATATAATTTAAAGATGGAATC
>NW_022111379.1:6563256-6568231 GCF_000313985.2 Echinops telfairi
CTCTCGCCTGCAGAGGTGGACACGTGTGTTCTGAGAACCCTTCGCCCCTTGCTCCTGCTCGCTCCACTGTGCTGTGCAACCTGAGGCTGCAGCCCCCCTCTCCAATCGCTCCAGAAAGCAGTGCTCATGTCTGCTTGGAGAGAGGGGTTGGGGCGCACCAGCCATCTGGCTGCACTGAGTGGACAGGGGGACCTGTGGGCTCCCGTAGCCTGTTGCGTGTCACGTACACCACCTCCTGTGCCCAGGGGCGGAGCTTTGTTCCACGGTGTAACCTGCTCTTGCCCCGGAAGCTTGTCGGGTCCTCTCTTAATCTATGCTGCGCCCATGCTTGACAATGGGGTGTTTCGCAGATGGCCTTGCGAGGGGATTTTGTCTGTGCATTATATCCTGTGCATATCTTACAAGGAACCCTTTCGGGCTAGAAACTTATTCTTGAGTCGTTCCCTCAAGTTTTTCAGGTTGCTTGTTTTTCATATCTGAAACTTATTTTCTTTGTGGATTTTGTACTCGTAAACATTCCCCACCCCCCACCTGGCCTCACTTCCCCTCCTGTATGCTCTCCATGCAGACTGTTTTCTCTACCACGTTTCATTCTTTTGACTTGGGAGTTTGTAGTCTGGGGCTGTGCTTGTCTGTATTTTAGATTGAACTGTATCATGTCTGTGATCAGATGATTTCTAAGAACTCCTTTTTTCTTGTTTAGTGGTTAGTGTTCTGTTTGATGGATGGTACTCTCTTTAGTCACTTGCTAAGAGTATCATCATTTGTTTGTTTGTGTTTAAGTTCTTGCTTTCCCTGCATCCCTCTCTCCCTCCCCCCTTGAGTGATGCTAGCTTTGACTCGGCCTTTCATGGCAGAGACTTGCCTCAGGCAGGTCTGCGGGCCCTCATCCTGGGTTCGTATTTGAGAGTGAGGCACTGAGAAGCGGGTGGAGACACCCCCCCTCCCCTGTCGGTGTGAGGTCACTGGCTGGGGAGAGCAGGTTTTGACCTGGCTTTTGTGTTGAAGCCCCACCCAAATATGTCAGCATGTGGAGGTTTTTGCTCTGAGGACATTCCGTTTCTCCAGAGAAGAATCCTTTCATCTCTCGCCTGCAGAGGTGGACACGTGTGTTCTGAGAACCCTTCGCCCCTTGCTCCTGCTCGCTCCACTGTGCTGTGCAACCTGAGGCTGCAGCCCCCCTCTCCAATCGCTCCAGAAAGCAGTGCTCATGTCTGCTTGGAGAGAGGGGTTGGGGCGCACCAGCCATCTGGCTGCACTGAGTGGACAGGGGGACCTGTGGGCTCCCGTAGCCTGTTGCGTGTCACGTACACCACCTCCTGTGCCCAGGGGCGGAGCTTTGTTCCACGGTGGAGGCTAAGTTTGTGACAGGTTCCACCACAACTGCGGGTCCACTTTCCCTCGGAGCCAAGGTTGCTGAAATACTTTGTTTTACTGATGTCTTGCCTCGCCTTTCTTTCTCCTTGTGGTTTTGAATTTCTTTACTGACATCTGAGTGGGGCTTAGGGAGGGCGGGGAGACTGAGGTAGGAAGACCCTCCTCCACCTAGAACTGGAAGTGGACACCGAAGGAAAGCCCCCTGAAACCCTGTTGCTCTTGGCGGCTGCCTGAGGCTGTTTCCAGGATTCTGAAGCCATCGTAGATGGTGGCACAGTGGATTAAGCATTCGGCCCAGGAACCCACCAGCTGTTCTATAGGTGAAAGGGGAGCCTGCCTGCGTCTGAGCCCTCGTGGGGCAGTGCTGCCCTGTCTGATGCATGGCTCGCCGCTGGCATCCACTCAGGAGCGTTGGTTTTGGTTTGGTGGGAAGCCGTCATGAATCCCCGGTGAGGGATAGTTGCTCTGCTGAACTGTGTACTGGCTACTCCTGTATTTATTATTTATTCTTCTACTCTGTGTGTCTTCGTAGGTTTCCTGCTGCAGCCCTGTTCCACTGCGCACGCGCCCCTTCTGTTCTCATTTATCCTGTGCTGCCGCTTCACATTACCGTTTCAACAAGTCTTTAACGCCTCTCTGAACGAAGTCCTCCCATGTTTCTCTCTCTCTCTCTCGGCCTAAGCCCACTTTCTGTCATGAGCAGCAAGCCTCTGTTTGTTTTGTCTTTTTGTCTGTCCCCAGTGCCGTTGCATAAAAAGAATGCCCACTCGTCACTGTTGAGTGCAGTTACCAAGAGCTAACTGGTGAATGAAATCAAGCGGTTCTCAAAGACATCCGCTGCTTCTTGGATGTCACAGAGCAACAAACGTAGCCTAAGCAGAGGAAATTTCCGTTCATACCTTCTCCTTTCACTCCCTGACCTTATTTGTTCGCACAGGCTAACTAATCCAACTAGAATGTAGATGGGTCCAATTCAGGAGATACTGCTGTTTGTTTATCCTTTTAGGAAAGCGTCTTGGACTAAATGGTCCCCTGTCCCGACAACCTGGGTGGCATGTCTTCCTGGGAAGTGTTGATGCCACCACTCCATCTCTGTAGCTCCCTTCCTGCTCCACAGCCCAGCTTCACATCCATCAGAGCGGTGTGACTAGTCCACAATGTAAACGGCGGGCCACAAACGTATAGCCTGAGTTTATCCAAGGCCCAAACAATGACCAAACATTCCTCTTGGATAGAAAACAGATTTCTTTCCCTTGGCAAAGATGTTCTACTGAGATATATTACAGGATGTTGTGCATTTTCTTGAGCTTGTAGTAGTACCGCACCCAGACCAGTGCTTGATGCATCAGTGGCCACTCGGAAGGCTGTTCGTTTTCAGATATGTATTATTCCCAATCTGAGGCATCTCTAATCTGAAAAGGAATAGAACCTTGTGCCCACCTTTCCAAAAGACCCCTATGGGACTTGGATCAAGCTGGGGCTGGAAACAGGATTGGGCGGGGTCAGTGGTGGCTGGGTCAGGGAAGAGGGAAAGGTGCACAGGAGAAAGCCTAGCGGTTGGAAGGGATGCTCTGGCTGTAGCCTGCAGATCAACAGATTGGGCTGGACATATGTGGCTTCAGATAAGGCAGGAAGGAAGACATCTGGACTCATCTCTTGCCTGGCTTAGTCAACACCTTTCTTGTTGGTCCCCTAGCCTTCCTGGGAGGATGAAGTGATCAGCTCCACTTACAGCAGAACAAGATAAAACTCAAGCAAGTGAAATGACTTGCCCAGGGTCACCATGCAGTCTCAGGGCTAGGATGCAAGCTCGGGGCTCCAGGCTCCCAATCAGTAGCCCATCATCTGCCCCACAGCTGCTTCCTGAGCCCCTTTCCTGTTCTATGTATGCAAAACAAGGGGACTTCCTGCTCTTCCAATAGGGAAAGGCGTTAGTGGGGATTGACTCATTGGGGTTGGCTAAACCCTCTGGTTCGTTTCACCAGGTCATCGCCCATCCCTCCATTTCCTTTGGCTCAGGCACCGTTCGGAGGGCTTCTGGCTGTGGATGCACTCACCCTGTGACCCTGGGTGAATCATTTCCCTCCCTGGCGTCCAGTTTCCTTTTTTTAATTTTATTTTAAATCAAGTTATTGAGGGCTCATCCAGCTCTTATCACAATCCATACACATCCATTGTGTCAAGCACATTTGTACGTATGTTGCCATCATCCTTTTCAAAACATTTGCTTTATACTTGAGCCCTTGGCATCAGCTCTTCAGTTTTTCCCTCTCCCTATTGTGAGATCAGTGTATTGGGATTCAGTGGTTCCCAAGTCTACGGGTATATCAGAATCACCTGGGGACCTTTGATTGACAAAGCACTTCATGGAGGCACATTTGACCGGTCATGTAATTCCCTCCTCCCAAGTAGACAACTCAGTCTACTGGGTTTTAGTGCGTTGAACAAGTCGTGCAACCAGCCCATTTTCATCATCCCGGCAATATCTCTCGTGCCCATTTATTGCTGACCTCCGTTCCCATCTCCTGCTTAGGCCCTCAGAGTGGTGGAGACTGGTGTTTGCCGGGTCCATTGGCCAAGTGGAATAATTGTTTCCATGTTTCCATTGTCCCCCTTGGGCCTCCTGCAGACAGCAGAGACCAATGGTTGTACCTTTGAGGGCTGTTCAAGCTTTTAAAGACCACGAGGCATAATCCTCATGGAGCTTCTCAAAGGGCCCAGGCAATCATAGAGACTTACTCAGTTTTAAGAAAGTTGAAAAATGCACCCCTGAGAAAACAGTTAGCCAAGTGGCACCAAAGAGATTTTCTCCCATTATGCCCATGTTCCCGCTTATTTGTTTATGGTTAGCAGGGGCTGTTCGGTGACAATTTTCCAGGAAAACCTTACCCTGACTACCCTGGAGCCCTTCTCTGGCCCGTTCACAGTCCTTTTGTGGCTCAAGCTCAGAGGCCTTTTGACAGGCACTCACATTGCATCCCTTGAGGACGCCACTGTTGACGTGGCAGCACTGAAAGAGCAGGCGCCGAGAGACCAGAACTCCACCCCCGGGAGGAAATGGAGTCTGGAAGACACAGGGAGGTTGAAATTAAACATTGTAATTTGTTTTCCCCTTGGATCCACTTTTCATTTGTTCTCGTTCCATCAACGTCTACTTTCTCTTAGATTGAAGTGCACTGTGTTTTAGCTTGTTGTTGCTCTTGGAGTTTTTCGGTATGATTTTTTTTTTTTTTTGGTATGAAATACAGGACAGATCTATCTGTAGAGACAGTATCTAGGTTACTAGCTCCTTCGGGTTAAGACAGGGGAGGCTGCGGGGTAATGAGTAATACGAATAGGTAAAGAATGAAGAAAATGTTCTAAAATTGATTGTAGTGATTATTTCACACCTCTTTAATACAGAGGTCCTCAAACTATGGCCCATGGGCCACATGTGGCCTGCTGAGGACATTTATCTGGCCCGCCGGGTGTTTTTGCCTATTTTGTTTTTTTATTTCAAAATAAGTTATGTGCAGTGTTCATAGGAATTTGTTCATCGTTTTTTTTAAAACTATAGTCCGGCCCCCCAACGGTCTGAGGGACAGTGAACTGGCCCCCT
>NW_022111379.1:6569354-6570959 GCF_000313985.2 Echinops telfairi
GACCCCTGTGAAAGGGTCGTTTGACCCCCAGGTTGAGAACCGCTGGCATAAGGTTTCTGTGGATCAGAAGTGACTTGATGGCCCCTAGCCACAAAACAACGCGACCCAATGTCAGTGATGGTTTTCCCAGCCTGATGGGATGAGAACTCTCCCCGCTTTCTTGCCAGTAAGCACTTTCTGTCTGAAAAAATAAAAGCAACCTTCTATGAAAGCAAGGATGTTTGTACAATTAAGAGAGAATAGTCTTAAGACAGTAACGTTTCCCTGGTCATCCATCAAGGCGAAGATTATTTTGAATAATCCCTGGTCATCCTTTAAGACAAAGGTTACTTTGAATAAAACACGTTCTGTCCAGAGTTTGCCTTCTCCTGGACTATCCTGGTCCGGGTGTGTATCGCCTCCGTTCTCAGCAAGGAAGTGGCCGGGGCTTCAGATTGAGCGTCTTGGACTCCGGTGGGAGAGTTGTAGGGGCCGGAAATCAGCTGGAGGAGAAATGCAGCCAGAGTACTCGGCAGCACGGCGGTAATGAGTCTCAGGCCTGTTTACTTTCGACACATTACCAGAAAAGAGCAGTCCCTTGAACAGGACACCATGGTTGATAAAGTAGAGGGTCTGTCAGGACCAGGGAGGCCCATGTAAAATGAATGAACACGTGAGCGGCAACTCACACTTGCCGGTCATGGGCTCACACACGCCGATGATCATGAAGGTGGAACAGGACTGAGTGGCATCTCAGTCCTGTCGGCGTAAGGGCATCGCGAGGCCAGAGCCAAGTCTGTGCCAACAATGAGGGCAGGATGGGAGCAGATTTGCCTGGGCTATATTTTTGTAAATCTCTGGAAGTCACTGGGGCCTGCTTTGATGAGGCCAATGATAAATGGGCTCTCAGGTGAGGAGCCGCGTGGCTGCGCCAGCTCACGAATGTGGGACTCCTACACGTCAATTCAGTAGCGGAGGCCTACGTTTAAGATGAAGTTTCTACTTGGTTTTTTTGTTTTGTTAGAAATGGATCCTTGGAATTTGACTATGTTGTTCCTTCTAGAATCTTCCATCTGACTATTGAGACTCCTTCACTGAAGTCTTGCATGTAAAGTTGGCCCTGTTGGTGACACGTCGCATAACGGGTTCCAATGGAAGTGTTTGAGGCCAGGGTCATTGTACTGCCCTCCTCGGTTGTGTGTCGTCTAACGCTGGAATTCAGGAGTGCCTACTACAAGGAGTGTTTACCGAGAGACACCGCCAGGTGCCTTGCCTTTGCCCTTACCTGGAGCTTATGTTCCAGGGCCCCCAGGGAGCTTCTCACCTGCTCCCCAAATGCTCCCACCCCACCCCATTCCTTTAGCCTGGTCTCCCCTAGCCATAGCCTTTAGGATCATTTGGCAGTCCCCAGGGAAGATTATTGAGGATATAACTGGCCCAAGTTGCCCACACCTGGCTTTGTTACTCATAGAATGTCTCCCAAGGTGCCCACCTCATCCCAGAAACCACTCAGGCAGTGAGCTCACCTCAAATCAAAAGCAGGGTTCCAGGCCAAGGCCAAGAGCTTTCAGCTGTCAGTGAAGCGTGTCAGACTCTGTGTCCCATTTGGCCATGACTGTCTGTGAC
>NW_022111379.1:6571908-6573840 GCF_000313985.2 Echinops telfairi
TTCTTGGTCCCCCATCAAAGGGCAAATTCCAACCCACGATATTACCAGTCCTTTGAGGACCTGCTTGAGTCTGTGAGGAGCCCCCCAAATGCAATCTGCTGTGTTAAGGAGACATGATGCAAAGATAGAGACATGCGCAATGTTTGTCAAACACCAGGTCTTGATGTGGGTGAGCTGTCTTTCCCAAGACCACCCCCACCCCCTCAGGAACTGGCTGCAGCATCCCCCACCATGTGAGATGATGGAATTTATAGCAGTGGAGGGCAGTGGGCCTTGGTGGTTCATGTGGGTTTGGAGCTGGCTGCATACAGGTTCCTCTTGACTCTGCCCTTGAATGGTTGTGACCTTCAAAGTTACACTGCCTCTGAGATCATGTTCTTGATCTGTTCATTCTTAGTTGCTGAGAAAATTAATGAGATTTTAAAAAATTGTGATTTCTTTTAGGGGATATGTTGGTTTTATTGTTCGATTGTGGTATAAAGAATATGTAGCAGAACATTTGTCAATTCAGCATTTTTTACATGAACAATTCAGAGCCATTGGTTATGGTCATGATGTTGTGCGACTAAGTGAGGTTTTCATTATAAACTGCCTGGCTCCTAGGGCACGCTCATGCCCTTATTAACAAGGTTACCTAGATGCAGAGTTCCGTTGCCCAGGAGCTGTGGATGAGCAGAGAGAAAACTATCAGCAGAAACAGGCTCGTAAGTGTCACTAACAGGGGGGTCTGCCCTGCTGGGAAAGGCCTCTCTTCACACAGACACCCCTAAATCTAGTGCCCTCAAATCCGTTCTGGTTCATGAAGAAGACAAGTGGTTCACTGTAGACCTGTGTTCCATAGGGTTTTCAATGGCTCTGATCTGACGAAAGGCGCTCTGGTGGGGCAGTTGGTTAAGCACTGGTCTGCAAACCACAGAGTGGGTGGTTCACACCACCAGCTGCTCTGAAGGAGATGGACGAGTCTTATCTCTTCCCACGATGCTGAATGGTCTCCAGACCCCAAGGAGCAGTTGCACTCTGCCCCACAGGAGGGCTGGGAATCAGAATTGACGTGATAGGTTTGGTCTTGATCTTGTGGAAGCAGGTGGGCAGACTTTTCTTTTGCAGCACCCCCGGGTGGGTTCCAACATCCAATCCCTCAGTAATGGACACACTGTTTGCAGTGCCCAGGGCCAGCTCTACATGATCCTTATGCATCCTTTTGCATGTTAGACTCACTGCTTAATTCCCAGGTTCTATGGATCCTGGAGTCGTCCAGGCTGCCATCTACTCCCAAGGGTGACCAGCTAGAGTGGCTGCCTTCCCAGTACGAGGGGAAACGTGAAAATGCTGACCTCTCTCCTTCTCTAGGCAGATGTATAAGAAACTTCACAGCTGAAAGAAACTGGAGAGGAACAGAATTAATATATACTGATGCTTCTTGTCCGTGCCAGACCCTTTGCTAGGTATTCAAATATTTTATCTCAATCTTAACCTCCCAACAACCCTGATCCATCACTCATCTGTGAGCTTGTTGGACTGTGGTGGCTTGTGTGTTATTGTAATGATGGAAGCTATGCCACCTGTATTTCAAATAACCAGCAAGGTCACCCAAGGTGGATCGGTTTCATCAAACCTTTCAGATTAAGAACAGGCTAGGAAGAAGGAATAAGAATTAGTCACAGTATTTAGACCTCTATAGATATCCTTTGCCTCCTAGTTTTTTCCTCTATTTCCTTTTACTTTCTTTCTGTCCCACTATCATGTTCGACCTTCATTCAGCTCTCAGTAATTCCTTTTGGCTACATTGCACTTGATCAAGCCCCACCATGCATTCTACACCTTCTTTGCCTTTGCTTTTAGATCATTTGTTGTATATAACAATAGGGATATAGGTCTATGTACATATATTTATGTGTTAAGTATTAAGGTAGCAGACGGACATTGGGCCTC
>NW_022111379.1:6575449-6581778 GCF_000313985.2 Echinops telfairi
TCATTCACTTGCAGTGTATGATTCAAAATGAAAAGAAACGGCTCCAAATATCTGTTAGTAATAAGAACGTGGACTGTATGAAGTTTGAACCTAAAATAATTAGAAGTTGTCACAAATGAAATAGAATGCATATTGATCTTCTAGACATTAGTGAACTGAAACTGATGGGTATTTGGCCATTTTAAATTAAACAATCACACAGGCTTATTAAGACACGTGGATATGTACATGCTGAGATTGACAATGCTATCTGTGACCAGATAATATCTCCGTGCCTACAAGGGAGACTTGCTAATATGAGTCGTATTCACATTTACACGTCAACCTCTACAGCTAGTGATGAAAGACCTGGAGAATTCTCCCAGCTTCTTCATTCTCAGACTTGTCAAGCATGCTATCAAGATGTATCAATAGCTTTTGGTGATTGGAACACGACAAGTGGAAACAAGGAGGAGGGATCGGTAGTTGGAAACTGTGGCCTTGGTGATAGAAATGAAGTTGAAATCGCATGGTAGATGGCAAAGATCAATGACTTCTTCATTGCAAATACATTCTTTCAGTAACAGTAACAGTCTTGGTGAACTTCACCAGATGCTGCTATGAACGTGTGTGTGTGTGTGTGTGTGTGTGTGTACACAGTTTTCAATTCCCTTGAGTATATGGCCAACCATGTTATATCCTTACAAGTGGAATTAACGGGCCTTGTGGATTCTGTTAGCCTTTCAGGAACTGCCGGCGGATTTTCTAGTGTGGTGGTTGTACCATTTCCAGTAACAGTATTTGAGGGTTAGATTTTCTCCACATCCCTACCAAGACTTGCTATTGTGCTTATTTATTTTTCATTATCGTCATCCTCATAGTTTGAAGTGGTATTTCATGGTGGTTTTGATTTAGAGCTCCTTCCCCACGTGCTGATGATGTGGAACATCCTTGCATGTGTTGTTTGGCCATCTGCCCTAGAAAGCTGTGTCAGTTCAAGTCCATTGAGACGTTGAGTTGGCTTTGGTCGTTGCCGAGTTGTCGGCGTTCTCGTCATGTTCTGGGTGCTGGATGCTAGACCCTGTCGATCTATGCTCTGCAGAGAGCTTTCTCCCTCTACAGGCTGTTCTTTCACTCCTCTGCCACTCCCCCAGTTGTACAAAAGGTTTTAATCTTGATGAAGTCCAATTTACTTGTTTTTGTTGCTGCTTGTATTTTGGCTGTTACATCTAAGAATGTTTTGGTTTACAGGAGGCCATGGGAGATTTACTCCTATGTTTTCTTCTGAGAAATCCAATGTTTGCTTTCTTATATTTAGGTCATTGATCAATTTTGAGTTTATCTTTGTAAATGGCAAGGTTGTGGTCCAACTTCATTCTTCTCCATGTACCTGTCCCTTTGTCATGACGCGATGTGTTGAAAAGATGTGTTCCTTGCTCATTGAACGTTCTTGACACTCTTGTTGAAAATCAATTGATCATAAATGCATGGGGTTATTTTTCCTTTATTTTATGCAAAGAAGTTATGGTTGACAGATAATGTGCGGCATGCCGACCCTGTTACACAGAGAACACAGGCTATCTGGAGGAGCCCCAGCGCTCTTTGCTCTCTGCTCTACCACACATATACCAGGTAGACACCCTGACATTGATGAGTTACCACCTTTGCAGCTGGGGAGGGGGCGGTGTCAGTCCATTGAAAATCATCTTTACTCGGACACCTGAGTAATACCGACGGTCCCCAGGTTATGAACAGGCTCTGTTCCTAAGTCTGCCTTTACATTGAATTTGTCTATAAGGCGGAACAGTTAGGTGTGGTTCATAGCTAACATCAGTTAGTCAAATGTTTGCCTACGGATACAGAATGTGACATACCTTTTTGTGCATTAGCAACATTACGCTAACACCAGACTCACTGAAACGTCTTTAACGTGACAATACAGGCATCATATTAGTAACAGTGTTTTGATGCGTGTCACAGAGCAGTGTGTGTTTGTTTTTATGAATCACTGTATAGGCCTTAGGAACCTTGGTGACTTAGTGGTTATGTGTTGGCTTGCTATCTGCAAGGTCAACAGTTTGAAGCCCTCAGTTGCTTGCAGGGAGAAAGATGAGGCTTTCTACTCCCATAAAGAGTTACTGTCTTGGAAATCCAGAGGGGCAGTTCTATGCTGCCCTCCTCAGTCGCTGTGAGTTGGAATCGACTCAGTGACTGTGAGTTTGGTTTCTTGAGTTTGAATCTTTAGTATAATACACAAAGCTATGAGCTGTATCAAAGTTAGACATTCATAACATTTCTCAGGCGTGAGGAAGAGCTTAGCTGTCAGACTACAGAAAAACATTGCTTGGGTAAGGCTAGCATTGCCATCGTTTAGAGCAATGGTTTTCAAACAATGATATTTAGAAGCCTACTACTTACAGCCACCTTATAGCGTTGCCCCCCTCCCCCTAAAGTTTTTAATTATATGGAAGCAGGCTGCTTCATCTTTATCTCATAGAATAGCTGGTAGATTCAAACCACGGACCTTTCAATGGCAGCTCAGCCCTTAGTCCATTGCACCACCAGGGTTCCTTTTTAGAGCCCCGGTGGAAATAAATCCATGTCCCCTTTTAATCCAAGCTGTTCTACTTTTACACATTTATGTATCCTCTCTCTCTCACTTTGTTTCAGTTTAAGAAACAGACATAAGCTTTGTAAATGTCTTACACCATAGGGCAGGGGTCCTCCAGCTTTTAAACGGGGCCAGTTCACCGTCCCTCAGACCCGTTGGAGGGCCGGACTATAGTTTAAAAAAAAACTATGAACAAATGCCTTTGCACACTGCACATCTTATTTTGAAGTAAAAAAACAAACGGGGCAAAAACACCTGGTGGGCCAGATCAGTGTCCTCGGTGGGCCGCATGTGGCCCATGGGCCGTAGTTTGAGGACGCCTGCCATAGAGTGATAAGGGGAGATCCTTTAGAAAGCAGTTATTATGAACTGATGAAAGATGGTGTGCTGTACCATGTGGCAGTCACTTCTCACCTATTTTCTCAGCTCAGATTCTGTTCGGTGCCATTGAGTCGGCTTCAACCTGTGCCCAACAGAACGAAACACTGCACAGCCCTGCACCACCCTCACAAGGGTTCCTGTGCCCGAGCCCATGGTCACAGCCACTGTGTCCATCCATCCACTTTCCCAGACACGATGTCCTTCTCCAGGGACTGGTCTCTCCTGACAATATGTCCAAAGGATGTAAGATGAAGTGTTGCCATCCTTGCCGCTAAGCAGCACTCTGGCCTTACTTCTTCCAAGACTGACCGGTTTGTCCTTTTAGCAGTCCATGGTACTTTCAATAGTTTTCTCCAGCAATAGCTCAGGAGAACAGCTGAGGCTGAAAAGACTACCAGAGATTCAAACTAAAGTGACTAACAACAAGATAGAGGTTGACATCTTTCTTACGTCAAACTCCGGAGTAGGACTGCCCACTGCCGGGCTGACAGCCTGAGGCCTTCCACCTCATCGCTCTTCCACCCAGAGGGTCTGGCCCTAATTCTTAGATTTTAAGGCACCAGTTAGCGTTTCAGCCATCACATTTCCATTTCAGGCAGCAGGATGTAGAAGGGAGAGCAGTGGAGACACAGGGGGCAGGCGTTCTATTTTGAAATGTAAGATTCCAGAAGGTTGTCACATGACACTTCCACTTACATCTCTTTGCCTAGAAATAGAGCAAGTGGCCACCCATAGCTGCAAGGGAGGCCAGCAATTGCCGTCTTGGGAGAGAGTAGCCATTAGCTCAGCTAAGAAATTTGATTATTATGGAACGTAATGGGCTCTGGAAGACATCCAGCATTCTCTGGCACATCCTTCATTTGAATACCTCCTAGAATCCAACTTATTCCAAAAACTGTTCACTGTAATTAGAAAAGTGCTGTGCTCCTTGCCCTTCTTAGTCTGGTCCTGGGGTTTACATGGGCTTGTTCCAAATGTGCTTTCTAACTGCTCACTCACTCGCGCTCTCTACCCCCACCATTAGAAATGAGGAATCTAGCCTCGTATGTTGATGGCGTGGTCTCCTTTTCTTTAGTATGTCTCAGACGTGTCATATCCTAAGATATGTTTTCATCTCGGCAAATGGCACCACCATCATCCAGTTGTTCAATTAAAACGCTTAGGGAGCCATCCTTGAGACCGGTCTTTCCGTCCTCCGTTCTGTGCCCCCGTGTGACCAGCCTAGTGGGTGCACACCCGCCTGGCTGCTGCAAACGCCCTGCCATGACCTTCCTTGCCTTCCCGTTTGCCAGCCACTCCCCAACACCCTCACAGCATGACAGGCAATCAGCATTTGTGGCCTGCCCTACACTCCCTTCCAGTTGCACTTGGGGGAAAATCCAGAATTTTTTGTTCTTGTCAGGCCCCACCTATGTTGCACGTGATCAGTTACTTCCACTGCATACTGTGCTCCCCTTGCCCCCTGCCTCTCAGCCGCGCTGGCCCACGTTTCCACCCCCCAGCAAGACCTTCACGCCTTTTCGATGACGTGACATCTGACATCCCTGGGGTCTCCTCCTTGTCTTACATTTGTCACTTCCATGGTCACTTTGGAGAAGTTTCCACCATCCCACCCCACCCCTTCCTTAGCATGGTACCCCCTCTATTTATCCGTGCTCATCACAGCCTTTAGACCTCCCTGAAGCCATGGAGTTAGTGTGTCGTTTACCTGCAGGGAAGCTACGTGAGCACAGTACGCATCTCTGTCTAGTTACTCCCCGATCTCCACCAGCTGGAAAAGAGCCGAGCTTAATGGCGTATAATCTTCATCCAAAACAGTGACTAGATGAACAATAGAAATTCAGTTTAGCATACCAATATGGATTCCTTCCATTTCTTTCAAAAACGTCCTCCGTAAAAGTCCTTTCTTTACGGTGGTAAATACAGAGGTCACAAGACATTTGCCGTTTCTACAGTCTTCACATGTACAATTCCGTGATCCCAGACTCATCAAGCTGGTCGGCCATCAGCAGCAACCCTGTCCGAGCTTTTGCATCGCCCTTAAACTGCTTTGAGGCGGAGGAACTCCTCTATGTTTGGGGGAGCGGGGTGCAGACCCTTTCTCAGGAGCATCAGGGGGAGCCCTGGCGACATAGTTATTATGTGTTGGGCAGCTAACTATCGCAAGGCCATAGTTTTGAAACCACCGGCCACTCTGTGGGAGAAAGAGGGGACTGTCTACTCCCGTAAAGAGTGACGGTCTCAGAAACCCGGAGGGGCAGTGCTGCTCGGTCTTAGAGGTCACGATGAGTCAGCACAGACTCAGTGACAACAAGTGGATTTTTTTTTAGGAGCATCGTGTCCATTTTGATGTCTCGATTGATCCTAGTTACCTCTGTCCCAAGCAGACTTGTGTTCTACCTAACGTTTCCTTCCACCTGGGCAGAGATCAGCACTGACAGCAGCCTTCTGACTTCCACGCCTTTCCCAAGCCATGCCTTCCTGTCTGGCTGTTTCTTGATCTGTATTGCCTCTCCTGGGATGGGGACTTAATCAGAACATCCCGGTACAGATGTCTCTCATCAAAGCATATGAACGCCATCACTTAAATGAGCCCCAAGACCCGAGGCAGATGATCAGGCCGACGGGAGCTTTTGTCCTGGAGATGCGCTTGTTTGGAAGGACTTGAAATCTAAACTGCTTTAAGATTTTGAAGTGTTCCGCGTCTTTTGTCATGATGGTTGTGTGCCATGGAGTCAGTCCTGGGTCACAGGGAGCCTGTGTGCAAAAGAACGAAGCCCTGTCCAGTCTGCTCCATCATCATGATTGCGATGGGTGAGCCCATTGTTGCAAGCCCTCTGGTCATCCTTCATGTTGAGGTCCTTCCTCGTCCTTACTCGGGAATGATGCCCTTCCCCAGGGACGGGTCTCCCTGGAGACCATGTCTCAAATATGCGAGACAAAGTCACGCCATCCGCACTTCAAGGAGCAGTCTGATTGTACTTTTCCTCCAAGATCCATTTGTTTATTGTCTGGCAGTCTGTGGGGTAGTCCATATTCGTTGCCAACAGCATTAATTCTTTTTTTTTTAATTAAATCATTTTATTGGGGGCTTGTACAATTCTTATCACAATCCACATGTACATCCATTGTGTCAAGCACTTTTGTACATTTGTTTTCCCTCATCATTCTCCTAATATTTGCTTTCTACTTGAGCCCCTGGTATCAGCTCCTCATTTTTCCCCTCCCTCTCCTCTCCCTCTCCCCCTCCCCCAGGAACCCTTGATAAGTTATAAATTATTATTTTGTCATATCTTACACCATCTGACATCTCCCTTCACCCACTTCTCCGCTGTCCATCCCCCAGGAAGGAAGTTAT
>NW_022111379.1:6581945-6599871 GCF_000313985.2 Echinops telfairi
AGTACTGGTATCATGATAGTGGGGTGGGGTGGGGAGGAAGCATTTAAGAACTAGAGTAAAGTTGTTTGTTTCATCATTGCTACACTGCACTCTGACTGGCTCGTCTCCTCCCCATGGCCCGTCTGCAAGGTGATGTCCAATTGCCTACAGATGAACCCTGGGTCCCCACTTTGCACTCCCCCTCATTCACAATGCTATGATTTTTTTTGGTCTTTGATGCCTGACACCTGATCCCTTTAGACGCCTCGTGATCTCACAGGCTGGTGTGCTTCTTCCATGTGGGCTTTGTTGTTTCAGCATTAATCTTCATCAGCTTTCTTTATTCATTATCGAGTTTTCACGTGTGTCTGAGGTGATTAAATTCCACGGCTTGGGCCACGAGCATCTTAGTCCTAAAAGGGACATCGTGGCCTTTAAACTTTAAGGAGGTTTGCAGATGTGCCTAACGCAATGCATTGTTTGACTTCTGGACTGCTGCTTCCATGAGTGTTTTACCGTGGATCCACCAAAATATAGTCCTCGACTACTTCCAACGTTTCCTCTGCCTCATGATGTTGCTTGTTGGTCTGGTTGTAAAGATTTTTTGTTTTCTTTGTGGTGAGGTGGAATCCAGACTGACGACTGCAGTCTTCAACCCACAACAGGAATTGCTTCAAGGGCTCATTGCTTTCAGCCAGCACGGTCGGATCATCCGTTTGTTCCAGGCTGTTAATGAGTTTTCCTCTAGTCCAGACGCTGTGTTCTCCTTCATACAGTGCAGCTTTTTGGATGATTTGCTCGGCGTACAGATTGAATGAGTATGGTGAAAAGATGCATCTCTCATTTTTTTAAACCCCTAGTATACGCTCGCTCTGTTTGAATGACTGTCTCTTGATCTCTGTACAAGTTCTGCAGGAGCACAATTAATGTGTCTGATCCATAATTCATTATCATCCACACAGTCAAATGTCTTTGCGTAGCCAATGAAGCACAAGTAGGTATCTTTCTTATATTCTCTGCTTTCAGCCAGGACCTATTTGACATCAGCAATGATATCCCTCCTTTCAAGCCTTCTTCGGAATACAGCTTGAATTTCTGTTGAGGTACTCCAGTTTTTAGAGAATACTAATCTTTTAAATAGAACTGTTTCTTGAGGAGTTTGACAGACACACTCTAGCCATGGATCATAGCTCTTTGGAAGGGTTGGATGGTGCAGAGAGTTACAGAGAGAAGGGTACTGATAGTATATTGAGAAAAGGATCGAAGAATTGCTTGAATTTTTTTCTTTTGTTTACTTTAGGCTAGAGCGGCTCATGCTCACAAAATTGAGGGTTGGCGGTATTGATTCTGATCAATTAGCATACAGATTATTCTATTTTAATTATTGTTAAAAAGTAGAGAGGTTGTGCTTCCGGCCCCAGTATAATCTTACTGGATCACAGGGTTGTTACCAAAGCTCACCACTACACGATTGCGGTGTACTCTGTTATAAGGTTAGTTCTTTTGAATAGTAACTTTGCTCTTTGTGGGACGTGTACATTTTACATAACAGAGTCGAGTGGGCAGAAATGTCCATTTTTAATTTTTTTTAATAACCAAACACAGCTTATAAGTGCTTACTTTCAAAGATGGTCCCATAAAAACTTATATTTTCATGGTACCGTCCTGCCCTATTTATAACAACCGTCTTTTGGAGGAATAAGTACTGAAGAGATTCAGGATCATGCTCATTCAATTCAGAGTCCAAGGCTAGTCACACTCGCAGGCCTCCTACCTCCCCTACAAGTATCCCCCACCCCTACCCCCCAACGCACATGCGCACACATCCTCGAGCACTTCTGGGACCAGGGACAGGTTGAGGTCGGTGACCTTTTGGCAGTGGGTCCAGGAGCACATCCTGCCCTCTGGGTCCTTGTTGGCCGGCTCAGCCTTGGACTCGCTGCCTCTTCTTTGGCGGATGCAGCTGGATTCACCTGGCCTTTGAGGTGCCTCTGACTGTACGGGCGATGACGACCCTTACCTTGGCGTCAAGTTCATGCTCTCTGTGCCCTGCTTAGGTCAAACCTAGATCTCCAACTCCCACTGCCCTGCTGAACCACGCTTGGACAGCTGGCTCACCCTCATCCGTCTGTGCAGCAGTAGGGCAACACAGCCAAAGCTCATGTCTTGCCTGCATGCCACACTGCTTTTTCGGCTCCACGGCAGCCACTTCTTGTGGACACACGACACCCTGCAAGGTGGCCTCCTCCCAGAGTTCCAAGGAGGAAATGAAGCACGACCTCCTCTGCCCTTGACCGCATATCCTCTGAGCGTCTCCACTCTGCGGTCAGTCCTCCCAGGCTGGCCCCCTCGGAACCCACAAATAAGCATTTTCTTTTCTGTTTCACAAAGCCGGATTGTTGTCACTGGAAGCCTGGGTCTCCAGACAAACCTTCAGACCAGGCCCTTCCAAAATGCTATTTTAAGCTTGAAAGCTTAGCAATGACTTCTTTGTCCCAGGCTGTATCTGTCCTCTCTGGGAAGCTGTAGATGCTTCAGTTTCCAGGGATGGGGCGTGGAGGCAGGGTGGGGTGGCAACAGGAACTCGGGATGAAACTGTATCCAATTATGTTTCCAAAATGTTTTCTGGCTGCCTGGTTTGAGTGTGGAATCTACCAGCCAGCATAAACAGCCAGTCACAAATTGCCAAAACTGTGTGTTAGGTTGTCCTTGAAAAGAAATGGAGGAAGGACCTTCAGACTTAAAGTCAAGGTTAAAGTTTGGTGCACCAGAAATCATGAAGCAAAACTTAGGAAGGTATGTGCCCTCGCTACAGGTGAGCAGGGGAAGTCAGGGGTGAGGAACTTCCAAGTTCAAAAACGGAGAGCAGATGGAGGTCCCACTGGGGTCACCTGATGTCTCCTCTTGGGTTGGAGGCAGGAAAAGCATGTTTATTTGATTGAAAATTTGTCTTGAAAAGATGGGTTTTGTTTTAAATGTACTGCATTGGAGGTAAAGTTGGGACGTTCCTGAGTAGCTATGAAGCAGATCCACCACCTGTCTATTGTTTGTTGTAGCTGCAGTATTCCTGTAATGCAGGAAACGTTTCCACTGGACTATCCGATACCTGCAGGGTCGTCAGAATTAAGGCAGATTAAGACTGAGGCAGGAAGAAAGGCCTGGTGATCTCCTTCCGAAAATCAGCCAAAGAAAACCTGGTGGATCCCAACAGGTCTTGTCCAATTGGCTTGCTTTAGGCATGTCCCTAGGGATCAATTCCTGCAGAGGAGACATCGTGTTTGGTGAAGTCAAGGGTTGATGTGGGTGACAGATTTGCAAAGCAGAACAAGGGAATTCTGGGTGGTCTAAAACCAGGAAAGGTGTGTGTCCCGGTTCTATTCTGTAAACATATTTTTTCACATTGTATACTGAGCACATAATCTGAGAAACTGAATCGAGTGAAGAAGAATTTGATCTCAGGATTAGAGAAAGCCTTATGAGCAACCTTTGATATGCGGATGACATATCAGCCCGGCTTACTGAGAGCGAGGAGGACCGGAAGCATTTGCTGATGAAGATCAAGGGCTGCAGTCTTCAATATGGATTACAACTCAATGTTAAAAAAAAAAATCAAAACTGGACCAATAGGCAATGTCATGATAAATTGATAAAAAATTGAAGTTGTCCAAGATTCACAGTGAATCTTGAATCAAAGAACCTATTGGATTGGACATACCTGCGGCACAGAACGCTTTGAACGTGTTGACACAGCCAGGATGTCACTTTGAAGACTGACCCAAGCCGTGGCTTTTCCAACTGTGTCATATCCGTGTGCGTGTGAAAGTTGGACCGTGAATCAGGAAGACCAAAGGGGAATTGATGCCTTTGAACAAAGAATGTAGAAATTCCCATGAACAAACAAATGAGCCTTGGGAGAAGTATAACCAGAATGCTCTTTAGCAGCAAAGATTGGGAGATTCTATCTCACACAATCTGACCCTGGGGAAGGGTCTCATACGTGGTAAAGGGGGAGAGCAGTGATAAAGAGGAAGGTCCCCAACAAGATGGATTGGCATCCGTGGGCCCATTGCCCCTTTGGACCTTGTAAGCACCAGTGGGTCTCTGCTGTAGGACTGTGTACTAGGAAGAGAGAAAGCGTATGGATTTGGTTGGGGAGTTTCATCAGCCAGGTCTGGAGGTAGGGTGCCGTTGAGGTACGGCACATCCCCTCTACCCACAGTCCTTTGCCCAGATGTCAGTCATCTGGCTGCATCTGGTTATAAGAGATCTTGGGAAAGGGAGGATAGCTATGTGCTCCGGAAGGAGGCTAAGTGGACTTGGTGAGCGACCGATGAATATGTGGACCTCTTCATTCAGGTCCACAACGAGAGCAAGGCCGCTTGTTTTACTCTCACTGTTTCCCCAGATCTAACTCGGGGCTGGGCTCAATAGAAAGTAGAAAGAGAGGAGGTGTGGATAGGAAGGAGAGAAGAAAATGGAGGAAGACAGGAGGGAAAGATAGATAAGGATGAGTGAACAGGGAAGCCCAAGATGTCCCAAGGTGTTATAGAGGGGGCTGTCTTTGACTTTTGAGGAAGGTGTAGCTAAACACAGGTCTCGTTTTGCTGAGAATGAGTGACACAGAACTGTGACTAGAGATACCTGGATGTTGGGCTGGCTCGTTGTTTGCATCATACCCCGACCTAGATTTTTGCTCGTAGGGATGAGAGCCCATCAGGCTTCCAAACCGAAAGAATGGACAGAGCTGAACTAGGATTGAAGTTCCTTAGTCTGAGGCTCTAAGCAGTGAGGCTCACTGGGCTTGCAAGGCCTACAACAGACAGCCGGATCTGGCTGATATTTTTTGTGCCAAGCATTTCAGTGGGGTCCTAGAAGACAGGCTCACTGATGTCAGGGCTCAAATCTGGGGAACCTCCGGCCAGGTCTACTTTCTGACTGTTCTGGGAGAACCTATGCCGAGCAAATACCCCCCAGATTGCACTTATCAGTGGGGCTTAATAAACCATTGCCAACGCTGAAATTTGTATTTTCACAGGATGCAGAATGAGCCATGGGAGCTTCCTTCCAAGGCCCCTCCAAGCGTTGGCAAACCCTGAAGTTTGAAAAGAATGGGTGGGATCTAAATGCTTGGCCAGATTAGATTGCCTAAGTGTTTGTTTTGTATAAGAACGGTCTGAACAAACTGCAGAGGAACTATTTTTGGACTTGGCATTTGATGTCTACAATAGTTGGTGTGGAAGTGACTAATCCTCCACTTTCTTAACCTCTAACCATATTTGCCATTGAGGTGAGGTCTAGCCAGACAAGGAAAAATGATGTTTGTTTCCTAGGTACATATCTAAACTGTCTAGCGAGCTGATGAAATGGACTCTGGGAAATGCATTTTTCCTTAAGATTCCAAGGGCGGAGTTGCTGTCACAATCTTTGCAAGGCAGCTGAGGATTGACAGAGATCTGATTTCAAACCCTAGAGTCACAACCTGGTATTAGGACGGTTGACAAATTACTTAGGCTCTTCAAACTTTTGTTTCCTTGTCTGTAAACATGGAGAAAGTCATAGGACCGCTCCCTATCAGGGTCTCAGCAAAATATCTGTGCTCAGTTAAGTGTCCATGGCGTTTCTGTTCATCCTTATTGTGATTATAAAGAAAGGAAGGATTGGAGCCCAGCATCTAGACACCCACAAGTAAGATACTTGTTGCCCAGCAATGACTGGCTGGTGACTTTGGGGGACTGTGTGGAGGGAGATGGGAGTCAGGGTACAGCAGGGTGTTTATATCCTTAAGCTTACCTGTAAACTGTATGCTGGGAAAAGAATGTAAGAAGCTGGACCTTAGGAAGAAGAATCCGAGGAAGACCCAGTCATAACTGCAGATGACGAGCTTTCGTTGCCAAAAATGAAGACAGCCGCACGTACATACATATTGAAGAGGGTCAGAGCCTACAGCCTTCAGTATGGATTGCTCTTGGATCTGAAATGAAAAGACTCATAAATGAGCCACTAAGCAACCTGATAATAAAAGGAGAAAGACACTGAAAATTGTTCATGGTTTTGTCTACTTGGATCAATCATCATTGTCCGTGAAAACTGCAATTAAATGAACCAAATGACAAATTGCTTTGGGGGAAAAATGTGCTGCAAAAACCCGTTAAGGTTTTTAAAAAGCAAAGATTTGATGGCTGAGGACTATCTGACCCAAACTCTGGTTTATTTGCAATGTGAAATCTAACCAGGGCAAAAGGCAGAGAGAAAATCCGATGCATCCAAATGACGGTGTTGCTGAAGAATAAATAGATCATAGACGGCCTCACGGTCGGACGTGAAAGTCTTGGAAGAAATAGAACTGGGGTGTTCCTTAGAAGTGACGATGGCAAGACTTTGGGCTTACTCTGGACACGTCATCAAAGGACATCAAATGTTGTAAAAGAATACTATGGTAAGAGAGAGGGTCAATGTAAATGAAGGAATCAATGAGATGGATTGGCAAAACAGCCCCAATAGTGGACTCAAATAGACCAATGAGCGTAATGACGATACATAGGACTAGGTAACCTGGGCCACAGAAGGTTGCCTTGAATTAGTGCTCCCTGAATGGAACTAACAACAACATGTCGGGGGTCATCTATGCGGGCAGCTGATGAAGATACGATCCTAGATCTTGTCTAGAAAGCATACCATGAGCACGAGCTAAAGTAGTAAATTTGGGGGAGGGGGAGAGAGTGACTCACGACAATTGACTCTCCAGAGTAGACATGGAACAAGGCAGAATCCATTTGGATGGCCGGCAGAATGAAGGATGGGGAGCTGGGGATGGGAGAGAGCCGGAGAGTCAGGCAGGGCAATAGAGATGAATAAACGAGTCGCATCAGTGCTTTCTACCTGCACCTTTCGTTCCTTGGCTCTTTAGAACTATGGACTCTTGGGTGGGAGGTGTCACCAAATGTCTTTTGGCCACAAGGTTCCTAGTCGAAGATGAGAACTCCTGGAGTAAGGATCATAATGGGAAAGGCCAAGGCTCTTGGGAGGCCTCAGAAATATCGATGAGGCAAGATATTGAGTTACTACAGTACTTTTAATCAATGAAAGCCAGAGCCAAGGACCCGCCCCTCGGTCTAGTATCAGCCCATCAGCAATCAGAAGAACCCTCAAAGAGGTCAGCACCACATCAGAACCTTTCCACTGGGTGTGAAAGACATTGGAGTCAAACTCTTGTAGGAAATAAGATCTGTGAATCTAAGACTTAGAACAGAAGAAAGGATGCCCACGTTAATGGGAGAAGAATCAGACGATGCCACATGTGAACGTGAGTCACAGTAGGTTATGGGGGCCGGGGTGCAGGAAGTAATGAGAACATTGAGGCTGGAGCAAGTGGCTTTGGTTTGTGACTTTGAAGAACTCACTTAATTTCAGAGAGCCCCAGTTTCAAAATCTCTTGGGATGATTTACATTAAGTGTAAACTGAGAATCATAAAGTGCTTGTATATTTGAGCCCTGGTTCCACAGTGGTTACACATTGGGCTGCTAACCACAAGGTCAGCAGTTCAAAACCATCAGCCAGCTTGGGAGATAAAGATGAGGCTTTCTACACCCATAAAGACTTAACAGGCCTGGATGCCCGCAGTGGGCGGCGGGCAGTTCTGCCCTGTCCTCAAGGGTCGTCGCTGGGAGTCAGAATTGACTCGATGGCAGTGGGTTTGGTTTGGTTTATATTAGTAATGTGGTAAAGATTGTCAGTCAGTCTAGACTGAAACACTCCCAAATGCATTTGCCTCTTTGCAGTGGCCCCATCTTCCAGCAAGAGCCACTGTCCTGGTATCAGAGATTGTTTGCTCCTCCTTATAAGTCCCTGGTGTTACTAAGATTCAAAATAAATCGAGATACATTTTCAAGTGGGTGCTTGTTATGTCTTTACTAATTCTTTAGCCTGAGCCAGCCTTCCTAATTCTAGCT
Source organism: Echinops telfairi (assembly GCF_000313985.2). NCBI lineage: Eukaryota > Metazoa > Chordata > Mammalia > Afrosoricida > Tenrecidae > Echinops > Echinops telfairi. Next base: position 6,589,875 of record NW_022111379.1, read on the forward strand.
AACACCTAGCTAGAATTTAATAACATTACTTTGCTTTCTTTTGCATTTATCTTACTGTGCCCTTTTATTGATGGAAACTGATAGGGGTTTTCCATTTACCATGGTAAAATGAAATTTAATTCACCTTTTCTAATGAAAAGAAATTTAAATTAAAAATGTTGAATCAATAGATAGGCGTGTGGTCCCGGGAGGTGGTGAACTTCTAAAGATTGGGATCGCTGTGCTAACAGTTAGCCCGTCCCTTCTGGAAGTTGGGTGGAGAATGGATCACTGCATTTTGCAGATGAGAACACTGAGGTTGGAAGGGTGATGTGGCAGTTATTTGACTGAGACAACCAGGCCCAGGGCCAAGATCATCTTATTCTTGGTGTGTCCTTTTCATTAGATCTTTTGCACTAAAAGTACAGTTAACACAGACTTCAGATAGTCTCACAAATAGTTTTTTACTGTCCTCTTAATATCTTAAAATCATATTTTAAGAAGATTGGAATTTAGTATGTTATTAAAATATGAAAAGGAGTTATGATTGGGAAAGCACTGAAACAATGTAATCATATTCTTAAAATGCTATACTATCGGATGATAATTTTGAAAAGTTAAAATATTTCACTAAAACCCAGCTGAAACAACTTACGACCTACCAAAACAACAAGGGGGCTAATGTGAGCAACATTTAAAAGAATCTTAAAATATTATAGTCAATTTAATATAGGTCACAGAAATTACATTCTTAAAACCCTGAAGAGCTGCTAAAACAACTCAATGTCAGCAATTGCCAGAGTCAACAACTGTAGATATTAATAACAATCAAAGGCCATTACAACCAAAGAGCAAATTTTGAACCGAGTTCAATGGTAACAGATTAAAAATTTTGTTAAAATATGGATCAAATTAAGTTGAAAGCATGTTTGGAGAGCATAAAAATGTGCCTAGTTGGAGTGTACAGAGGACAAAGCCATGGAAACTTCCTTAAACAGAACCAAATACCTGCAGAGAAGGGGTAGCTGGTTTTGGGAGGTTAGAACCATCCTTCCAGAGGGCACCAAGGTCAGTTAGTCTAACATCGTTCACACAAACAATGTTCTTCATCCTAGTTGGGTGAGTAGCAACGGAGGTCTTAAAAGCTTATGCGCTGCCATCCAAGGCACACCTACTGGTCCATTACTCTCCAGAGGAAAGAACATGATGGAAATCAAAAGACACGTGGAAACAGTTCGTTTCATGGAGCCTGCAAACACACCAGTCTCCACAAATCAGAGACCAGAAGACTTGGACGATGCCCACTACCACTACCAACTGCTCTGAAAAGGATCGCATGAGAAGGTCCTGGATAGAGTGGAGAAAAATATGGAACAAAACTCAAAATCATCAGAGACCAGGCTTACTTGTTACCTAGAAACTGGTGGGATCCAAGATTAGGCCCTCGCCCCTTCAGCTCTGGAACTGAATTCACTCCAGTGGTAAATTCCAGATCAAAAGGGCGGCATTTCCCCAAGAACAAGGCTGAGAGGGTTAGAAAGGAGGAGGAAAGGAAGCAGGAACACGGGAAGGAAGTGGGATAAAGGATGAAGCATTGAGAGGATTACAGTGGATGAGTTGAATCAAAATGCATATGAATTGATGGAGATAAATTTATGATCTGTTTTGTAAACCTTCACGTAACGCTTAATAAGGAAGTTTTAAATCAATCAATCAATAAAGTGCACCTAGTAATGGTTTTAAAATTCCATTGCAGGTCAAATAGCATTGTGGAATTAGGCCCGGATGGGATCATTTCATTTTAGGAACTTCCAGAGATAGCCCTATAGTCTGCCTGATTTGGACCTAAGTCACTGGGGAAAATGATCTTGTCAGTGGGTTAATTGGATGGACTCACCTTTCCTGGAGGATGCTTGGATACCAGAACCGCTGAGCCAACAACCAAACTCGCTGCCCTGCAGTCAAATGGCCGACTCTGAGTGACCCCCTGTGGGTTGCCGAGACTGTAAATGCTTACGGAAGTAGAAAGTCCACTCCTGCTCCCTTGGGCTGCTGCTGGTTTTGAACTGCCAACCTATTCGGATCATAGCCCAACGTGTAGCCACACCACACCACAGTGAAGATGGGAACATTTCATCCAAGGACCAGATCCATTTAACTCACTCATGGGGTCTCTGTGGTTTCCTGCAATGATGACTTTGCCCTCCTCTGTTTCGCATGGATAAAATATTAGGTGCCGCCAAAGAGTGATTTCAACTCACAGTGACCTCTAAGACCGGGTAGAACTGCCCCACAAGGTTTCTGGACAGTCACCCTTCGAAAACCCGATCAGAGGTCTTTCTCCCGTGGAACTGCGGGGAGCATTGGAACAGCTAACCTTTCTTTTTATTTCGTTTCTTAAAATTAATCATTTTATTGGGAGCTCTTAAACAGATATTGTAGCCATCCATATTTAATCAAATCAAGCGTAATTTTACAAATGCTACCGCCATCAGTTTCAATACATTTTCTTTCTTCTTGAACTCTTTAATACCAGCTCTCCTTTATCCCTCCCCTTCCCCCACCCAATTCCCCAGGAACCCTTATTGTTATATATAATTATTGGCCGTAATTTCCACCAACCCATGTATCCGTTCACCTGCAATTCTGTTCTTCGTTCCCCCCCAGTGGGGATATTCAGTCCTCACTGCTATCAGCTCCCCTCTCTCCCCTCCCCAGCCTCTTCCCTTACCCTTAGGGAATCATTACCCCAGTTACAGTTTTAGAAGGGTTATCTATCTTGGCTTTCATGCATCAAGTGCTCTAACCTTTCAATTAGCAGCCAAGTGCTTAAACAATGTGCCCAAAGGGCTCCTTGTTTCACTTAGTATTGGGTATTAAAATGATAAAATGTAAATGTACTCTTGGTCTACTGCTGTGTTCCAAACAAACTATCCCTGATAAATATGTATGAACTACTTCCCGAAGTGTCTGGGGGTCAGAAATGCAGCAGGGACTTGCCCGGGTGGCTCTGGCTCCAGGTCTCTTTGGGGGCTGCGGTCAGATGTTGGCCCAGACTGCAGTCCTCTGGACACCTGACTGGAGCTGGAGGACGCATGTCTAGAGTGGCTCACTTGCTTAGCTGTTGATACTGACTATTGGCAGCAGGCCTCAGCTCCTCTCTGTATGGGCCTCTCCACAGTACTGCTGGAGCATCTTCCTGATATGGTAACTAACTGGCTTTCCCAAAGAAAGCCGTCCAAGGGGCCACGTGGAAGCCGTAATGCCTTTTGTGACTTGTTCTCCGAAGTCTTACATTGTTACTGAGTTAGTTAGTTAATTGTGCCAACCTGGCCAATAAGCACATGTGGGATTAATGGAAGAGCGGAGGCATAAATGGCTCAGTGAGCCTCACCTTTCTAGTTCTCGGGTCTCTTGCTTTGTGATGGTCCGACCAAGGTGCAGCTGCCTTAGCCAGTTCCCTGCTTCAGCTTGCAAGGCTCACTTCCTGCAAGATATCCCCAAGGAGAAGCCACATGGGCCTACCCCGATGCAGGCCTGGGTGCTGGAACAGCCGTGTTGAGACCCCTGCCAGCGCTGAGTTGCTTACATGTTCACTGATTTGGCTTTTCCCCTGCAGTTGGCATCATAGTGTGTGTTTTGTGAGATGGAGGAGGACTTTGTGGATTGGTGTCAGACATCTGGGTTAATGTTGGACTTGTGGGCTTGGGGCTTGAACAGCACTGGGATGGGATGTTTTTTGATGTGCACTTAACCTTTATATAAAGCTCTCTCTTCTACATGAGTGTCTGTGGGTTTGTTTCTCCTCAGTACCCAGACTAACACAGCTACCTTAGCCATTCTGCTGTTCTCTCTGAGACTACACAAGAGTGTGAACAACGAAGGTGCTGGCCATGGGGGCGGGGGGTACATGAAGAATTAAAGATCATGAAGAGGACAAGGAGACCCCATGATTGCTTGTCACCAGCCCTGCTGGAACAGGAAGCATAAGGCATTGACAAATAGTGGTAGCTTAGAAAGAGAATCAGCCAAGTCCCAGGGACCCAGTTGAAAGAATGTTGTGTTACTCAGACAGCCGGTGAGGGAGGAAGAACCCAGCAGGGGCGGGATGGGAAGTGGGCCAATTAGAAAATCCATTCAGTTCTTTCTGGTCCCCTGAAAACTGGCAACAGAGCATCAAGCCGGAGTGGGTGCTGGGTTGGCCATCCTGAGCTTTGGGTGTCATAGCAGATGCTTATAATATTCCGAGGTGGCAGGCAAAAACTGGCTAATAGGAAGAAAGAAAAGGGGTGAAGTAGCAAAAACCAAGGACTGCTCCCCAGCTGTGCTATTCCCTTGATTGATGCCAACACAAGATCAGCACAAGAAGCTGACTCCTAGGAGCACGTGCAAGTATGGCGCTCCTTCCAACAAATGGGGATAGGTCACCATGAGAGCCAACAATCTATCCAATCGAGGTCCGCCCTGAAGAAGTAAGAAACAAAACACGAGCAGATGTATGCACACCCATGTGCATTGCAGCACCATTCACAGTCACAAGGAAAGGGGGACAAGCTAGATGCCCATGGGTGGAAGGATGGCTAAATAAGCCTTGATACAGACAGACAATGGGGCGCTACACACTGCTGCAGAAGGATGATGAAACTGCCAAACGTTATGTGACACAGATGGATTTGGAAGATACTATGATGAATGAAGTTAGTCGATCACAGAAAGACATTGTATGGAACCACTGTTATAAAAGGGGGGACATTTTTAAAGGTCTTCGTACGCAAAGAAACAGACTTTGATGGTTGAGGGGCAGAGGTTGCCTAGTGGAGTGGGGAGGAAGTGGTGGGAAGGGGGGGGCAGGAAGCATCCATAGTCATTTTTTGCCTACGGCATATATTTATTATAGGGAATTTAGAAAATACAGATAAAGGAGAAGAAAATACAAATATTCTGTAACCTCATAACTCAAAGAATACTACTAAAAATTACAGGGTCTTGTTCCTGTTAATATAACTCAATCACTCTGTTTATATGTATGTGTACAAACCTGTTTTTCTAAGGTAGCTCTGTATCTTTGATGTTTATCATCATTAATGATTTTACACCATCAGTATTTGCAGCCTTCTTTTCTTTATTGCCTGCCCTGATGAACCTTTCAAGGAGCTCTGATTGTGCTGTAGGGTAAACATTGAACTTCTAAGTACAAAATCGGTGCTTCAACCCACCAGCTCCGGTAAAGCGTTATGGCCTCAGAAAATCCACCTGCAGACACTATGGGTCAGAAGTGACTCATGGAGTTAGGCTTGGGTGAAGGAGCTTTTTGATGCTGCCATGAAATGCCGAGACTGTAGCTACAGTGTATATCTATTTCTATGTTCTGTCCTCTAACTGATTGCCATTGGATTCCTGCCCCCACGGGTCTTGTACGATGATAAGTAGAAATGCCCCAGAGGGTTTCCAGGGTTGCAGTCTTCATAGAAACACATAGCCGCAGCTTTCTCCCGCAGAGCTGCCAGTGGGCTCGAACTACCAACCATTCTGTTAGCAGTGGAGTCTTTTAACCACTGCCTTTTACAAGTTAACAAACAACTGTATTATGTAAGTGTTGGGTGTTTGGTGTTGTTTGTAACCTCCCAAGAACTAATGTTCACTCTCGTTGAGAATGTGTAAGGAATCCTGGAGGTGCTGTCAGGCCAGTGTTAGGCTGCTGACCACAATGTCACTGGTTCAAGCCCACCAACTGCTCCCTGGGAGGAAGCTGAGCCCATCTGCTCCCATAAAAATTTACAGCCATGGAAAAGCTAGATAGAGCAGCTATGAGTCCGAGTGGACTTGACGGTGGTGGTTGGCTTAGGTCTTGAGAGTTTGAGAATGCATGTATTGTAGCAACATCTTGTATAGCTCCATGGTGTTTCCTTGAGTGCGTGTATCATAATTTATATAATCACCTCCTATTACAAAAAATGTGGCTCGTCTCAAGGTTTTGCCGCTGATGGAAAACATTGTCACAAACACCTCATACAAGTACACAAGTGTTTCCCTGATCCATAAGGCATCAGATTCCTACCACGCACCTTCATTACCAGCTCCTACTTTTTCTTCGATTCCAAGACCACCAGCGTTCACTTCCTCCCTCAGTTCAGCAATCCCTAAATGCCCATGTTGACTGGTGATGGAGAGATGACTGAGGCGCCGATTTTGTCTGTGTGCAGAACTCGCACCTCAATAGAAGGAAGGAGACCAGTGAGAGATTAAGGTTGCGGGGAACACGGGTGCCCTGAAAAGTCCACAGAACACCCAAAGGGCTTCAAAGTTGGGATAGATCACAGGCCCTGCCTTCCTTGGAATGCGAGTCAGGGCGTGAGATTTCTTGATCCGTGGATGCTGCCAAGCTCAAGTTCCACCTGGGATGGCAATATTGACCTCACTGGGATTTTTTCCCAAGACTTTTTGTGGCTGGGGTTCAACTGTTGAAATATCAAGCCCAAGTCAGAGAGCAGGAAGCCAGAGGAAATGACACCTGCGAGCTCAACTCGTTTCTGATTATGACATTAATTAAACAACCCAACCAACCGAACCTAATCTCTAGCAGCTCTGGATAGTTTGCCTAACGGAACACTGCAGATTTATGATGACATCAAAACCAGAACGAAAAAAAATTTTTTTTCTGGGAACGTTTTCTCCCCCTCTCACCCATGAGTAATTCTAATGATCTGCATGTAAAACACATTATGGCAAAACCTCTAACAATTTCCGCCTTTGTAATAAATGCTGCATTCTATTCTAGTAGAGCGGGAACATCTGCTTAATAATTTCATGTAACTGCTCTGCAAAGCTGCCAGGGTAAAATCCAGTCAGTGGGGTATAGCATGAAGCGGATGGCGTGGGACAGAGAGACTCAGTTTGAATGCAGGCTCAGCCGTTGATGTGACCCGCGGCAAGTGATTTAGCTGCTCTAAGTCTTGGTTTCCTCATCTACAAAGTGGAGATAATAAGTGGTATATACCTTACAGGGTGGTTATGAGGATTCAGTTAGTCAGTACATGTCAAGTGCTTGCCATGAGTGCTTGGTAGAGAGTGGGCACTCAATAAGCAGTAGCTGATGCTGGCAACAATGGCCGTGATGGTGATGGTGGTGGTGATGGTGAAGATGACGGTGGTAGTGGTGGCGGCAGTGTGGAAGTATTGATAGCGAGGACCGTGAGGGTGATGGATGCGGAGATGGCAGGGGTAGAGGTGTTTAGGGCAGTGATGGTGGGATCATGGTGGTGGTGGTGATGGTGGTAATGACGGTGATGGCAGTGTTAGGTGTGGGGATGATAAGGAGGAGGATGGTGGTGGTGTTGGCAGTGGTAGAGGTGGTGATGGTGGCGGTAGAGGTAGCGGTAGTGGTAGAGGTAGTAATGGTGGTGGCATCATCAGTGGTAGAGGTGGTGATGATAATGATGGTGCTCATGGTGGTGGCAATAGTGATGGCAGTGGGATAGGTGGTGAGGATAGTGATGGTGATGGTGGCGGTGGTAGCGGCAGTGATAATGATGATTGTTTTAGGTCTCTTGTGCAGCTCTAACAGAAACACCGTGAGGAATGCCTGACTTTAAAGAACAGATACCTATTTTCTCACAGCGCCGGAGGCGTAAAATCTACATTAGGAACTGAGTCATGTAGATTTGTTCTGTGAACCTCTCTCTAAGTTTCAGGTGTCGACTGCACGTTTGAGTATCCCTTTAATGTTCCTTGTGACCCCTTGGTGTCTGTCTTCTCCCTGCATGTATATCTTTTTGGTGTATGTTCATTTGGGTCTTTTCATAACTCAGAAGTGACTCAGTTTAGGATCTAACCTGTACAGCTCTCACTCACATAACAAAAGAAAACATCCACAAATGCAAGTCAGGAATTCAACTCATATTTTAGAGGCCTATAATTCAATCAGTACAGAGGAGGAGGAGGATGACTACTGGAATGGTAACGGCAGAGCCAAGCCATATACCAGTAATGCTCCTCTAAGTCAGGTGCTATATTCTTGTTTCTTTACAGTTATAGGGGGAGCAGTCATTTCTTTCTGTATCCCATGGACCTGATTCCGCAATGACACAGAGTAGAAGGAGCAGAGGTGTGGGAGGCGGAAGGACCCGGAGCACTGTGCTGACTGTGCTTCTCATCAGCTGTTCCTGGAGCCTCTGTAAGGCTTGATTGTCCACCTCAGAAATGGGCACAGGACCTGCTCCTCGGGTTGTAGTGAGGATTCAAGGCAAGACGATATGTGTTGGACAGCTGGTAGGGTTAGTTTTGTTAATGGGGCATGGCGGGGGGGGCGGGGGGGGAGCGGTAGCTAATTCCACTGCAGTAAAGACGATTCCCTGTAGGGCAGAGTATAACTTGATATTCCTTGGGTATTCCGAGATTGTTATTCAGGACAGGGATACCCAATACACAGCTTAAACACTCCAATAGGCTACTCTCTTTACTCCATGCCCTTCTTTCTGCTAAGGATCCCTGGTGACTCAGTGCATTAGGATCTGGATGGCTAACTCTGGGGTTGGCAGTTTGAACTTCCCAGCCGCTCTGTGGGAGAGAGGTGTGGCAGTCTGCTTCTGAAACCATTTACAGGCTCTGACTTTCCTAATCTGTCCTGCAGGACCTCTGTGATTCGGACTCCACTCAGTGGCTGTGTGGGTCTTTCGGTTGGTTATTGTAACCTTCTCTTCCAGCCCTGGGGAAATAGTGTGGTTTTGAAGGGACTTACCTGGGACTGCCACCCACATGGTTTTAAATAGTTCCTTCCCATTCTTTCCCACAAGCTTCCTGTCACCTCCCCCAAGAAGCCCTTCTTGACTGGCCTGATCCAGCTAGAACATCTTTTCCTGGGACTTTGTAAGACATACCGTTTATAAAACCAACTCTCTAGTGCTTTTACGTGTTTACAATATTTTATAAACCAGTGTTTCATGATGTTATCGTATTTCTGCAGCAAGTTAAAACTCTATAAAGTTAAGAATTCTTTTACATTTATTCTAATCTCTTCTTTCTTTTATCCCTAGTCTCTTGTTTCCGTTCTCCCTCCAAACATTCTTTATAGCACAGTGCTAGGCATTTAATGGGAGTTCTATAAATAAAGCTGTATTTGGATTTCAATTCCTTTTTTTGTTTTTAATCCTGATTCTTTTCAGTTCTGCCCTACCCTTATCATGTGCCTTCAAATATCCATATATACAACTTTTCACGTAGATAGGAGTCCTGGTGGTGTAGTGGTTACGCCTTGGGCTGCGATCCTCGTGGTCGACAGTTTGAAACCACCAGCAGCTGGGAGGGACAAAGACTTTCTACTTCCATAAACAGTCGCAGTCTCGGGAACCCACAGGGGGTCACTCTGAGCCAGCACTGACTCCATGACTGTTTTTTCTCTCAATTATATAAATTCAGTGATCCTTTCGTGAAAATAAATATAACAGTGTGGGGCTTGGGACTCCCGATAACAGTTGTGCCTCGGAACATCTCAGTCCATTCCGTTCTGTCTGTGAAAGGAAGTTGATTTCTCCATTCAGATCAATGCCAATGTGACCTGTGTCTTTCTTTGGCTGTCGAGATACTGGAGTGAGGCATGGGAGCACAAAGAGAAGCCACGGTGCCCCCCACATCGCGGATTGGCTGTGGGCCTTCCTCTGTCAAAGCCTACGGCGATCTGATGCTGAGCCATCCCCAAAGCCCAGGCTGATGGGAGAGGCCTCCCGGTCAGCCCCTCCACCGGCAGTGGTGATTCCGTGACCCCTCCGGTCCCAGCAGCCCGGGTCCCTGCACTTTGGAGCTGCCTTCTCTTCCTCCCGTCACGTTTCCTCTTTAGTTCCAGTAAAGAGAGTAGCCTATTGGAGTGTTGAAGCTGTGTATTGGGTATCCCTGTCCTGAATAACAATCTCAGAAAACCCAGGCTCCAGGGTGAGGAGCCAGCCCCTTCTGGGAGGGACAGTGGCCGTGCTGGGGATCACTGCCCGCCTCTGCTTGTGAAGTCATGCAAAAGCCAGACCAACAA
>NW_022111379.1:6600174-6603026 GCF_000313985.2 Echinops telfairi
TACGTGTAGAAAGCTTTGGATTAGGTACGTTCTGCCATGGGTGGGTTAGACGATGAAAATAAAATTATTTTTTAAAAGAGCACGGCGGTGAGATTTCAAGATTGATGAAGCCACCACCTCGGTGAGAAGAATTGCTCTGTTTCGCACGTGACTTCTTTCTTCCCTCCAGAGCCTCCCTTAACACAGGAAGGGACACTTTAGGCCCGATGGGACTGTCCCTTGTAGTCACTCATTTGCCCTGTGCGTCCGTTCCAGGGATTAACGTGCCCACAGTGTGCCAGGCACTAGTGCAGGCACTAGAGACAACGGAATAGCAAACAAAACTGGTTCAAGGAACGGGCATTCTAGCAGGGCAGAACGGCTGGGTCGGAGAGCACTGTAGCTGCCAGTGCAGATCCGGGTTCAACAACATCGGTGAGTTTGTCTGGCTAAACCAGGGAAAGAAATCCACAGACACTCGTATGTATAAGAGAGAGTTTTATGTATAGGGTCAGTGTACCTTCAGAAAGCATCCCAACCCCATCCAGTCCAAGCCCATAAGTCCAATTTAGCCCATATGCCCGACACCGATCTCCAAAATCCTCCTCAAACTCACAAAACACATACAATGACACCAAATGCAGGAGGATCACAGGCCAGCGGGTAGAAAGTCTTTGGATCCAGTGGCAGTGTAAGCATCTCAGCGCTGGCAGGGCTCTCCACGCAACTTCTCTAGCATCCAAGGCTGCAGCTGGGTAAGTCCATGCGGCTTCTCCCCAGGAATGTCTGAGCCTTGCCAGCTGAGGTAGCAGAAAGGCGAGGCTCACCGGGCCATTTACCTCTCCGCCCTTCAATTAATCCCACATGTGTTTATCGACCAGGTTGGCGCAATAAACCCTAAAGATCTCAATCAGCTCGAGGATAAAGAGGGTTTCATTGTGTGAGGTGGCTTAAAAACTCTGTGGGAAAGTCTCCCTCCGCTGTTCGCTCCATTCTCCTGTCTTTGAAGCCCCCTGTATGATGTACCGTGTCAGTAAATCTCCAATGTCTCCTAATAGCTGGCGCCCAGCACAGTTTCAAAACAGATGAGTGTACGCTGTCCCCTAGAAGCAGCGTGGCCGGGTGCAACCAAAGCAGACCAGCTCTGTGGCTGTCACACCCTCTCCCTGGGCCTCCGTTTCCTCCTCTCCCAAGTGAGGGTATCTCCGAATGCCCAAGGTTGCTTCCTGCTCAGAAATCCGTTGACCCCAGGACCGCAGGACCACAATCCCATCTCTGAAGAGCGGTTTGCCCTCCTTTCGCTTCCAGCGAAGCCAGGGTGGCTGAGAAATACCCAGCCTCCGTTATGCTGTGTCCTCAGGAAAGCATTGGCTGCACGCTGAGTGCAACTCCACTGGTGCTGGGGCCCGGAGTTAAATTTAGATAAAAATCAGTTAGGAGCTAAAAATATTCCCAGCTTTCCTGACAGGTTGTATCCATCATCGTGGGAGGAAAAACAAGGCACTGGCTGCCTGGCGACAGGGGGAGGGCTGGGCTCCATGTGAGGTCAGGCCTGGGCTGGAGTATGGCAGACTTGAAAGGCCTGGGCTGTTTCCTGGGAAGTCTGAGGCAGACCCCGGGGAGGCTCTGGCCTGAGGAAAATTCAAGATGGAGGGAGAGGTGGCCGGACCACACCACACTTCAGTTTTAGGGGAAAAACGCTCAGAGGTCCTATTTAGAATGAATCCCAGACACTTCCTTCGAGGCCTCCTTCCAGCTATCAGAAGGCATATATTTTTTAATGTTATTTTTTTTTAGCAATTTCATAGTCAAACCACATATCATCTATCTCAATAGTGCAACCGTATTTGTAAAAGTTGTGCACACATCACCGCAAGCAATTCCAGGACATGTCTTCTCCCGTGTACTTGCCCTTGTTAGCTCCCCATTTCCTGCCAGCCTCGCCGGTCATGCCCCTTTGAATCTAGTGGCCCCGTTGTCTCTGTAGGTTTATCTCATCTGCGTTTCAGGGACTCACACAAAATCAAGACAGAATACAAACAAACAGCCTAACAACAATGACCCAATGAGACCAAGAAAAACCTCATTCAGTAACACGTCAAGAGATATTCAAAACTGGAGCAATTAGACATTGAGTCAAGAGGAAAATCAATGACAAGGTGTCACAACTGCAGCCCTCCTCCCTGCGGTGTCCTCTGCCTGGTAACAAGGCCTGTCCCATCTCTGGTCCGTAGTCAGAGGGGTTTCACCTGAAGTTTAATCCTTACAGGGAAGCTTGCACATGGGTTTGGGACTTGTGCTGTCATCTGCAGCCTCTGGTAACCGGGTGTTCAGAATTTAAGCTCTGCTACCATTCCTCCTCTGGGTTTAGATTTTATTATGTACAATTCGTGGGTCATGCATGCTTGTGTGCTTCTTCCGTGTGGACTTAGCTGCTGCCTCATTTAGATGGCTACTTGGTTTAAGACAAGCCTTTAAGACCCCAGACACTGTTCTTTCTGATAGCCAGGCACCATCTGCTTTCTCCACCACACTGAAATACCCACACCTTTATCTTCAGCGATCACTTTGTGGGAGTAGGTATTGAACAGGGTTATGTCATTAGAATGAGCTGTTCTTAGAGTAGGCTGTAATTAAGAAGGTGCTTTTTCATTGAGTGGTAATGGGAAGATGCATTCAGTGGAGCCCCTGGTGAGAGGCCAGGCTGTCTTAGACGCCCAGCCCTGCCTGGTGTATCACTTGGGTGCCCCCGCCTCTCTGAGCTCTGGGATGCTGTGTCCATCCAGGTTGACTACAGAAACAAATCCAAAGATACTCATCTATGTATAAGAAAGAGCTTTATTTGTGTGTGTGTATGTTCATTTTTCTTTTTT
>NW_022111379.1:6605467-6607305 GCF_000313985.2 Echinops telfairi
CGGCTAGCAAGGAACTTCAACCAGAAATAGGCTGCCAGGCTACAGACCGCGAGGGAGGCAGAAGTCGCCGGCCCGTCCATAGGCACATAGGGTGGACAACTCTGCTTATGCAATCTCCCACCTGCGGGTCCCCTGGGCTCTGTCCCGCAGGCCCCTTAGAGGGCTTTGCACTCACAGCTGTGTGTCTCCCCCTGCCTTTCTCTGCTACAATCATCGAGGCCATGTTGATAGGTTTTCCTGAGGTGTTGTCTGGGCATCTCCCCCAGCCACCTAGGCATGAGAAGGAGCGGGTTTGGCCCGATGGCGGTGGAGGGGTGGCCAACCCGCCTTGGGCTCCTGGCTCAGTGGAGGTGCCTCTGAAATCTCTGCCTAGGCCAGGCCCAGGACATGCAGATGTGGAATCCCAAAGGCTTGGCTTCAGATGAAGCCAGCCGGGTCTCCTGTAGCCAGATGGCTCTGCAAAGACGTGCATCAGAGCAGTGCATTTAGGGGAGACTCGGAGCAATCCGCCCCAGCTGGCTCAGCACAGAGTGGATTAACTTTTATGAAATGGTGTCTCCAAAGGTACTTATTAAATGAAAAACCTGCTGGGCACTACAGGCAGCGAGGGGCGGGGCCAGCTCTGGGGGCTGGCTCTAGGGGGGATCAGGATCGCTCTGACAAAGTCTGTGGGTGGAAGAGGGGCGCCATTGTCAGCCTGGCATAAGCAGGTGTGGGGTCCCTGGGATAAGGTGTGAACATCACAAAAGGTACTTTAGGCCCCTCCCACCCCCCCACCCCAAGGATATTTGTGGAGAGCAGGGAAGGCCCGTGGGGGTTGGATCTACAGTGAACTGATATTGAACCAAACAGGCTCTTCTCACACCTCATGGGTGGTGGCATAGTAGCTATGCCTGGGCTACTGACTGCAAGATCATTAGTTCGAAACCACCAGTCAATCTAAAGGAGAACCACCAGGCTTTCTACTCCCATAGAGTCACAGTCTCAGATACTCACGGGGACAGTTCTAGCCTGTCCTGAAGGGTTGCTATGAGCCAGCATTGACTTGATGCCAGTGAGGTTGGGGATTTTTCTTTTTCAGTCTGAGACTGGGAGCCCTGGGGTGGTGGCTCCATTGATGAATGAAAAGTTAGAGCAGGTGTTCTCAAACTACGTCCCGCTGAGGACATTTATCCGGCCTGCTGGGTGTCTTTGCCCCGTTTGTTTTTTTCCTTCAAAATAAGATATGTGCAGTGTGCATAGGAATGTGTTCATAGATTTTTTTAAACTATAGTCCGGCCCTCCAATGGGTCTGAGGGACAGTGAACCGGCTCCCTGTTTAAAACGTTTGAAGACCCCTGGGTTAGAGGTTCACGTTGTTCAGGGGTGACTTGCAAGAAAGGCCAGGGGATCTACTTCTCCAAAACCAGCCATTAAAAACCCTACGGAACACAGTTCTCTGACACATAGAATGTCACCATTATATGTGACAGCAGCAACTAGTGGGACACTGGGCTAGTTCCTTGAACCTGAGCTTCCGCTTCGCCGTGTCTCATGGAGAGAATACTATTCTGTTCATTGGCGTCTTCTAAAAAGCAGACCTCCAAACCAAACCCACTTCCACTGAGTCCATTCTCACTCATGGGAACCTTATCTTGACCAGGTACAGCTACTCCTTACAGTTTCCAAGACTGTAAACCTTGGCAGGAGCAGACAACCTCGCCGTTCTCCTAAGCAACCCAGTGCTTAGCTCACAGAGCTACCAGGACTCCAAACAGATCCCAGAAAACAAACAAACAGATCACACTCAATGCCGTCCAGTCGAGTCGACGCCGACTCCTAGCGACCACTGTGGGCTT
>NW_022111379.1:6608992-6610385 GCF_000313985.2 Echinops telfairi
TCTCCTCCCCACAACCCTTCAGTTAGGGGGTGTCCAGTTTCATACCGATGGGCTTTGAGTCTCCACTCTGCACTCCCCCTCATTTACAATTTTTTTGTTGTTGTTGTTCTTTGATGCTTGATACCTGATCCCTTCGACAGCTCGTGGCATGATCCCAGTTTTATCTTCCAAATCTGGCTAGACCAGAACATGTATACTGGTACAGATAAGAGCTCTCAACACACGGTATCGAGGACAGACAAACCCCTCAGGAACAGTAATGGGAGTAGTGATACCATGAGGGTAGAGGGAAGGTGGGGAACTGTCTACAATGATCAACGTATTAAAACACACACACACACACACACACACTCACGTACACACACACACACACTGCCAGGGAGATGAACAACAGAAATGTAGGCAAAGGGAGACAGTGGATGGTGTGAGATATGAAAATATAATAATTTATCATTTATCAGGGGTCCATGAGGGTGGGAGGTAGGGGAAGGAGAAAAGAGAAGCTAATACCAAGGCCTGAAGCAGAAAGAAAATGTTGAAAATGATAATGGCAATATATGTACCAAATGCGTTCAATACAGTTGATGTATATGGATTGTTATAAGAGCTGTAAGAGCCCCCAATAAAATTTTTTATTAATTTTTTTTAACAAAGAGGATTTCAAACTGAAAAAATATAAATAAAAAATAAAATTTCTACCATGCACACACACAAAAACCAAACAATTGAAACTTTAAGGGAGGTTTTCGGCATTATGCCCATTTTATAGAACAGAGCAATAAGGCATGTTGCTATAACCTACTGTTCCTAAATTCTGATAAATATATGACAATGTAATTACCCAAAAAAAGACGTAGAGAGAGCTAAGTCTTATTTGAAGGATGGTGTATGTGCAGGGCTACCTGGATCTGTGGAAATGCTCACCTGTGGACTATGGAGAGAAGAATGCCAAGCTGGGCCCTCTGAGGCCTGAGAAAGGAAAGTGCCCTGCGTGAAGGCCTTTTGAATCTCTGCCTTCATTGAATCCTCCCCTTGGCCAGGGAAGCGGAGTGCCCTGGAAGCGACGTCACAAAGCTGGAAGACAGCAAGCCTGGGTTTGGAACCCCAGCTTAAAGGCTCGTGCAAATGGATAATACGTTTGGCTGATAACTTACGTCAAGGCTGGTACAAAAGAAAGGCCTAGTGCCCTAATTCCGAAAAAAATCTGTCGTTGGAAACTTGACTGACCCACCGAGGGAGTACAGTGTGCAGGCAACTGACCCCGTGGCAACTGTTTTTGAAGTCCTGTGGCTTGCACATTTGGGGCTCCAATTGCCATCGGAGTGTAAGCTAGGGATTGCTAACCTTGCAGGGAAGCCGACCTGCTATGCCCATGCAGCGCTCCGCAGGGGAA
>NW_022111379.1:6611584-6621436 GCF_000313985.2 Echinops telfairi
AGGACGAATGTGGATCCGCGTGGCCGGCAGCTGGTACATGCAGGTGGCGGTAGTATTAGAGGAAGCTCCCCGTGGCATCGGAGTTGGGCATGCACATTTTCCCAGGAATCAGCCAGACCCAAGCGTACCAGCGGTCACGGCTGCCAGGGAGGGTTCCTGTGAAGTCCCCGTGTGTGTCACACTTTTCTGGACGCCGTGTTCCTTTCCAGGGAGCTAACATTGTCACAGAACGCTTCTCTTTCAAGGTGGTATTGAGTCAACAGGAGACCTTCCCCTGCCTTACAGTTAAACAAAGCAAAGCACACCCAAACGACTGTAACCCCAGGGGTGTCAGAGGAGAACTGTGCGCCGCAAGGTGTTAAGTGGCATGGTTTGGGTACTAAATCTAGACCTTTCTCCCAAGGACCTCCGGTGGATTCAAACCACCAGCCTCTCCTCTGGCAACTGGGTGCATTGCTTTTGTCGTTGCTGGTGGTGGTGCCGACTTGTAATTTGTAAAAATCTTTCTGGGACTGGGTCTCCAGGTCTTTCTTCCACAAGTGGGTTTGAACTACCCCCCTTCCGGGTCGCAGCTGAATGCTTAACCGTGGTGCCACCCGGGCTCACCACGCACGTTGTGGTTAGTAGATGCTTGTTGAAAACGGGGTGGACCTTATTCGACAAGATAAGGCTACACGAAGCTTCGATTCCTTCCTCCCCTCTCCTTCCCTCCGGTCCATTATCCTCAGCTCACATTTTTCGTCTGCCAAATATGTGGAATTCAGAGATGAGTAAGACACGACTTCTGCCCTCCGGAGAACTCACCACCTCCCAGCCCGCCCGTTGTTTCAGTTGAGTTGAGTTGATGAAAATATTGCGAGGACGGCTGTTTTTAAGCTTTGGAAGCCACGTGATGGAGGACCGCGCGATAAGATCCATGCCGAGCAGTATATCAACCACCTGAGCAGTCATCAGCGGAGACCCGACTCCGGCATTTTCCACCAGATTGTCCAGAGCACGTTCACGGGGCTCATTTGTCTTCTTGACACATCATGTGAACTCTTGGGGAGGAGTCTCTCCTTGCAAAGGAGGACCGGGAGTTCAAGGAGGCCTTGACAACCCCTCTCTGGAGCCTACCCTTCGTGTCGCTGAGACCCTTTGTCCACGAGAGAAGGAAGCGTTGCCACCTCCCTGCGTGAGCAGGTCACAGAGGTGCACAGGCAGTCAGGGGAGTGAGTGTCTGCAGTGCCTTTGGCACACCTCCTGGCCACTGACTAAATAGTCAACCAAAGCCGTTTGCTCTCATTGCTGTTAGACAAGCCCAGGAGCCCTGGTGGCCTAGGGAGCGACCGGTTGGGTTGCTAACGTCAAGGGTCACCAGCCCCTCTGCGGGAGAAAGGTGGCGCTGTCTGCTGGGTTGACCGCCGTGGAAACCCACAGGGGAAGCTGGTTCTGCTCAGACCTCGAAGATCCTTGGGTCTGAATCAGCACGATGGCAGTGGGTGAGTATACACAAGCCAAGGAGGACCTCGGGCTGCAAGAGGCACCAAGAGCCCTCTCCTTGATGGTCGAGGAAGCACGGCCCGGCTGACAGCTCAGTTTGGGCTTTCTAGCTTCCGGAACTGAGAAAGAATAAACGTCTGTTCTTTTAAACTGCCCATTTTGTGGTACTTTTTACAGTTGCCCAAAGGAACCAATCTACTGCCCATGTGCCAGCCTGCTGTACCGTGATGGTTTGCTAGACGTTACCAGCAGGGTCAGCTACACAGGTTTCGGGGAAGTGTTTGGACTAAGACACACTGGGATGAAATACGTGGCTGCCTGTTTCTAAAAGTTCGTCAGTAAAGCCATGTGGATCCTAAGAGAATGCTACTTGCGACCGTGCTGAGAGATGAGCACGCGAGTTCAGAACCCACGGGAGCCTCAGCCACGAGCTCAAACGTGCATGGAACTGGCACCAGGCTGGGCAACATTTCCTTCTGTGATACGGACTCAGAAGCACCCACCAACAGCAGCCGGACACCAGTTCTGGGCCAGCTGGTGCCACGCTCTCACCCTGGAGGAGCAAATAACCACGGCGTCGCCCTGGTCAAGGCCATAGCCAAATGCCGGCCCCTCGGAGCAAAGGGATCGGCAGGCCAGTGCCTGACCCCAGCTCAGGAAAAGAAACAAAGCAGCTGTCCTCTCTGAAACCAAGTCTTCGGCCTCATCTGGAGCGGTCGCTGGCTGGATCCGTGGCCCTGACAGCTCCCAGAACCGTCTGCAGGCACGGTAGATGGAGGGAGGAAAATGGACGTCCTTTGGGGGACCAGTGCTGTCTGCTTGAGGCAGAGGGGTGATGCATCACCCAGCCCGCTTCTTTCTGAAGCCCCATGCTCAGAAAATGAATGTGGCCAAGTGACAGACTGCAGCAGATGGGCCAGGCCTGCGCTGGGGCTCAGAAAGGCCTTCCTCCCAAGGAAAATTAATGTTGCCCGGGGCCTGGGAGCACACTTTTGGCTTGCAGCTGTCTTGGGTGACTTTCGCTCACTCCCTCTGCGAAGCCAGTTGGATGTGAGGGCTGAGGCTGGGATCATCTTTTACTAATTACATGAGACATTAAGCGTGAGTGCTCAGAGCAGTGCCTGGCACATAGCTCACACTCAGTAAAGGGTCACCAGCATTGTCATCTTCTTCCTCTTTCTGCTGAGGGCTCTGGGCCTAAATCACACGGGTTAGGTTCAGAAAGGGCCATTCTACGAAACAGAACTTCCCACTGTGTGTAAGAATTGAACCCAGAACCTCCCATACTTCCCACAACACATGGATTTTTTTTTTTCCTTTCATATTCCTATCCGCTGGCAGCTGCATTTCCAGGGTGGCGAGTGAGTGCCGGAGAGTTCTGCCGGATGCTCTTTTTGAGAAGAGTTCTGAGGCCAGTTTCAGGCTCAGAGGGAAAGAATGCAGAGATTGATTAGCAATGTCTGCCTTGGGCTTGGGACCAGGTGGGAAGGTAAGTGTTCTGTGGTCTTAATAAACAAAAGAACCTCAGGGCTCCCCCACCTCCCCACCCTGTTGGTGAAGATGAGTGTGATGTTGCCTTTCTGCCAAGCAGCTGCATCCCGAACAGCTGTTTATCTTCTCTGTCATGTTCCTGGTTTCTGGCTGTTTGTCCTTTAACAAGAGGTCAGTGATGGAGGGCTGCACCACATCTGCAGGGAGCCTCCTGCAGCATTGCCCTGTGCAAAATAAGCCAGCGAAATCAAAGCGCCACGCAGATGTGGGAGATTGTTTCCCACTTGAGGTTAGACTTTTCTGGAAGGGCAATGGGGATGGGTTGTAGAAGAGTGATGTGGAGGGCCAAACCTGAAGTGCTGGACTACTGCAGAGCAAACTCAAAGAACCATCTCGTGAAGGAGGAGATACATTGGCGCATGGCCTTTCTTATTTTCATCCATGAGGGGTAGAGAGTTACTAAGTTCTCAGCTAATAACCCAACGGTTGGTCGTTTGAACGGAGCCAGTTCACCCTGAGTGATGTACCTAGTGACCTTCCATAGGCTTACAGCCACTAAATCCCCATGGGTGAGTTCAATGCTGTTACATGAGGGTGCTGTGCTAGAAATTGACTTGACACCTGTCGATAGCAAGGGTAGGAAATAAAGTGACTGCTGTCAGACCTGTCCCACCAACCATTGTCTCTCTCTCTCTCTCTCTCTCTCTCTATCTATCTCTATCTCTATGTCTATCCATATTCCTTCCTGCTTTCCAAGCTTTGTCTCTGGGCTGAGGCTGCCCCTTTGATTACAAATGGTTGATTGTTTGGAAGGATGTGTACCTCCTTGATGTTAATTAACCACGTTATCAATTCAGTTCAACTCAATCAATTGACATGGAGTGGATTCCGACTCACAGCAACCAATAGGTCAGCGTAGAAACTGCCCCTGTGGGTTTCTGAGACTGCAGCTCTTTATGGGAACAGAAAGCCCCGTCTTTCTCTGCAGAAACAGCCGGTGATTTTGAAATGCTGACCCCGCAGATGGCAACCCAACGTGTTCTACTCCACCACCCGGGGGCCTGATAGGCATGTCTGTTGTTTGGCTGAAAGTTGAGAGATGGGAGTGAATTTAGTACCAGACCTGAAGGGGCCTCACCCTCATCCTTTCAGAGGTTCCCCAGACTCAGACTCTGCCTGGTCTTTCTAAGGATTTTGAGTTTGGGTCCCCGTTTTCTCCGCCTCTGCCCAGAGCCTTCTGTGACCCCTTTCTGAGCAGTCAGTAGTGGCAGCTGATTTTTCTGTTATGAAATCTGTCACACAGGCTGTCAAACTGGTCAGCATGAACGAGTCTCACACATTCATCGTGGGGAGTGCTCTGTATTAAGGTCAACCAAACGACAGTCGTCACACGCACGCATAGCCCTTGAGGAAGCAAAGGACACATGTGTATGGGCGCCGTTGTTGTGTGGATGTCCGTGAAGGACGGTGTATCTAGGTATGGTGGAGGTGCGGTGGCTTGTACGTTGGATGCTAACCACAAGGTCAGCAATTCAAAACCACCAGCCACACTGAAGGAAAAAGATGAGGCTTTCAACTCCTGTCAATATTTATAGCCTTGGAAAGGCACCGGGCCAGTTCAGCCCTGCCTTCTGGTGTCACTGTGAATTGGAAGCAGCTTAACAGCAGTGAATGTGTCGTGAGTTTTGGATGCACCATAGGGTTTCCAATAGCTGATTAGGGAAAGCCACCGGACTTGTCTCCTAAGTTGCTTGTGGCCAGATTTGAACTTTCAACCCTTGGGTTAGCAGCCAGCCTGTTCACCCTTTTGTACCACCAGGGACTCCCATTAGCTTGAAAGCCTGGTGTTTTCTGCTAACCTCTTCTAGACCTTAGGCTAAATCAATCAGCATGTGATTGTGTGTGTGTGTGTGTATGTGTGTGTGTGTTTGTGTGTGTGTGCATGTGTGCAGAGGCAGGAGTGAAGAGAGGAAGGAGAGAGGCTATCCTGAAGGTACTTATGAACGTGAACGTGGATGTGGATTTGGGGGGGAGTAACATCAGGTTGCTTCTGTCTTTTCACCACTGAGAACCCTTGAGAAAGGCTAAAAATGGTCATCGCCCAGCCAACAGAGAGCCTTGGGAGATAAAGTGCGGAAGTGGAGGCGGCAGTAGGGCCATGGGAGTGCTGAAGTCGAGTCTGCAGTGGCCCTGGCTCGGAGACCCAGCAAACAACTAGTGGCAGCCCTGGAGTTCAGGTGGACCCTGAATTCTAGAGCCAACTAGTGCAGGGAGCCCTGTCTGGTGGCGTAGTGGTTATGTGTTAGGCTGCGATTCACAGGGTTCTAGGAAACAGTTTTTTGTTGTTGTTTTTTTTTTTGTGACTAGAGCAGAGCCAGGGAGACTGACCTTAGCAGAGGGAGAAGTGAGGGGCAGTAGAGCCCAAGGCAGCTAGAAGGAAGGCTGCCCTGGAGGGCAGACTTAGAGTGGGTTGTTGACTTAGAGTGGGTTGTTGACTTAGAGTGGGTTGCCCAAGAGAAAACCACAAATACTTGCCTTGTGAGTAAACCCTCCAGGGTCAACTAGTTAGGTGTAAAACATTGCTCTAAATTAAAACTGGACAAACTGGTCTGATCTAATAAAGAGCAAGAAAGTTTCCAGGCCAATGTAAATGAAGAGACCCTCCTGAATTCTGCCTGGGGCAAGGAACCAGCCCAGGGGTTGGGGGAGGTGGGGGTGGTGGTGGAGAGAAGGCTGTGGGGGCGTGGGGGCACATATCAGGAGGGCTCTTGGGTGCCCCCACATGGCCTGGCAGAGGGCAAGACACACAGGAGCCATTGTAGAAAGACCTGAGGTCTGCAAGGTGATTCCTAAATGCAGTGTGACATGGGCAGACTGGCCACTTTGATGGTCTAAAGGGGCTCTAATCTGGATGTGCATTTACTGAAAGACTCTAGCAAGTTTGGGAGCA
Organism: Echinops telfairi; assembly: GCF_000313985.2. Classification (NCBI taxonomy): domain Eukaryota; kingdom Metazoa; phylum Chordata; class Mammalia; order Afrosoricida; family Tenrecidae; genus Echinops; species Echinops telfairi. Next base: position 6,617,508 of record NW_022111379.1, read on the forward strand.
AAGTCTCCCACCCTTTCTATACTGCCAATAACCCCCCTGGTGGATTATAAAGATTTAATAGAACACTATGTGTAAAGCACGCAGTGTATCTAGAAGGCCATTCAGTCATAATTCTTTTCCTTGTTCTATTGTTAAGCTTACACACACACACACACACACACACACACACACACACACCTGTCTGTCTGCCCTATGCCAACAAATTCCCACCTCCTTGTTTCCCTAAGAACTAGGTTCAAAGGACAGTTTGCAACATCAAAGTGCCAGAACTCTGAGCTTTGGATCCCGGAGTTTCCCCATTCGCTGGACCTTGAGCCAACCCTACAGCCTTGGCATCCTTTAACACAGAAGGATCCCCTGGGCAGCGTCGCAGGCGCCTCCTGCTCTGACCTCCCTCAGCTCACACAGGATCCACAAACAAAGAGTGTGCTGATCCGTGACTTGATCCCTTTCCTTTGGAGCGGCATGTCCACCCCCTTCAGCTTTCAGGGACTTTCGAGTGTGGGCTGTTATCCATTAATAGGCCCTTCTGCTCCCAGTGAGGGTCTGTCAGCTCTGATTTCTCCTTTGACGGTGTCTTGACAGACAGACAGGGCGTTGGAAGGCAATTGACTGAGCAATGAGAAACGTACACACATTCAGCACATCAGGACCGGGCTGTGGCGCTTGCTCTGACGCACATTTGATCGTTTGGGTTTCATTCTGAGATTCATGGGAGAAATGGGCACCACCGGTCTCCAGCCTCTTCTCGTGGTAGCAGACCCTTGGTGGGAGGGAAGAGAAGGAGGACAAAAGACCACGGAAGCACGGATGCCTTTGACCAACGGTGTTGGCGAAGAATAGTCGGTGGCCGCGGACCGCCAGAAGAATGAGGAGCTCCGTCTGGGAACAAGGACAGCCAGTCTTTCACCCTTCAGAGGTGAGGAGGGCGAGTTCATCTCACATATTGTGGACATGTTCTCAGGAGAGACCAGGCCCTGGAAGAGGCCATCAAGCTTGATAAAGTGGAGGGTTAGGGGGTAAAAATGGGAAGACTGTCGACAAGCCAGATTGACACGGGGTGCTCAAGCACACGGGGTGCTCAAGCACAAGAATGATTGTGAGGTGGCACAGGACCAGGGGTGGCCTTCTGTCCCATTGTGTCTAGAGTCACCATGCGTCAGAACCCACCTGAAGGCATTTAACAACAGCCGCAAGAAGGGAAGGGGCAAGTGGACAAGGTGGACAAGGCTTTCCAACCCGAGTGACCAGCGCGGGCCTGGAGCAAACGGAAACCTCCCATTTGGTCTGGTCAGAGCTGAGGCCAGTCGGGCAGCCGGGAGGAGAGAGGCTCACATCACCACACGCATGAACTTCGACCGCATCATGCTGAGTGCGTGTCAGACGCAACGTGATAGATATTGTATGATTGCCCCCTTACATGAAATATCGAGACTAGGCAAAGGCATGAGGGCAAAGCAGGTTAGAAGTGATCAGGCGGATGGAAAGAGGAGTCGTTATTTGATGCCGTTTCTGTGGGGCGTGACGAAAAGTTTGGGAGATCGCAATGAGAGTTGCTGAAGTCATTCCACTGAATTGTGTACACGTAAAACCTTTTTAATGGAACATTATTATATATCTGAATATAATAAAGTATTATTATTATATATATTATCACAATGAAAAAATCTGAAAGGCCTTCAGGATCCCCTCCACTTTTGTCCACTGCCTGGGCTGCAAAGTGGCAGCTGTGCATGCTATGTGGTTGTAGCCAATGTCGCCGTTTCTCATGGCCCCATCCCTTGTTCTTGAAGCATGAAGGCTTTGGGCCAGGGCAGCTGTGGGTGGGTGAACTTCCTAGTCTGTCATAAGCTGCGCCAGCAGCAACCCTCTCCGCCCAACATCAGTCAGTGGCCCCTTGTCTTTACTTGTGGCGAATTCCCTTCGGGGGCCTTTTATGTCAAGCCCATCCAGATCCTCAAAGAGAGTTAACCAGCAGTGCGTCTCAGAAGGCTTTTAAAGTCCCCGTTCGTTCCTGAGGCTCTGGTCCCAGGGCCCTTTGCTCTGCTCCTCCCCACTGACCGCCCTGTTCTGCATCAGGGCATTGTAAGACAGGATGCCTTTGCAGCATCTTTTTTTTTTTTTATATTGTTTTATTTTTTTCTTGGTTTCTTTCCTTTCCATATAAAGTTGGTTATTAGTCTTTCCATTTCTTTGAGGAATTGTGGTGGGATTTGGATCAAGCATTGAATTTGTAAAGTATTTTTGGTAATATGGACATTTTCACAATATGTGTTCTGCCTATCCAGGAATACGGTAGCTTGTTCCATTGGCGTAGGTTTCTTGTTTTGTTTTTAAACCATTTTATGGGGAACTCGTACAACTCTTAGGACAATCCAGCTTTGCAGCATCTTGAAGGGTTCGATTTCACCCTTATCCCAGGGCTTTTGTGCTTCCGGGGAGAAAGGGAGGGCTTTCTGCTCCCGTAACAAGTTGCAGTCTCGGGACCTCTCAGAGGCAGGTCTACCCCATTCTGTAGGGTCACTATGAGTGGTGCTTCGATGACAGTGACTCTGGTGTTTGGTTTTTGTGCTTCTGGGCCCTACGCTCTCGTAACTGAAGGGAAATGTGTTTCTTCTGCGCATCCATAGAGTCAGCCTCAGAAAGTCGTCTGGTTCCCTGCATTCGTTTCTCAGAGCTGCTGTAACAAATGAACCCAAACTGGGCAGCCTAAGTGTATTCCCTTCTTCCAGTTCTGGAGGACAGAAGTCTGAGATGGAGGTGTGGAGAACCTGGTTCTTGTCTCTCTCCTACCCTTGAGGAGCAGTTGGCCAGGGGCCAGGGGTCCCTGGGCTTTGTCAAAACCACTCCAACTTCTGCTGGCCCTCTTCTCAGGCTTCTGTTCGGTGTGTCTCTGCATCTTAACTCTCTTTCTCTCCCAAGGACACCGGTCTTTGCATTCAAGCCTCACCAAAAGTCCAAAGTGAGTTTATTTTGAGATCCTCAATTACAGCTTCAAAGATCTTAGTTTCATCTTGCAGGTCACTTTTCTCCAAACAAGGTCACATTCTCAGGTTCTGTCCTGAGAGTGAAGACGTGAGAATATCTGTTTTGGGGGGTCACCGTCCAACCCAGGAGCCCTGCTGGCAGTTTGAAACCATAAGCTGCTGCTCTGCGGGTGACAGATGAGGCCCGCGACTCCGGTAAAGAGCTACAGTCTCGGAACCCCACAGGGGCCGTCCTACCCTGCCCCCGAAGGTCACTGCAAGTCAGAAGGGACTCCATGGCAGTGAGTTTGACTGGTTTGGATCACATCCGTTTATGGAGAAGAGCTGACAGCCTTTTCTAAGATGTGTAAGCCCCTCACTCATGTCTCCCAACGCCTCACCTCCTGTATCTGTTGCACCTGCCATGACACCCAACACTGCTGCCAACACATCTTCAGATGTTTCTCCCCAGACATGCGAAGTTAGTAAAAGCAGTCAATTATGTACATGTTTCTCTTGGCTCCACAGAGAAGGGTGGCTTTATACTCAGAGAAGCCATGGAAGCACCAGCTCAGACTGTAAACATTCAGAAAGACTGGTTACTGGGCTGGTACAGGGCCACCCAACAAATGTGGCCTCCCCATCCCCCAACCCACCCCCACTCCCACCCCAGGAACTTGGAGGCCGTGGGAAGGATCGTGAAAGTGTTGTGGAATCAACATCCATTTCTCTGGCACCGCAGAGGTGGCAGAGAGATGCCCTTTAGCTGTGACGGCCGGACACCAGCCAAGCATCCGAAGGATGTCCTCACGTGGGGGAACCCCAGGGGGAGGGTGGGGTTGTCATCGTTTTCTTTGATATTGCCTTAGTCTAGCTACAGTGTGTGATATTTGCTGTAATTACTTGTGTGATTTCTTGTTTTGTGCCATATACTTTGGTTCTCGCTCTGCGCGCGCGCGCGCG
>NW_022111379.1:6621536-6630912 GCF_000313985.2 Echinops telfairi
TCTAGGTACAGTGTGTGATATTTGCTGTAATTACTTGTGTGATTTCTTGTTTTGTGCCGTATACTTTGGTTCTCGCTCTGCGCGTGTGTGTGTGTGTGTGTGTGTGTGTGTGTGTGTGTGTGTGTGTGTGTCAGAGAGGTGAAGTGAAAACTGATGGAGAAGAGTGGGGAGTTGTAACCTAACAACGTGCCAACTTGGAAGGCATCTCAAGTGATAGCAGTTCCAATCTTGGACCCGAGGAGGTGCTGGACCACAGCGGCTGGCTGAGGGCAGCTGATAGGGCTGGGCTGTGGTACCTGAGGCGCAGCCCCGAGGAAAAGGGCGTGCTGAGCTCCTAGAGCACGCGAGTGCACTTTTTCTTTTTAATCCAGTCTCTGCGCTTTGCTTTTCTCTATGTTGGGTTGTAATTCGTACTGAAGGGAGCAGCCTCTGAGGCTCATCAGCAAGTGCCGCAACGTCTCTGCTTTGATGGAGCTCAGTTGTGGCATCCGCCTGTTGCTGCTTGGTGATGAGTCTCCGGCCAATTCTGATGTCTCATTCTTCGTAGAGTCCACATGCACACATTAGTCCTTCAGCAAACATATTGAATAATTATGGTGAAAGAATAAAACCCTCGAGGGACACCTTTCCTGATTTTAAACCACCCGGTACCTACTTGTGCTGTTGGAATAACTGCCTCTTGGTCTGCGTACAGATTCCACAATGAGCACAAGGAAGTGTTCCGGGATTCCCATTGTGTGCAACATTGTACATACTTTGTTATGATTCTCACAGTTAAATGTCACTGCATACTTACTTACATACAAATACATGTATTTGTGGTCCTCTCTGCTCAAGTTCCATCACCTCAGAGAGCAGTGATAGCCCCCCTGCCACGTCCTCAGCCAAATCCACCTTGAATTTCTGACAGGTCCCTGTGGATAGACTGCTGTAACGTTTTTAAAACTGTCTTCAGAAAAATTTTACTTGAATGTGATATTAATTGTATTTAGGTTGCCTTTGTGATATTAATTATATTTAGGTCACCTTTCTTTGGGATGAGCACAAATAGGGATTTTTGTCCAGTTGGTAGGTCTGGTCCTTTCTTTCAAACTTCTTAGCGTAGACCAGTGACCACCCTCAGTGCTATGCCGGGTGATTGAAACAGGTTATTTGGTTTCCATCCATTCCTGGAGGCTTGTTTTCGGCCAATGCCTCCAGTAGAGCTTGAACTTATTCCTTCAATACCAAGGATTCTTGATCATCTGTTGCCTCTTGAATTGTTAGCTAGTTATTTTGGGCGCATAACTCTGTTTATTCCTGCCATCTTCTTTTAACACTTTCTGTGCCCTTCAATATTTTGCCCAGAGAGTCCTACAATATTTCAACTCAGGGCATGGTTTTTGCCTCACTCCGTACATCTTGAGAAATGCTGACCTTTGTTTGTTTTTCCTTCCCCTCTGGGTTTTCTGACTTCACATCTTTACAACTCTTGTTCCAATAGTTTATTTTCTCCAACCATATTCCTGGAAGTTTTCTGTTCAACTCTTTCACGTCATCATTTCTTCCCTTTGGTTTAGCTGCTCTATGTTCAATAGTACGTTCAGAGTGTCTTCCGACATCTATTTTGGTCTTCTCTTTGTTCCTCTCTTTTTAATGACTTCTTCTTTCTTTGCGTGTGATGTTTTCCATGTCATCTCACAACTTACCTGGTTTCGGGTCATGAGTGTTTAATGTGGGGAATCTTTTCTTGAGATGGTCTCTGAAATGAGATGGGATATAGTCGAGATTGTGCTTTGGTTCTCATCGACTTGTTTCCATTTTCTTCAGCTTCAACTTGAACTTTCATTTGAGCCTATCCAATCAACATTATAATCAAGCAGTTATGAAGTGTCTCCTATCGGTGACTTCACCACACAAGCCTTTACCTGCTTTTAGTATTTGATTCTATACCCCTCCTCCCTTAATGGCATCTGTCATTGCCTTTGAACTGATATTTCTCTTTTGAATTATCAAACGGATTCTTATGCAATAAATCTTTAATTAATTAAAAAAAAGTAGTATATTCAGCCTTCGGCCCCTGGCCTCGTTCTGACTGATGGTAGTGAGCTTCTCCGTTGTCTGTTTCCAAGGAGGTAGTTGATTTTATTCCTGTCTATTCTCTCTGATGAGTTCTAGCTTCCTTTCAGACCAAAGTCATGCTTTCTAATTACCGATCTTTTCTTTTGTTTCAAACTTTCACATTCCAATCTCCAATAACTCTAAATGCGTTGGATTGCATATTTGATCAATTTCAGATGGCAAGATGGTAAAAATCTTCAATTTCTTTTCAGTAGTGGTTGATGTAACATTTTCCAAAAATAGATGAACACGTGCATTTAGATTTTACTACTTTACTCTGGAACAATCCCAAGACTGTAGAAAAACTGCAAACCCGATCATCAAGCATTTTGTGAACCGTATGAGAACAGGTTGCTGATGTGATGGAGCATGGCCCCCACATACCGTACTTCCTATGAGCGAAGACATTTCCCAGTAAAACCACAGTGCGGCCATTTGAATCAGATTCATACCGATACATCCGCACCATTTGGTCTTCGTATTCCCTTCAAGTTCGTCCATTTGTCCCAGTGACATTCTTGTAACAAATGTCTAGTTCAGAACCGTGCATTGTTTGGTAGTCCTGACTCCACAATCTCCTCCAATCTGGACAGCGGCCCAGCCCTGCCTTCACTTTCCTGACCTTGACATTCTCGGACTTGGCAGGCCAGCTTGGTGTGTAGATCATCCTGCCCTTTGGGTCTGTCTGCTGAAGCCTCATGATTAGATTCGAGCGTGGCCTTGAGAGCAGGAATCTCACGGAAGTGCTGGAATGTTCCCACTGCAACCTGTTGGGTGGTACCTGTAGATGATTTGTCCATTGACTTAATCATTGACGTCAGCATTGACTCACAGATTTCTCTTTTACTCAACAAATGTTGATGTATTAGTAGTGATGTCTATTTTGAGGCACAAACTGCCCCCTATTTGGTTACAGGGAGTGCCTTCCACATGAGCCCTTTGTCATTCTTGACAGGACCGCACATTCTCTCAGCACTTCCTTCTTTTCTGGCCATACAAGGTGCTTCAAGCCGACATTGTACCTTTCTAGCTCCAGCCTGCAAGGCGCCACTTCTCCTTGGAGCCCTGCTACCTTTTGTGGAGGATGATATTTAGAAGCCATGTTGTACATGTGCTTATTGCTCCTGGGTTATTCTTGATCCTCTCAAGGGACAGAGGCAATATGTTTGCACATGTGTATACTCAGATACATACATATATTTACATGTGTATAAACATATTTGTACCTATTTAGTAAATCTGAGTTCATACTCATCTCTAATTCCAATCCAACATTACACAACTTATTCTTGTTTTCTCCTTTTTCATATTGATATCTCCTTTCTCACAGTGAGAAACTTGGCTCCTACTCTCCTTTATATATTAGTTGCTTAATCATCCTGAATATAAGCAAGTTTTCATTGCCACCACTCAACCCATTGCTACTACCCCCATGTGTTACAGGGATGAACTGTCCTGTATAGGGCTTCTGATGGCTATAAATCTCATGGGCATAGATTGCCGGGCCTTTCTCCTGTGGTACCACTGGGCAGATTTGAAACACCAACCTTGCAGTTAGTAGTTGAGAGCAAACAGAGCCACCCATTGCCACCATTATTACTGCTTTCTGTAGATGCTTGCTCATTGCCAGATTGCCCTCCCATCAAAACGAGAGCCCTCTTCATATCTTTAGGATTTTGAAGTGCTCAGTAGACACCTATTGCTAGTGGTTACCCCACTGGGTAATGTATATGTAAAACATTTCTGTTGGAAAGCGCCAATCGACACGTCTTCCTTCCATTCTTTATTCTTCTCTTTCTTTCTTCTGATTTGATACTGACCCTTCCCTGACTGTTCCTTGTTCTGACTTCAGCTGAACTCTGTTCTACAGCTGACCCTTGGGACCATCCAAAGACATGGCTATCCTTTGTGATAATTACCTGCTTCCAGGTAATCATATATAATTATAATGAGTACATATTGCTAACCTATTCACTGCGCTCACCCTGAAAGACTCGTTCCCAATGCCCTGGCCCCAGACCACCCCTGCTCTATAGTCTGCAGATAGAACAGGATATGGGGAACTGTGATGGGCTCAGTCTTGGGAAACCTTGGACCAGAACCACCCACTCACCTGTCTGCTTGTTATAGCATTGCCATGTCGTGATGCTCTGTTTCCAGGAAGCTGAAAACAGAGTTACCGAGAGTATTTCAGAGACTCACTAGCAGGTGAGGCTTCAGCAGCGCCTCCAGTCACAGATGGACAGGAAGGAAGGCCTCAGATCCACTTTTGACAATGAACCCATAAGCCCCCTGTGGATCATAGCAGCACAGTGCCCGGCCAGGGCTGGAGGGGAGCCTTCTGGGTCACCGTAGCGGTAACAGTGGTTCTAACATCGCAGTGGTCACGAGGAGGGCTGGGAGTGGACAGCACTTCTCTCCATTGTACAAACGGGGGCCGGTCGTCAGGCCGCACTCAATGGAGACCAACAGCAGCCTCGTGGCAGTAGTGACAAAATGAGACTCATGAAACACAGCTGCTTGGCTGAGCCGCTGAAATGCTGATTTTTGGGGTAATTCTTGGAAACCACAGTTCCAAGTACTCTTTTCAGTTCCTCGATGCCCAGGCTTTAGCACAGGCCCCCTCGTCTACACGAGGGTTTTTAAAACTTTGCTGTGCCCGAGAGTCGCCTCGCAATGTTGGGGCTAGACGATTCCTACGTAGCGAGCCTGACACGCTGGCTTAGAGGAGCTTTGGTTGTTGTGGGTGTTGCTGCTCCGACAACCACACATTGAACAGCCGGCCCCCGACATCTGAGAGTGTGAATCTCTCACGTGTCAGCAGTCTCCAGTTTTCCTTTGTCTTTACCTCCAGACACCTGCCCACTACTGTGTGCGTATCCAGATAAGTGCTGTCTTTCAACAGAGAGCCCCCGAGAGCCATCACTCCCAGGAAACAGTTCATAGCTTACCTCTTACTGAGTTCAGAGCCAAGGTGAATGCAGTTGTAGAGGGTATATCTCTAGGTGAGAGTCAGACCTAATTACAATGGCCATTTAGAATGATCATTGAGAGGCACGCGTCCCAGAACAACCTTTTTGTCCACAGTGGGTGCTTAAGGACAGTTGGCTATTTTCAAAAGCCACGTTGGCCTACAAAGGATGACTGAGCCTGTTCCCACTGGACTCCATACAGAGAGTACCACCTGCTCCGTTGTGAAGAGGAGCCACCGAGGCGCGGGGGTGACAGGAGTCTGCAGGGGTGACAGGAGTCTGCAGGGGGTGGGGGGTGCAGGGCCACCAGGCTGCGCTCCTCTACAGGGGCTACACTTTTAACTGGAATAGGAAGACTCTCACCCTTTTGCCATGACGTTCACTGCTCCCCTGGTGGCATCGTGGGTTCTGAATTGGCTGCCAACCGCAGGCCAGCAGTTCGAAACCACCAGGTATCCCTTTGTTTCTGTAAAGAGTTTCTGCCCCCATGGGGGTCCCTCTGAGTGTGGGAGTTGACTCGATGGCATTAAGTTCGCTTTGTTTGTTCTTACAGTCATGTTTCATTCCATCTCTGCCCCTCTGGATTTGAGGCGTCAGTTCTTTTTCTGAATGTTCTGAATTAACTTTTCTGTGTCCTCCAGTCCACCCCCACCCCCCTCCAGGATCCTGCTGCATGGCTGTTAGTGTCCGGTAGGACAGTGCTCACTCATAGCATCTCTAGAAGGACAACGGACAGCTGCCCTCAGGGTGCCCCAGGCGGGAATCTGTGCCCGGAACAAATCTCCGGCTCCTTTCTTCCATGGAGAAGCTGGTGGGTTGAGTGCAGCTCTTTGCTGTTAGCAGATTAAGTGCGTAACCTTTGTGCCTCTACCATTTCCTCCTGGTCGCAGGGAGGTGCAGGGACGCCGGAATAATGGAGCCAGGCCACCCTGCTTTCAAACCCTACGCTAGTTGTTCTTAGCAATGAGATCGTAGACACATTACTTAACTTATCTGGACACTTACAGCGGCTTGGTTAAAATGCACAAGCAAAACATTTAAAACAAGGCTACTCTGTTTCAAAACTCACTGCCATTGAGTCGATACTGCCTCATAGCGACCATATAGGACAGGGCAAAACTGCCCCTGTGGGTTTCTGAGACCGTAACTCTCTGTGGAATCAGCTGGTGCCTTTAAACTGTGTACAGAGGACAAAACTGAATACAGCTGGCCCCAGCCCAGAAGAGCACCCCAAGCCCTCATTTTCCTTTCTTTATTATTATTTTTTTATCTTTAGTATTGCCTACTTCTTAACTGTTTATTCAAAGGGGCATGTTTCTGCTCCCTGAAAAGACACAGCTGCATGAACCTGTTCACCTCTCAAACTGCCACCCCATTCCCCTTCTTTCTTCTGTTAACAAGCCTCTTGACAGCGTGGCCAGGGGCAGCTCTCATTGCCCCGGCCTGTCAGGACCTGCCAACGAGCCCAGAGCCCAGAGCCCCAGAGCACAGAGCCCAGAGCCTCGGTTGTAGGCCCCCATATTTCCTCTGGCCCTCTCCCCTGAGAGGCAGCACCCCCAGATTCTCAGTACTCATTGGCATTATTGTAGGTAAAAGCAGGCCACACAGTGGTTCAAATCCACCTAGTAGCTTCCCAGGGCTCCATGGGTGAAAGACTTGGTGATCGTGTGCCCGACACACAACAGCTTAGAAAACCGATGAGGGAGTTCAACTCTGTGGGGGGGGGGTGTTGTTACTGTGAGTCAAAATGTGCTCTACAGCCCCCACAACAAAGACCCGGGCTTTGGTTTGTGCCACAGAAATGCAATGAGGCTCTTTCTGCAGGATTGCGTTTGGAATGAGATGGAGGCTCCCCACTTCGCAGCAGTAGGGGCTCGCTCTGTCTGTAGGGTGCGGATTCAAGGTGGGCCCTGAGATATGGGGTCCATACTCTGCTGGTTTTGGAAGGGAGGCAGAGCGAGGCGGGTAAAGACCAGTGTTGTCCGTTTGGTCGGAAGAAGAGGTTTACCGCCCATTCATCTTAAGGGAATGCACATCGGTTGATGCAAGTGCTCACGCGCTGTTATGTATAAAGCTGGCGTCCCATGACAATGACATCTCCGTCCATATTCCACCCTGGCACCTCCAGACTGTGTGTCCCTGCCCGGCTGGCGAGATAGCATCCCGGCTTTGTAAGGGTAGAAACTGCAGAGCGCCCAACAAGACGAAGAAAAGAACTGAGCCGTGAGGCCCGAAACCATGACCCCAAGCCTCGTTCTTGGAAGCCTGGCTCCGTTTTGCTCCTGAGTTTGACCGCATTCCCTCACTGCCTCTATCAGAGTCCTCCTCTCTGGCATGTACACGACAGGATCCTGGTGTCTGGTTAGCGTTTCTTTCTGGCACCTCTCCTCTGGAGCGCGCACTCTTGGTAAGGAGCCCAGTGCCCTATAACTCAGTTTTTCCTTGCTGAGCAGGGCAGGGGAACCCCTTAGCTGGGGATTAGGAGCCGTGAATCCGGGGTCTGGGGCTGCCACTGACCAGCAGAGTGACCTTCCCTTGCGTCCCTGTCACATAAAGGCGCCAAGAAGCTCTGTTAACATTTTGTGACTGTCATTTTCATTCCCCCCTCCCCCACCCCTTAGAAATAAACTCCCAGCACAGCCCTGGCCATAAGTCTCAAGTTGAATGTCGTCCACTTCAAACAGGTGGCCATTTCAAGGATATTACAGAGACCAACCCATGCCGAATAGATTCTTACTCATAATGACCCTTTATAAAGTTTCTGAGACTGATCTCTAAGGTAGCAGGCAGCTGCATCTTTCTTCCACAGAGTGGCTTGTGGGTTTGAACCACAAACCTTGAGGTTACCAGTCCAGCGCTTCCCCAACAGCACCACTTGTTCATTGTAACAAGGAGGGGCAGTTGCAATCAGACACCTCCTTGATTTGTTTTTAAGGAGCCCTGGTGGTGCAGCAGATTAAGTGTTAGACTGCCCATCCAAAGCTTAGGGGTTAGGATTCACCAGCCATTCTGTAGAAAATTATGCGTCCATGAGGATTTACAGCCTTGGAAGCCTTCTGGGGCGGTTCCCACCCAAACCTCCCACCACCACAGGGCGGATTCCGACTCATAGTGGCCCTACAGGACAGAGTAGAACTTCCCCGGTGGGTTTCCAAAGCTGTACCTCTTACAGGCATAGAAAGCCTCATTCTTCTCCCTCAGAGTGGCCGGTGGTTTCTAACCCGGACAGTTCGGCTCTGTCCTGTAAGGTCACTCTGAGTCAGAATCAACCAGACGACGGTAGGTTTCATTTGTTTTGGGGTTTTTTTTCCTGCTTTGTGTATGAGTCCCTATAAGAAATACTTCTTTCTGGGATCAGATGTTTGTGATTTTGTTTTTAAAAAGCATCTGTTATCCTTGATGGAGCAACCTGAGGCAGTCCACGGGGGGATCCAAGGAGGCGAGCAGGAGCCCCAAGGAAAGATGGGGGGTGTTCTGCGCTCTCACCGGGTGAAAGGCCCTCGCTTTTCTGCATTAAGCTACGACGTCAGCACCCGAGGGTAAATGATGAGCTGACATTTTCCATAGGAGGAGTTGCGACTAAGGGGCAAGGGATAAGCACCTGAGGAAGAAGAGGATGAAGAAGGGAGCTACCTATGAAGAAAATGTGCCTGCCTCAAAGTCATATTTGATCATTTATTACAGTTATTCTTTTATTTTTATTTTTCAGTTTGTATCGTCTGGACATAGTCACAGACCACTATACTCACATACTGTGATGTTCCCCGGCATGTGTAATAAAAATGGGAAGAAACCTATTAAGAAAAGCGTAGGCATAGTTGAAGCCATTTCTTCCCCCCCAAAACAAGTTACTTTCAGATATGACAAACAGAAACTATTTTGATTACAAGCACAGATTTTTAAAAACACGTCTGGGATATTCATGAAACAGGCTCACAAATACAATTGTGTTTGAGAATTGTGATAAAGGCGTTTTGTCACATGTCGCCTTTTCAGAATACTCTCTGAAACCCATTGTTGTTTTGCTCTTGTGACCTTGAGCCTTTCGGTTAGATGTGACATTATGAGATTCTCGATCCATTATTCATTGTATGCAAAAGGAATGTGGAGGAGAACTGGCGACAGAAAAGAGAAGCTCCTATCTTAGGAAGGGTTAGTTCTCCACTCTCAACTTTGCTCAGAGTTGTTTTCAGGAAATGTTTTTGAGACCAAATAGAAACTGTTACACTTAAAAGAAAAATTGCTGGGTGGCAATCTTAGAGAACAAAACTGGGATGTGGGGGTTTTGAATCATTTGGCAAGAG
>NW_022111379.1:6631706-6633149 GCF_000313985.2 Echinops telfairi
CTCATTTACACTTCGTTGGGAAATGGCCTCTGCCTGCTAATACATCCCAGGACACTAGCGCTACAGGGGGCGCTAGACATCACCTGGCTCAAGTCTGTCCTTTGTAGAGTAGAGACTCAGCAAACACAGCTAGTGAGGGGCAGGGACAGGCTACTCCCCGAGTGCTGAGCTCAGCTGAGCTTTCTGAGTTCCCCGCTGTAATATACACACTACATGCACGTGTGTCGTTGTTACCAAAGGGATCCCTTTGAAAGAGAGAGCATCTCAAAGGAGGCCTGGTGGCACAGCCATTAAACGCTCAGCTGCAACCAAAATATGTCCAGTTTCAACCCACCAGCCACCCCCAGAAAGTAAGACGTGGCAGCCTGCTTCTGTGAAGCCTGGAGCTAGGAACCCCCGTGGGACAGGGACAGTGCCACCACGAGGGGGAATCATGTGGATGGCGCAGGATTGCAACAGCGAACACAAGAAAGACGTGTGCGGTGGGTCCTGATGGTCTCTGTGGATCTGCAGGTGTATTCTCTTACTGTATGGCTCCTGAGAGACGCTGCCCCTCCCCGACATCTGTTCTCCAGCTCCTTTACTGTGCCCAAACTGAGCACGTAGCATACTACCGCAAAATGATAACGAAACACTTCCCATGTGTGCTTGCTCCTCCTCGTATCTGTGCAGAGGACGCCTGCCCTGGGCCTCCGGATGTCTGCCGTCTTCTTTAGGCTCATTCCTGTCCGACGGGTCACACTCCATTAAAATGTGGCCATTTGGTGCAACAGGCTAGATTCATGTGGGCCACATCACATTTACAAATGTTGTTAAATTTATATTTTGAAGTGAGGATTCAGGATAGGATAATTAAAACACTATGTAATTTCGTTTATTTAAACATTTATTTTATTTAATGTTTTTATAAAGCTAAAATGATTCTTTTGTGCCTGAAACTTGCCAGCACTTTCCGCCCACTAGTTTTCCAATATCTGGACTCAAAGACAGAGAACAGACAGTCTTCATTAAGGCAGATAGGTGTGTATCAGTTAATCTTGATCTATATGCCGTTTTATTTCATTTCATGGACGAAAATAGTTGCTCACACAATGGCTTCCCTCTAAAAATGTTAACTATCGCTGCGCTAGGTATGATTCATAACAGCACAACCCAGAGTGCTCTTTTTAACCTTTTCACTATTGGGATCTATTTATATCATGTAACACTGAGAGTGACAGACATATTGCTTCCAAACGTCCGGAACTGAGTCAATGCATTTACCCGTGTCCACAACCCCCCAGGAAAGGCACTGGGCCACATGTATGCTCATCTTCAGTAGTTAAAAGGTTAACAAGGGAATTTTATGTACAGTATTGCTTCGATCTCCCCTAAGCGCTATTTTCTTCTTAACAATTTTTTCTATTTTCATTTTATTTCGGAGCATTGCAGGCCACAAAAAAT
>NW_022111379.1:6633911-6635322 GCF_000313985.2 Echinops telfairi
GACTGCCCATTGATTGCTGGCAGGCTCTTGATTCCAACCAAGTTAAAGCCCTCCTGTTCTCTCTCTCTCTCTCTCTCTCTCTCTCTCTCTCTCTCGTTTTTAGCATCCTTTCCCAAACTGGAACATGTTGAATGTGCATTTAGAAAGACTGCGGCCCCCAGGCCCATCACTGCGGGTGTGACTGTTTCTGTTCCACACAGTCCCCGCCAGGTTTAGTTGGATGATGGGTCCACAAGGTAAACGTCTGGCTCAGACGCGGAGCCTGCGTTTATCCAAAGACCTGACGGCTGCCAGGCCTTCTTTGGGAGGAGCAGACGTGCTTCATTCCCCTGGCGGCGACTTCGGACAGAGAGAGGACAGAGAGAGATCGCAGGACGTTTAACACAGTCCCAACCCCGTCAGGGAGGGGCAGACATGCTGTGTCCGCAGGGTCATGGGACTGAAACACACAGGTCTTTGGAAAACAGGTCAAGTTAGGATGTCTTTGCACCTTTCGAGAGCTTTGGGGGACACTAGGAACTAGCGCGTGAGTGACACCGTTGAATTGTGCTGATAGAGTTGGGTTCAGGCTGTTTGCTGCATTCATTGGTGCAGAGGGAGAATTCTCACCTTCCCTGAGGAAGCCCCACGTTGGACTCCTGACCCTGAACCCCATTCACCCTGACCCCCATTTTATCAGTGGGGGCTTGCCTGTTGCCGTGATGCCGAACAGATCTCTGCAGAGCTTCAAGACTAAGACAGACGGGGAGGTCTATGCCCCAAAGTCACTCACTGAAAACTCAGTGGATCCCACAGTTGGATCCCATTGCGCAAGGTCTCTGCCTGTCTAGGGCCAACTCCTTGGCAGTTCACAGCCACATGAGGTCTGCTGGGTAAGCAAGAAACGTGCACCCTGTCCCCAGAAGCTCCGCGGCATTTGAGGAAAGGGCATGCATGTAACACAGTGTCGGAAGGGCAGTGATAGAGGGTTTTACGAGCCCAGATAGAAGCAAAAATACATTCTGACGGAGTGTTGGGGAGGGAGAGAGTCAAGAAACACTTAGGTTGGGTTTTGGTGGAATTTTCCATGTGGCCATGATAGAAGAAGGGCTTTCTAGGAGGAGAGAGCAGCATTTGTGTGAAGACCTCTCCCCACCCCTGCTCCAAAAATAACCCCACACAAACTGCCATTGAGACGATGTAGACTCACAGAGACCCTACAGGACAGGGGAGAACTGTCCCTGTGAGTTTCCAAGAGACAGTAGTTGTTTCCTGGAGCAGAAAGTCTCATCTTTCTCCCAAGAAGTGGCTGGTCATTTCAAACTGCTGACCTTGTGGATCACAGCCCAACGCACAACCACCATGCCACCTTTGTGTGACTTAAGACACTGGAACGTTTATGTGACTTGTCTTGCGGTCGGGTGGGTGGGAA
>NW_022111379.1:6636439-6637892 GCF_000313985.2 Echinops telfairi
CTGCAAACAGTTACAGCCTTGGGAACCCACAGGGGTAATTCTGCCCTGTCCTGTAGGGGTCCTGTGAGTCATAGTGGCTTTGGGAAGTAGGTCACCCAGTTTGCCCTCTAGGTCTCTCACGACCACTGACCTTTTAGTCAGTTGCTAAATGATTCCGAGCTTACAGGGTTCTCGTCAATGCCTTTTCCACCGAGGCTGAGAAGCAGTGTCGGCAGAGGGTTGCCTCAGAGGCCCACAGCCTTCCCAGGGCCAAGGTGGGCAGGACAGAGGACTAGAGCCTCTAGTCTACTGCCATCAGGTCAGTTCGGGCTCATCGCCACCCTGGGAGGGTTTCCAAGGCTCTGACTCTTTACAGGAGCGAGAACCTCATCTTTTTCAGCCCTACGCCATCAAGGCTCCTTCTACCATACATCCCCTCCCCCAAACAAACAAACTCACACTCACTGCCAGTGAGTCGATTCCGATGTATAGCGACCCGATGGGGTGAGTTGAGCTGCCCCTGTGGGTTTCCAAGACCGTCCCTTTGTACGTGAGTCGAGCCCCTCATCTTCCTCCTGTGGAGCCGCTGGGGGGTTTGACTGCTGGCCCTAGTTAGCAGTCTGATACATCACCCATAGGCCACCCAGCTTCTTTCATCCTTCCGCCAGAGTGGGTGCTTCATAAGATGCTGTGGACTGGTGGAGCGGGAGCATGGAGGAAGGAACGAAAATGAAGGGTGTTCGGCAAAAGAGGAGAGCTCAGAAGGGTGTGGGTGGGAGGGGACTGCCCTAGTGACGTGGACGCCTCTTGTTTGTTACGCCAGCTGGGGCCGAGGAGGCCGAGGACAGGCACCGTCCTCCTTCAGGATGCTGCATCTGCTCCCTGTCTTAGGCCGAAGAGGGGCTGCCCCACTATTCCAGCTCTGAGGAACCCCAAACTGCTCTCACGCCCTTCGACCTTGACGCCCCCAAAGTCATAGTGTTTCACTCAAAACCTGGAGTCCCTTCTAACTCATAGCAAGTCTTTAAGACAGGATAGAACCGCTCCTTAGGGTTTCCAGAGTCTACATCTTTATGTGAGCACGCAACCCCATCTTTTTCGAATCGACTGACTGGTGGGTTTGAACCCCCAACCTTGTGGTTAGCAGCCCCATACTTCACGCACTGTAGCACATCCAACTATTGTCACAGTGAGTCCAGTGCTAACTACAAGGTTGGTGGTTCAAACGCACCAGGGGCTCCTTGGGAGAAAGATGAAGCTGACTACTCCCATAGAGATGTGTAGCCCCGGAAAAGTGGCTGAGCTGGCTCTGCTCTGTTCTCCAGGCTCCCTGAGAGCCAGAGTGGACTTGGTGGCAGCACTGTTGGTTTTCTGGGGGCGTCACAAAGCCATCAAGAACCAGCAGGTTGGGTAGTTGTCTGGTCCAGCCTCGGGGGCAGCAGGGAGGGGCTGCCGCCCCAATTTTCTCACCCCC
>NW_022111379.1:6646264-6647239 GCF_000313985.2 Echinops telfairi
CCGCATGCAGCGGGGCGAGGAAGAAGTGAGGGTGGGCCTAAAAGATGTCCAGAGCCAACTCCTTCTCTCGTGAGCTTTTGGTGGTCTTTCAGAGTTCCTTACACAGAACCATGGATCATATGTCCCCTAAAACACCCATCGGTACCCTGGTGGTGTCATGTGTATGCATTGGGCTGCGATCCTCATGGTTGGCAGTTTGAGGCCACCGGCAGCTCCCAGGGAGACAGACGGGGCTTTCAATTCCATAAACAGTTCTAGTCTCGGAAATCCACGAGGAGCCTCTATGAGTCAGTGTTGACCCAATCGCAGTGAATTTGGTTTGGGGTTTTAGTTAACACACACACACACACACACACACACACACACACGCTCTTCGGACTGGATATTCTTCCCCCAGCTCTGGGTCGAGGCTCTATCACCCTTCCGTGGAATTCTTGTAGGCAGGATTTAAAACAGACCCAGAATGACTCTCTCTCTTTATGTGCCCCCCATCTGTCTACACGAAGCCCTCGCAAGTGATTGGCCCTGACAAACTTAGGAGAACAACAGGCAGACTCCGCTCCTTCAGCCCTGGCATTAGAGAGTCTGGTCTCTCAGATTTTCCAGCCAAGGATTAGACCCAGGACTCCACGTCCCCTGAATTGCAGGATGACCCACCAATCCCACCATCACTTTGAACCCCTGTCTCTTTACTTGGTGAAGGATCCCCTCCCCACCCTTCTCCTTGGGAGGGAGAAATAATCCACACAGCTTTCTCTAAGGAGAGTCTCGGTCACGCGCCATTTTCTGAGCCGTATTCTCTTGTCCACGTGAGTAAAGGATTCAAGAATCACGTGATGAGTTTTTGCCCATCAGCTTTGAAGCGTTTCTTTTGGCGGCCTCTTCCAAATGTAGCCTTCGCCGTCTCATTTTAACACAAGCGTGGCCTGAGTACTGCCACCATTTTGAAACATTTGTTGAATAATCGCGCTGTTA
>NW_022111379.1:6648275-6668876 GCF_000313985.2 Echinops telfairi
CCTTTGAAACCCTATGGCGCACAGCCGTACCCTGCAACCCATGGGGGTCAACAAGCGTCAGAATCAATTCGATGGCAGCGTTTTTTTCAGTTGTGGCCAAAATAAAAGATGTCAACCCTGTGAAACCCAAGCTACGTTGTTGTCGTTCCCCAGGCGGGCAGGAGGCTCCTTCCTGGCCCGTCGGATGTGGGCCTGAGGTTTTCCTCAGCTTCCAAACTCTGCATGGTGAGGCAGGGACCCAAGATCTTGGCCCAGCTCTGCCACTCCCTTGCCCCTGGGGTCCAGGCAGATGTTCTCAGGGTCCATGCTGCTTCTGACAGTCTGTTGTCTGTGCAGTGGGGCCTCTGGCTTTCCTTCCTGAAGGTCACGGACAGTCCACGGGGGTGGGCGTATCCACTCGAGTGAACATTTTTGGGAGGAACCATTGTACATGCCAAAATGCTGCACGCTAGACCCTGGGAATTAAAGATCATCATAATAAAAAAATGCTAGCACTGCATTTTCCCATTGCAATCAGTTGGAAAATCACTGGGGTAACCCTCTCTTCACAAGCATTGGACCAAATTCAGTGACAAACTAGGTCAGAGGGTAGACCAGGGATGATCGCTGAAACGTCTGGAACAGCTGCACCTGGGCTGGGTGCTGGGTGTGCGCTCCAAAGGTGACGCAGACCTGCGTGCTGAAGCTCTCCGAAGGGGCAAACAAACAAACAATCACAATGATTGACGTGTGGCGACTCCATGCATTGCAGAGTGGTTTTCTTGGCTGTTGTCTTTATGGAAACAGAATGCCCAGCTTTTCTCCCACAGGGCCAGTGCACGGGTTCAAACCCCCATCCTTTCAGGTTGGTGGTAGAGCTCCAACCACATTCACTACCCAGAGACAAAGGAAAAGGCTAAACTTGTTTGCAAAACACTTGGCTCGCTGACTTCATTTCCAGTGCATTGCAGAACTATATCCTAAGGAGCTTTGTGCATTTTCCAACTGGTGAGCCATTGGAAAATGTCTCAGGCACCGTGCTAGCTTTGGCGGAGGGAAACTTAAAAGCCCAGACTCACTGCCATTGAATGGATTCTGACTGATAGCCAGCGCTTAGGACAGAGTGGAACTGCCCTGTTGGGGTGTCTGAGGCTTGAATTCTTTATGGGAGCAGACTACCTCACCTTTTCCCCTCAGAGTGACCAATGGTTTTGAACCACTGACCTTGTGCTAGCACCTTAGTGTGTAGCGCACTGTGCCACCAGGGCTCTTGTTGAGTCAAAGGTGGTTTCTTAGTTACTTAAGCTGCTTTGACAGAAATACCGCAAGTGGTGGGTTTACCAGATATCTAGTCTTTCACGGTTTGGGAGACTAGAAGTCTGAATCCAAGGCACCTTCGCTCTTCGTAGACTCTGGCGGAAGGTCGTTGTCTCTTTCTACATCTGTGCACCCAGCTTCCTTGGAGATCTCTTGGCATCAGTCATCTCCTGGGTCAAGGAGGTTCTCAGCACAGGGACCCCTGGCATCTCTCCTTTTAACCTCTTCTGAAAGCATGACTCAAGGAAGGCAGCAACCCGAGAAAAGGCAGAACTTGAATCCTGGAATAAACGTGAAGAATGAACTTGAGTCACACCCTCTTGTAAGGCTGTGACTCCAGATAGAATGCACCCCAATCTTACCTCATTAACATCTAGGGGCTAGGATTTGTAACATATCACGAAATGGAAGAGACTTACATCGCATCACACCATGGAGGAACAACCGCACGGTGTTAGGAGTCATGCCCATCCAAGCTGTCACATGTATTTTTTTTATTTTCCATTTTATTGAGGACTCTTAAAACTCTTGTCACAATCCATACATCGCTTGCATCTGCATCTGGCGAATTTGCACCTATGTTGCCTTCATTCTTTTCTAGACATTTATTTTCTGTTGAGCCCTTCGTATCAGCTCCTCTTCCCCCCACCCCACCCTCATAACCCCTTGATAGATTGTACATTGTTAATATTTTCATATCTTACACCAACTGCTGTCTCCTTTCCCCGTGTTTCCTGTTGTTCTTCCCCCTGGAGAGAAATGTATAGTTATGTGTCGATCATTGCCATCTGTTCCCCCCTTCTCCCTGCCTGTCCCCCTCTTACCCCTACCCATCTGGTATCACTATTCCCACCCCTGTTCCTGGATTCTGTGTGTCGTGAGCTCCCATCTCTTATCCACACCTGTGTACATGCTCCGGTCTAGTCAGAATTGAGAAGCAGCCCTGAGGTCATGGTAGTGGGGCGTGAGGAAGCCTCAAGGAACCAGAGGAATAGAATGTGTTCATCGATGCTCTACTGCACCCTGGTTGACTCCTCTGTGGGGAGATTGTCCCATTGCCACATGTATTTTGAGGGGATTCGCAGTGGAATCCATGACAGATGGATTAGACACAAGAAGAATGCATGGGCACTTGCTTTTTCTTATCCCACCCAAAGTGCGCCATGGCTGACCAGATTCCAGCTATGTGTTGTCAGTGAGTGCCAGCAGAAAGGAGATGCAATAAGGAAATGTTCGCTGAAATTTCCAGATCTGAAAGCCACGGAGCTGGGCAAAGGAGCCACGTTCTTCTAATGCAGTGACTAGAAAGGTCTGCCTTGACCGTCAGAGCTCCGGGCCTCTCTCCAGCTTCCTCAGATGCTGCATCGTGGAATGAATTTTGAGGGTGAGCAACAGCCCTGACCCTTAAACTCGGAATTCTAAGAAAGAGGTTCTTTGCAGGCATGAGCTCAGCCTAATCACTTGAAATGCAGGCAGCAAAGGAGAACGCCCAAGCGCAGTTTGTAAACGGGCAAGACAATTTGCTAAACACAGCCGTTACTCATGCAGGAGACATCACAGATTGTGGCTGGCCTGGGAGGGGATGCAGCGGTTAGGACCATACACCATTCATCATCGTCTGCAGACAGGGGTGTAAGCGAACATTCCAGATGGAGGCAGGGTTGACTGTAGACTCTTACAGTCCATTCCTCTGCCCTGCTGGTTTGAATGGACACTTCTTGCAGGTAAGTAGAGAAACCCTAACACCAAGCCTACAGAAGTATTTCCACAGACCCAGGACTCTGCACAAGGCCCTTGCTACCTTCTTGCTCCTTCCTAAATACAGATAGATTTCAGAGTGGGGGACGTGTACATTTCTTGAATGAATAAAAACATCCATGTATACTGTCAAGGAGGCCCCCACTCGTCCACGACAGGAGAGACTCCCGGGTCCTACACCATCTCTCCAGATCTGGGCAACTCAGATCATTGTGCACCCTAGAGCATTTTCACTGGCCGAGCTTCGGAACTCGGTTGCCAGGCCTTTCTTCCTGGTCTAGCTCAGCCTGGATGCTCGTTTGACATCTATTCAGTGTCATAGCAACTCACAAGCCGCCACTGACTGATGTGTGGGGGCCGGACATGAAGTATTTGGGCTGGGTTGATGAGTGGTTCCGTGGTAAGAGACCTGGGCTTGAGTCAGACTCTCGTAGTTACCTAATGCTGCTTTAACAGAAAGACCACATGTGAGTGGCTGAAACCAGCAGACATTTATGTTTTACAGTTTAGGAGGCTAGAAGTCTGACTCCGGGGTGCTGGCTCGAGGGGAAGGCTTTGTCCCTCAGTTGGCTCTGGAAGAAGGTCCTTGTCTCTATCAACTTTCCCACAGGGATTGGCTCTCGTGACCCATCTTTGCTGGCTGCCTTGCTTTGAGTCTCCTGTTGCTCAACAGACGCCCGATGGCGTCGTGGAATAAGCATTAGGCTGCTAACCACAAGGGCATCCGTTCGACCTTCCCAGTGGCACCTCAGGAGAAAGATGAACCTTGCTGCCCCCATAAAGCCTGACAGCCTTGGAAACCCACAGGGGCACTTCTACTCTGTCCTACAGGGCCACTCTGAGTGGGAATTGACTCAGTAACCATGAGTTTCATTTTGGGGGCTTTTTCTTTTTGGGGTCTGGATATCTCAAAAGAGCTTGGCTCAAGAGACACCCGGCAATAAGCCTGTCCCATGAATTTAACAAATATGACACCTTTCCGAATGGGAGCATACCGCGGGCATAGAGGTGAGGAAGGGCACAACTCATTCCATAACACGCCACTCTTTGGCTGCCAAAATGCATGTCCTTCTCACATGCAAAACACCTCCACGCCATCACATCGTCAACTCCAAGAGGGCCATCTCATCTTCTGGGTCATCTACATCAGAGATGGGTGAGGTGTTCATCCTGGAGCAAAATCCTTTCCATCGGTCAACCTGGGACACCTAGACTAGAAGTCATCTGTTTCCAACGTGCATCCAGAGGGCGGTGTGGATGCTGCAGAGGATAAGGCGGACACGAAAGGACCTGATGAAGTCTCCCTGAGGGTCTATGGTTAGCACCCAGATCTCTGTGCATCTCCGGGAAAACCCTTTTGGCTGACAGCTTTGCGGAGGATGCTGGATCTTTCACTTGAGAATCATGTGACGGAAAGAAGTCATTCTTTAGAGTCCTGTTCCCTTCTGTTCGAGATCCACACCAGCCCCTGGATGCCCTCTTCTCTCTCAGGTCCCTGCCCCTGCAGCTTCCTGGTTCTCCTCCTCCTGGGCTGACCTGTCCATGCTCTGACTCATTCCTCTTCCCCTGATGGGGGCTGTTCTCAAGGGTCAATAATCCTCAGATCTCAGCTGCTTAACACAGACACACATACACACACACACACACACACACACACACGCACATGCACACGCACACACACACTTCCACGGATGGAAGCATCTGTAAAACGAGCACAGCAGAGTATTTGCCAGGGACTCACGCTCCGATTTTTCAAGGCTCGCCATCTAGACAGCCAGGAAGCGATCGTGTGCCCGGCACGATGGTTTGGGTTGTCCCCCACACAGGGTCGGTCCTTCATGTCAAGGGACAGCAGTCACACTGGAGGCATTTTCCCTCCCTATTTTTATGATAGCTGTATTGAATGCACGCATAACAAAAAGGAGCTTCCTACTCAAGAGGACTGGCAGCAGGGGTCAATAAAATGTCTTTTATGAAAATACCAGGATTTTGTGATCCTTGTCTGTCAGTAGGAGAGTAAAGCAAACACTATTTTTAGCAGGGTTCCGGCTTCTGAGTGTACTGGTTTAGTCCGGACAAAACAGGCTTGACCGTGTCTCCGTGAGCAGTGGGTGGCTGCCGATCGATCTGTTCTCCAGTGGTCCGTCTGTCTCCACCCATCAGGGGGCCTTCCCAAAAAGAGAGGCCTAATCAAAACGATGGCTTCCAAGGGGACTCTTCTGGGCCAGTTAAGTTGAAGGCAGAGCGGTTAGTCCAGAACATCCTGGCGGCTGATTTTGGGACCCTCCAGGGCCCCAAAGGAAATAGAATGATCTTGAAGGACACAGGATGATCATGGGGGCTTATGAGGAGGACGTTTTCCCCAAAACCCCAAAACTGCATTGGCGTGAACACATACAGGAATGTCGCACCAAGGAATTCCCCCCCCCCCCCATCACAACAGTGCACCTGCGTGTTTTCTTAGGTTAGCAAGGGCTATCCTATGAGAATTGTGTTGGGGAGTCCGAACCCCTCCACGCGACCGTCCTGATCCTTCCCTTCAGACTTCTTCTTGTTCCCCGAACTCAAAGAACATTGGAAAGGAACACGATTAGAGCCCCCAAGGATGCCCAAGCTTGTTCTTTCGGCTTGGTAGAAATTGAAGCGTGCAGAATGCCTTGGGGGAAGGGTTAGTGCGTAGGAAACCCTGCCTTCTGAAGTACAGACCTGGATGGGGCATATAGCGAGGAACAATAGCTTCACGGTTGCACATTTTCATGGACTAAAGATGTCTGTGCATTTGGAGCAATACTTTCAGATTTTCCTCTGTAGAGGAAGGCACACCCTTTCCCTTCTTGTTATAAAAGCACTGGGTGGGTGGTGTGCACATTCACCTGGCCCCAGGTGAGTGAGGGGCCAGGGCTTTGGCGAGTGCGTCGTCACCCACCTAGTGTCTGGGTGTGGACATTGGAAACGGGCTCTGGTCATCCATTCCAATCCAACAAATACCTATCCAACACCTGTCATGTGGGAAGACCTTTGCCTCGGCTACAGGAGTGAGAAAGACAAGTGTCTCCATCCTCCTGGAGGTAGGATCTCAGCCAGGTAGGAAGACACCACCCACAGTGATGGTCTATACACAGTGCTGGCAGCCAGGGAACCTGGTCCGGCCAAACCATTGCCCTGCTCCAGTCTGCCTTTGGTTTCAATGGGATCAGCTTAACTATTAACCACCATTAAAACAGTCTTTGTAATGCATCTTTTATTGCTCTGAGTCACTACTTGGTAAACCTCCTTCTTCCTGCTAGGCATAAGAAGGTAACTTGTTCTGAGCCATTTGTTGAGCTCAAACGCATTTTAAGGCCTCTGCTCTGGAGTCAGGTTGGTGAGAAAAAGGAAGGGGGACTTGTCTTTAGCTGGTCCGTTTCTCCATCTCAGGGGCCATGCTAGCTCCTGATTATGGAGAACAAGGACTGGCCCCTTGGGCTACTCCCCCTCCACAATTCTGAATTCTCTTCTGGCAAGAGGGAGGAAGGCTCTGGCTCTTGTGGACTTATGTATTGTTTTCTTAGTCAGGTGTTCGAATGCCTTATTTGCCCCCCACCATCCCTCCCAAGCAGAGGGCGACAGTGGCATAGTTTTCATGCCTTGCCAACCTCTCTGTTTAGGAGTGGCCACTGAAGCAGACAACCTCTCCCCCTGACTATAGAATGGTTATGTCAAAGCCGACTGCTGCCATCGAGTCGGCCCTCAGCTCATGGTGACCAGTGCACAGTGGAACCAAGTGCTGCCCGGTTCTGTCCCATCCCCACGATCGGCTGTGGATCGGATCCATTGCATTTCCACTGGCTGATTTTCGGAACTAAGTTACCAGGCCTTCCTCCGTAGTCTCCTGAAACGTAGTCAGCATCCTAGCAACGCAGAAGCTAGGACAGATGGGGGTGTCTGTGTGTGAGATGCATTGGCCAGAAATTACAGAGAGCACTATTGTGCCCCGAGTTCACAGCCAGGGAGTCAACCCTTTCTAGGGTTTCCAAGGGTGTTCATCTTTATGGGAGTCAATTGTCTCCTCTTTCTCCCGCAGAACAGCTGGTGGGTTTCAACCCCAACTTTTCCGTTACCAGTTGAATGCTTATCCGACACTGCCGCCAGGGTCATTGAGGCACTCTGAGTTTAATGCCAGGGAGATGATTTGCAAGTAGTATTGCACATAAATTTCTTTTAAAGAAAGCATTGCCAGGATGTTAAACAAAACCCAAAGGAAGAAGAGGAAATTATTGTTTTATGTTTTAGGCGGTAATAAGGAAACAGAAACGACAGAGAAGATGGTCTGTTCTTTGAGGGAAGGATCGATATCCTGTATGTGTTTGTATTGCCCTGGATTGTTCACTCTTCTCTGGTGGCGTAAAGGGCTATATGTTAGGCTGCTCACCACAAGGTCAGCAGTTCGAAACCACCAGATGTTCCTAGAGAGAAAGATGAGGGTTTCTCCTCCCGTAAAGAATTACAATCTCAGAACCCCACAGGGGCAGCTCTCCTCTTCCTGCATTCAGGGTCTCTCTGAGTCAGAATCAGCTCGATGGCAAGTTTGAGATTTTGAGTTTGTTCGCTGAGAGTTGGTCAGTCAAGGTTGGATTCCAGCCCATGGGGAAAAGTACCAGCATTGAAAATACTGCAAATGAGAGACGGGCGAGCACCGCCACTTGTTGCTCCAGTGTTTGCGGTTTGGTTTACTTTAACAATCTAAGAGAAAAC
Source organism: Echinops telfairi (assembly GCF_000313985.2). Lineage (NCBI taxonomy): Eukaryota > Metazoa > Chordata > Mammalia > Afrosoricida > Tenrecidae > Echinops > Echinops telfairi. The sequence continues at coordinate 6,656,064 of NW_022111379.1, forward strand.
ATTCGATGGTTTAAACATCAACCCAGCCGAATAAAGGAACTTGGGGTGTGAGCCGCTGAAACGGTAAGGTGTCTCGAGGGCTTAAGACCTCGGCTCTGGGCTCCGCACGTTGAAAGAATTCACGCCGAAGCCCGTTTTGTAATCTGAGTGGGCTTTTATGAAGGACAGGACAGTGGTCTCAAAGGGTCCCGGCTAACCCAGGAAGCATACCAAGATGCGCAGAAGTTCACAACTGGACATGCACAACCACATGGAGAAGAGCACCCCCACGTGCAGAACGAGGACCGGAGAGGCTGTGGCACAATAGGGGACCAGAGAGCAAGAGGGGCGAGAGAGAGACTGTGGGCCCCAAGCAGGCCCAGAGCGGGCCCTGAGGGGCACGCCCAGGGAAGCACCTGTGCACCTCCACCCTCTGACCTGCCCCTGACTTGGAGTGGGGAAAAGAGAGACCCCCTCCCCACAGCCAGGCTAGCTCAAGCCTCTGGCTGGGGAGGCGTGGCTGATGGTATTGGCTGACTCCATTGGCTGGGTTAAGCCCACCTGGGTGATGTCATGGCCCTCACCCCACCCCCGGGGCCTAGTTTGGACTGCCCAGGTGTACCTCCCACTTGGCTGGGGGCTTGCATTTGAGCATGCTCAGTTTGGAGGTCTTCATAGGTGTCTAATGGTCACTTGAGTTCTTCCCAACCTCCTTTAGGCATGGAAGGGACAACCCCCTGGTCCCTGATTCTAGCTACCTAACAAACCCTAGTTCAAAGGGGTGTCAGCTCAAGGGGAGCAAGCACCCCAGGCCTCCTGGGAAGCAGCGTGCACATTTAGGGAAGGGTGGAAACTCATGTAAGGAGGCATGGAGCAAAAGCCTATTGCAACTGGCTGCTATCTGAAAGGTTGAAGGGTTGGTCTACCCAGAGGTGCCAACGTGCACCTGGAAAACCAGCTGTGAAGAAGCGTGGGAAGCACAGCCCTGTTCGGACACTTGGAGCGTTGGCTCCAGTTAGAATCACCTGGACAGCAACTGGAAGGGCAGCAGGTTCAGAGCGACTGGTGGATCATGGCTCCTTGGGGTCTGGTGGGCAACACATATCACAAGGTTAATGGCTGTTGGGGGCATCATAAATAAGGGATCGAGGAGAGGGTTTTACGTAAAAAGGTGGTGTGTGCGGAATGGTCTTGTGCAGCAGGGTTACCCAACGCGGTGAATTGCTTGATCTCTTGGCTGCTGCTTCCATGAGCATTAATTGTGTATCCAAGCCAGACGAAATCCTTGACAACTTTAATCTTTTCTCCACTTATCATGACATTACCCATTGGTCCCGTTGTGAGGATTATGGTCTTCGGTACATTGAGTTGTCATCCATCCTGAAGGCTGCAATCCTGGATCCTTATCCGCATGTCAACATTGGACAGGGAATAAGGAAGCCCAGAGAAGAAGGGGTGCATTTGAATGATGGTGCTGGCAGGGAGATTAGGAGTACAAGCAACGGCCAGAAGAACAGACAAGGCTGTCTCCAAAGAAGGACAGCCAAGTTGCTCCTTAGAGGCCAGGATGGTGAGACTCATCTTGCGCACTTTGGACATGTTGTCAGGAGAGACCAGTCCCTGGAGAAGGACATCGTGCTCGGTAAAGTAGTAGGGCGGTGAACAAGAGGAAGACCCCGATGAGATGGATTGACATAGTGCCTGCATCGAGAGACTCGAACAGAAGAACGGTTGTGAGGATGGTGCTGGGCCGGGCAGTGTTTTATTCAGTTGCACCCAGGGTCACGATGAGTCTGAACTGACTCAATTTGGCACTAACAACGACAAGGTGTGGGGAGGGAGCAGAGGCGTTTAAGAAGAAGGGGGCGACTGGTCGGGGTTTATAATAAAATAAAACGGAACATTAGCTGCCATGAATGCAGACGTCTAAATTTCCAGCAGATGGAGATGTTACCACGTGAAAGAGAAGATGGACAGGTGGCCCCAGCCCCAGGCTTCCCAGGACCGGATGGCTGGCTGGATTCCTCCAGGAGAGAAGCCCATTGTCATTGCCATCAAGTGGATTCCGAAAGGACCTCTGAAGTATGCAGACTGGCAAGCTTTATGAACGACACTTTTTAAAAGAGAATTCAGCCCCAACCTAGGTTTCCAGTTTTGAAATGATGGCAGCTCTATCTAGTCATGTCCTTATTTGGGAGGCACCTGGTGAAAACCATTCGTTTTCTCTAAGTGGGATGTTTTGAAACCTTAGGCAGAAAAAGTGCTTTCGGTTCTCTTCTGTGAGCATGTCATTTGCATCCCAATGCTACTGGAGGAGTCAAGTTTTCTGGGAGTTTTTGTTGGGCTTCGGTTTGCTTAGGTTTTTGTTGCCTTTTCTCCTGGTCCCTAGAATCCAGCGGCAGCCTGGGGCTGGAGGTCAAGTTGCTTTCACAGCTTGCCTGCGCTTTTTTTTTTTTTTTGCTTCTGAGGACTTGAGCGGGTTGGTTTTTTTTATCCCCTAGTTGAAGCACTGAATAGCTATGCCCTCTCAGCTAGCTGCTAGGCCCAACTCATTAACATTTAGAAAATGGTCAGGGGGCTATAGAAAGGGGTCTTTTTGACAAGGCAGTTGTCTGGGTGATCTCAGGTGTTAGACAAGCATTTTCAGATCTGCTTGAGATGCTGCCCTTTGGCAATCCTCTCCCAACGTGGTGGTAACCCACGAACCGGAGAGTCAGCTCAGGGGCCTCGAGCAGCGTCCATCAGCTGTGGTGGACAGCGGCATCTTACGTGGAAAGGGGATGGCTTCGTAGAACTCGTTTCTTCACCTGCAATGTCTTTCTTGCTTCTCATCACGCGGGGCAAAAGAACGTGAAATGCAGGCAGAGGTCCTTTAAGGAAATCATAACATATTCTATGCTTGGATCTAAGAAGTCAGCCCTGACGCTGGCCTGTCTCCCCCAGCGTGGTGTCGTCGCAATAAGAGGATGCTATTTTGATACAGAGGGTGAAAGAGTCAGCCCACTGCTTATTCAAAATACTAGAAATAGAATGTGATTTAAGATTGATTTGTTAACAATCCAAAATGTCACAGCTCCCCTGGCATTAAAAATTCCATTTAAGCTCCACCAGCAGGGCTGTTCTAACTCAGGAAGGAGGGGAGCAAGGCCATTTAGATAAACAATGGAGCCTAAGACCTCAAGGGATGGTGTTCTGGGATATTCCCCGGGAGAAATGTAGAGGTCACTTGTTTCCCCTGAGACCTGAACCCTTTTGTCACTTTGTTTGGGGCCCAGTGTTCATTTCAAAACCTGCTCACAATTTCCTGGAATGATTGCAAAACTTGTTTTTCGACCACATACTTTAAGGTAGACAGCCTGCTTGATTTTCACTAAATCTTGAAGCCGTTTGGAGGTAGCAAACCCCCCTGTTTTCTACTGTCTTGCACATGCAGAATAAACTTAGAGTTTCTTGAATCAATGTGGTCTCTGCCGGGCGGACACAGGGACAGGCAATCCCAGACCTTGTTCATGGCATCCCTCTACCCTGAACTTACTGGCCTTGTGCGGTGGGGTTTTCTTCCCTGGCTAGTGTTCTAGTGGCTCCGTCACCTGATAACTGCCTTTGTGGTGGTGTTGCTAAGTGCCACAGCATTGGTTCCAATTCACGGCGACCCCATGTGACAGAGGCTCCGTAGGGTTTTCTAGCATCTTTGTCATCTTTGCCAGAATGGTCTGCTTAGGTCTTTCTCCAGCAGAGCCACTGGGTGGGTTTGAACTAACAACCATGCCTTTCACCATTGAGATAGCAGGGCTCCTGATCCCACCCTTACTTTTCTAACATTATTGTACGAGTCTTATTTTCACTCAACTTGCTAGCTTTAGCCGTGTGATTTTAAAGAAGGGAGAGAAATCTTAGTAATATATATGTACAGTAATGGCTCAGTATCCAATATCATGGCTTGCTGAGGGGATTCCAGGCATGTAGCGCAGACTGCTGCTCAGCTCTGTATTGTAGAAGCATCTAACGGATTGTCTTCTCCACCCAGAAGCCCCTTTCCAAATTGCTCTTGGTTCAAGCACAGGTTGCCCTTCCTTGGCCAGGAGACCTCTCGCTGCCTGCCAGCCAGGATGGGTGGATCTTCTCTTTTTTCTTCCCTTTAATCCCCTCAATCCAGAGTTATTTCATCTCTCCTGGGAGAGACAGAGGCATTTGTTATTTGCCCTTGACCAGCTAACTGCTTCTGTGTTACACACACACACACACACACACACACACACACACACAAGACAAATCTGCACTCAGGATATCACATGTTCTCAGTAAAACCTGAGCCTTTCACAAGAACTTACCTTACTTCCCATTGCATAAATCAGCCCTTGACTTTGTTCAGGAAGAGGCCATCAATTTGCTTTTTTCCCCCTCTGGCTCCCCACCCCCACCCCCAGTCACTTTATTGGGGGCTCTTACAGCCTGATCACAATCCATACATGTATCCATTGTGTCAACCACATCTGTACATATGTTGTCATCATCTTTTTCAAAACATTTTCTTTCTACTTGAGCCCCCGGCATCAGCTCCTCATTGTTCCCTCTCCCCCATGCCCTCTTGACAATTTAGAAATTGGTTTTTTTTTTTTCATGTCTTACACTGACTGCTGTCTCATTTCACCCACTTTTCTGCTGTTCGCCCCTCTGGGATGGGGTTCATATGTCGATCATTGTGGTCAGTTTCCCCCTAGTCCCCCTTCCCCAACCCTTACCCTCCTGGTATCACTGCTCCCCTTATTGATCCGGAGGGGCTTATCTGTTCTGGATTCCATGTGTTGTGAGCTCTTATCTGTACTGGTTATACATGTTCTGGTCTAGCCAGCTTTGTAAGATAGAATTGGGGTCATGGTAGTGGGGGGGTGAGGAAGCATTAAAGAACAGAGGAAGGTTGTGTGTTCCGTCAGTGCGATACTGCACCCTTTTAAATGTTCTGCTCTGCTTTGTTTTTGCGCGTATTGTTGTCTATGCATGTCTATCTGGAGGAGATCGGCGGGACTAACAATCTGGAGGAGAGAACAATGGGACTGGATACGGGAGAGGGAGAGATGGGGGGAAAGAAGGGGGATGCCAACAAACCCAGGGGCAAGGGAATAACATGTGATCTAAAATCAATGGTCAGGAGGGCATAGGATTCTTGGGGGCTGGGGCTCAATCAAGGGCCATGTAGCCGAGAGAAATTACCAAAACCCAAATGCAGGCCGGACATCATAGTGGGAAAGGAAGAAAGTAAAATGAAATAGAGGAAAGGACTGGGAGGCTCAGGACATTTATAGAGGTCTCAATACAGGCATGAATATGTATATACATTTACATACAATGACAGGGGAATAGAGCTATGTACACATATTTATTTATAAGGTATGACGGCAGCAGATGGACATTGGGCCTCCACTCAAGTACTCCCTCGATACAAGAACAGTTTGTTCTACTAACACGGCCCTCTGTGGTGTTCACCTTCCCTGACACGGGCACTGAAGACAACGGGTGCATACGCAAATGCGGTCAAGAGAAGAGCCCTCTGGATCTTTAGTATGCCCTGGTCTGGCAAGGACTGTGGCGGAGGCCAAAAGGGCAGGGTGTTTGCCCGCAGAAACTCACGGGGATCCGCGTGAGCTGAGCAGACCGGGCAGCGAGCTCGCCGGACACGTATTTATTGAAACCAGGCTTGCCTCCTTCAATCCAAATTGGCTCTGGTACCTTTGTCTTCACCTCTGCCTGGAGGTCTGGCAGGTCTTGGGTAAAGTGCAGGAGCAGGTGCACTGTGTCGGGGGGTGGGGGTGGGGGGGTGCCTCCCGGGACCTGCTGGCTGTCGCTTTGAGCTGCTTGCTCATGGTCTCGAAGATGTTCACTGTCTTCATCTTCATGGTCTTCCTGGTGGTGGTGAGGGTGGTGATGGTGGTGGTGGTGGTGGTAGTGGTGGTGTGGTGCCCTGTGAGAGTCTCAGGAATTGGCCACATAGTGAGTGGGATCAAAGTGCATCTGCAGCCTGGCCAGCTCCATGTCCTGCTCCTCAATCGCAGGCTCCAATTCCTCCGTGGACTCTGTTCCAGCAGCATGTTGGGCCTCCAACATTTCCCATGAGGTCGGGGTACGCAGTCGCCAGCATGCTGTAGCGCATGACCACCGAAGCGTCTCCTCAAACTCAGAGATCTCTACCGTCTTCCCTAGTTCGTGGCTTGTTGCAGGAACGTGGAGTCGGCCCTACACTTGGATTTCAGCCACTAGTGCCCCAGCGCCAGCCTGCTATCTCCTGTCTGGCCTTGGTCAACTCACCCGGGTACTGTCTCTTGAGGTCTCACTTCTTGTTGGCTTTCTTCAGGGCACAGATTCACTACTGCTCATTCCCCTGAGAGCAGCCAGGGGCAGCAGTCAGCCCCCGGGTGCCCTCACAAGGCCTCTGCTTGCTCAGCTCAGGACAAAGGCTCTGGTCTACAGAGGGTGCACTGGGGGAGGGCCACATTCATTGGGCTCAGTGTCTGGAGAGAAAGCAATGCTTAGGAAGGATGAACAACTCCAGAAGTGAACTTTCCAGAAAGAAACCTCTGTTGTTTCTCTTCATGGGATAGATTCCAGGGCCCAGAACCCAGCGGCAAGGGCGGGGTGGAGCTCAATTTCTCCAACTCTATAAATGAGGGGACTTCTATTTCTCCCAAAAGCCAAGGCCAAGGTGCTTAGAGGGAGATGAGGTTGGCCCCTATGATCGGAAGGGGATGACGCTATTCAGGGGAACAGGATCCTAGAGCAGGCGCCCTTAAACTGTGGCCCGCAGAGGACATTTATCCGGCCTGCCAGGTATTTTTGCCCCATTTGTTTTTTTTACTTCAAAATAAGATATGTGCAGTGTGCATAAGAATTTGTTCATAGTTTTTTTTTTTTACACTATAGTCCAGCCCTCCCAGCGGGTCTGAGGGACAGTGAACTGGCCCCCTGTTTAAAAAGTTTGAGGACCCCTGTCCTAGAGGCTCAAGCTGCACCCCCTATTGACATCAAGTCAATTCTGATTCATAGTTACCTTCTAAGACAAATCAAAACTGGTTTCTGTAAACCTTTACGGGAACAGAAAACACCCTCTTTCTCTCTTGGCGGAGCTGGTAGTTTTGAACTGCTGACCTTGTGGTTGGCAGCTCAAGTCATAACCCACCATACCACCCGGGTTCCCTGGCACCAGGCTAGGGCTGGGTGCATTGCTCGAACGGTGGCGCTTCCGCACAGGGGTGCTGCCTGAAAGGGGGGTGTGGATGGAGCATAGCATTCGCCAGGACTTCTTAAATGCCTGCCATGCCGCTGTGGATTTCATAGCCTTCGCCATGGCATGATACGTTCATCTGCTCCCCAAACCTAGATGGAGCCCCTATGATGTGCCGCCGTCTCAGAGCACGTCGGTTCCGTGACGGCCAAGTACATGGAACTGGTCTATGGGACACAGCAGCCTGTACACACCACTCTCTTGGAATCAGTATGCTCCACATTTCCAAAGGCAACCTGCATGTGACATCTTCCTAGGGCAGCCTCCCAGTTCTTTGGGTTTTCTCTAGGCCAGCGGTTCTCAACCTTCCTGATGCCATGACCCTCTCATACAGTTCCTCATGTGGTGACCCCCCAACCATAACATTCTTTTCGTTGCTACTTCATCACTCATTTTGCTACTGTTATGAATCGGGCGACCTCTGTGAAAGGGTCGTTCGACCCCCAAAGGGGTCGTGACCCCCAGGTTGAGAACTGCTTCTCTTTGTCTAGGGAAGAATAGAAATCCTAAAACGAGGTCCTATAGGGCAGTGGCCTGTAAAGAGATCACGGACCTACCGGAATTTCACCTCCAAGTTGAGTTACATTCGAGTATTTCTGCTTCTGTAGAGAGTTCCCATCTCAGAAACCCACCAGGACAGGCCTCCCTTGCCTTGTATGGTTGCTCTGAGTTGGCATCAACTCAATGGCGCAGAATTTGGTTTGGTTTTTGAGGCAGGAGCAGAGGGGAGGGGGCTCTGTCGGATCATCGCATCCTTTCATCTCAGAGAATTCTCTCTTACGCTAGGACTCGGGCCCCACCCAGGTTTCTTTCTTTGTTTCTTGGGTAATAATTATTACCCACGTGGGTCTCCTGTTCCTCTGCGATCTGAAAAGTTGGAAGTCTGAGTCCATTGAGAGTACTTCTGAAAAAAGCCCAGGCAACCCACTCCCCAGACGGGCGCTCCCTGACACAGGTGGGGTCCCAGGAGTCAGGAGCAACCCCACGGCCGCTGGTGAATAGTTCACCCTCTCCACGGGAAAGCAGCGCTCCGTCATGACCTGACTGAGGCGCGGAGACCGGGAGAAGAGCCAATATGCCCAGTGCTCCCTGGCCACAGACAGGGGTGGCCTGGGGCGGGGCGGACTCACTCCAGGCCTCCAGGTCCACCGACACACACTCTTCATGTGGGCCGAACGGGCTTGTTTGGTAGGTACTTTTGTTGAGTCCAAAAACAAGAGTGGCATGTCGCCTCCCCTTGGAAAGCCCAAGGGCAGAAGAAACACGGGAGGTGGTAGAAAACGCGGAGATGGAAGCCCTCCCTCTCTGCAGACCCAGTAGCTTAATGAAACTTGCAGGTGTGCGCAGAAGCAGAAAGAGAAAGAAAATACCATCATGAGATACTGAACAGTGCTCCCAGGGTTTGGCTATCCAGCCGCCAGGAGCCCTGAAGTGCAGCCAAACTGTGGAAGAGTTCTCACTGCCCCTCTCCAGGCCTAACTGAACTTGGCCATGCTTCTGCTGCAATTAGCAAAGGGCGTTACAAGACAGGAGGACTCTGGGAAAGCCCAGATATCAGTTAACTATCGAAGAGCAGCAGAATCATTGTCCTAACAACCAGGTAGCTCATCTTTTGGCGACCAAGGGCTTGCGCCATTTGTGATGTCTGCAAGCCTTATAAAGCTTCCAAAGGCAGACATTCCACCCTTCCCTGGCACCTGGCTTCAGGAGAGGAGGCAGGAAGCGTGTGTTTATTGAGTGCCTGTGCTTATAAAGCGTTCACGGAGTTGATCCTTACTGAGAAGCAGATTTTAAACAGCTAAGAGAATCAAGGGACTCAGGCGTGAAGTGGTCTTGCCCGGGGACACACTCTCCGTGTGGGGCAGAGGGTGCAGAAGCGATGCTCTTTTTCCGTTATGCATTTTAGTAGATTCTCAGATGCTGGGTCATTTTTCTTAATGCCTAACTAGCAGCCTTCCTGATGCCTGTCTTTGAATACACTTTCATTTTGGGAGTCTTAATGAACCCTAAGGGTGTAAGGTATTAAGCCAGAAAGTTATCTGTTCAAACCCCCACCTCTCGGGGGTGCCTCAGAAGAAAGTCCTGGCCACCTGCTTCCCCCCCAAATATGTAGCCTTTCTGCTCTCCACACGCAGAATGGACCCAACATCAGAGGGTCCAGTAGACCTTCAGGAGTCCTGGTGAATGCAAATATTGAACGCACTCAGCTGCCAACAGAAAGGTTTGAAGTTCTAGTCCACCCCGAGGTACTTTGGAAGAAAGGCCTGGTGATCTAATTCCCAAGAACTCAGCTGCCGAAAACCCAGTGGATCACAGAGCTACTCTGGCACACGGGTCGGGTGGCGCTGTGAATTGTAGTCAACTTGATAGGGAATTGGCTGGTTGGTTGGTTGGAATGAACTTTAAAGGCTGCTGGCAGCAGCGAGTTCTATAAACCGACTCTGGTTCTCAGACCGAGAGGAAGATTATACCTCATTGAACCCGGTGGCCACCATCCAAATTGTACCACAGTCCAGAAGTGGGCTGCTTGTCCTGCCTCATCTGTACACTTCCTCTGTTGCTCCTTTTGTCTTTGCCTGTCCTTTCCCTGCAAACACCACCAACCACGGTCTCACCCTGAGGTGTCAGTCAGGCTCTGGCACAATGAGCTCACGTGGGCCTTTGTGTGGCCACAAGAACATCCTCCCTGGGCTGCCATGGAGACCGAGCCTGGGCCGCTGAATTCCCCTTGTCATGTCGCTGCAAGGGAACCTCCGCTTCTCATTTGTCCAGCCCGTGCTTGTCTTTGGGGGAAGCACAATGCTTGCATTTGATGTGATGGGGATGGATTGGCGTCTTTTAAAGTCCCATGAAGGCATGAGAGCCAGGCTTGCTGGGCGGGGTGGGGTGGGGATGATCCCCCACTGCATTCAGTCCACATTGAATGGAGCGGGGTTGCTTCCTGTGGTAAATAGCTGTCGAGGGGCCTCCCCTGCCTTGTCCTCCTGGTGGATGCTCAGATTGGGGCAGAACGTGTTCTGCCTACAGAGAGGGACTGAGGAAAATGTCTCTTAGCAAATAACTTGGGTCCGACAGGGGCAAATTAGGCTGGTCGCACAAGTCCACTCGGGGTCACAGTTTCTATCTCAGGGCCCAAATGGCCACTTTGCACATTCGCCAGGTCAGGCCAATGCACTGCTGTGAAGGAATAAACCCAAGCTACCAGGGAAGAGAGACTTGGTCCTCGGGCTCTTGTAGACTCTCCAGGGAAAGACTGGAGCCCAGCTGGTCAGAGCAGCTCCTCGCTGGTGCCTTTGTGTCTGTCCCCGTGCTGGTGCATGTGAAATGACTCCCACACTGGTCTGGCTTGCTGTTTGTTTTGTTGTGAAAGGTCCTGGGTGTCTGGGATTGTGACTATTCACCCCCTCTGTACACAGACATGGAAATGAACTTGTTCGTTCAATTGAGCAATTGATTAAGCTGTCTTTTAATGTGCTCCGCACTGTCTTAGCCCCAGCAGGGAAGTAGGAAAGAGCCATCTCTATCTATGACCTTGAGCAGCACAGGCTCTCTTTCTGGGCCTGCAGTTCTTGTCTGCGAAGAGAGAAGGGGAACCAACTGCTTCCTTTCTCAAAGGACTCTTTCTTACTCGAAGGGTCCATGCATGGCTAAGGTCTCTGGCAAATCCCCAATGCACATAGACTAGGGACGTTCACAGCCCTAAAGCCAGACAAAGAGCATTGGGAAATCGATTTTATACAATAGAACACCTTGTAATTTGATCTCCCTCTGGATCCGATGTGAATTTACTCTAAAATTTTAATATTTTCTGCTTTTTCTTAGCTTGAAGTCTTTCTCTGCGTTATAGGATCATTGCTTCTCATCGTCGTTTGTGGGTCACTCTTGTTCTGTACGTGTGTCTACAGGGAAACCAGGATGGGTAGATTTATGAGGAGAGTGGCTGGCGGAATGATTGCCTGGGGCATGGAAGAGGAAAGTGGGGACATGGGTACCCAACATCAATGGGTACATGAAGGAGAAAATGGTTCCAAGGTTGATTGTGGCAAAGATTGCACAACCATTCTCGAAATGATTGAACGGTTGAATTGTATGATATGTTCCTTATAGCTCCATAAATTTTTTTGAAAATAAATACTCTTTCAGTCTGATAGTTCTCTGAAGTTAACCACATGGAGTAAAGCATCAGCAAGTTAAGTAGTAAGTTCCATTGTGATAAAGAATACAGTTGATATGTGTGTATGTATGAATCTATCTATCTATCTATCTATCTATCTATCTATCTATCTATCTATCTATCTATCTATCTCTTCATCCAGTCTATTAGCCAGACTTCACAAAATAAAAATTCAGGATACCCACTAAAATTTGAATGCCATGCCTACAAGACACTTCTTAAAGGATTCGGGATAAGTGTGGCTCACATAACGTATATCCCAAATACTGCATGAGCCACACCAGAAACTCACCACCATCGAGTCAACTCCAACCGCCCCTGTGGGTTTCTGAGGCTGTGACTCGTTATAGGAACAGAAAGCCTCATCTATCTCCCACAGAGAAACTGGTGAGTGCAAACGCTGGCCATGCGGTTAACAGCCCAAAGTCTAACTCACTATGTCAGCAAGGCTCCTCTTACACTAAAAAATGATCTGTTGTGTATCTGAAATTCATAGTCCAGTCGTCATCTTATAGCGTATCTGGTAACCCTAACCCACAAAAATCATGAGAACTAGGCGCTTAAAGAAGGGATACTTGCCCAGGGTCACCCAACTCCACGCCCTGCCTTGCTGTCTGATCTTCCGCTGCCTCCTCCTGCCACAAGGCCAGTGCACAAGCTGATATCAATGCTTGGCATGTTAGGCCAGATTGCCTAGAGACACAAATCCAGTGCCATTCATCTATGTATAAGCAAGAGCTGTATATCAAGAATTAATTATATATCAAGAAGGCATCCCAGCCCAGTCCAATTCAAGTCCGTATGTCTCATGCTAGTCCATCAGTCCCTCTTCAGACTTACATTGGGAAGCAGAACTATCATCTTTCTGTCAAGATAGCTGGTAGATTTGAACTGTTGATCCGTTGGTTAGCAGCTGAATCCTCTAACCACTGTGCCACCAGGGATGTCTTCTCCATGAAGATTCATGTGAGTGTGTGTGTGTGTGTGTGTGTGTGTGTGTGTGCATACATGTTGTTGTCTTGGGAGGTACCATCGATGCAACACTGAACAACACACAGCTAGGCCCACCCCATTCTCACAACTGTTCCCGTGCTTGAGCCCCTGGTTGTAGCCACATTCATCCTCCATCTCCTTTAGGGCCAGACAGCGCGATAGGGAGATAGATAGATAGATAGATAGACAGACAGACAGACAGACATTCTAAGTGCTATCACATTAATTCCCCATGTGTATCAGAGTAGAACTGTGCTGCATAGGAGTTTTCAAGCTGATTTTTGGAAATTGAGTGCATATATGCACACACAGCAATATTACACAAACATATAAATACACACATATATACAATGTACTACAATATACACATTTATGTAAGCACATTCATATA
>NW_022111379.1:6669470-6680542 GCF_000313985.2 Echinops telfairi
CTTGAGTGGCCAGCAAGCGGACGTTTTGAGAATGATGAGGGCAATGAATGTACAAATGTGCTTTACACAATTGACGTATATATGGATTGTGATAAGAGTTGTATGAGCCCCTAATAAAACAATTAAAAATTTAAAAACAAACAAAAAAACCCTACTTTTTGTTTAGTTAGAAGGCTAGCAAGAAGAGCAAGTGAGCCTTCTTTTAGTACATCAGCTTTGTCACAGGCCCAGTGTTCTGGCTTCTGGGTAGGTACTTTTCCCCATCCTCCGCTAAGAGCATCAATTGGTCCAGTTTTCAAATGCGGTCCCTGGAAAAAATCAACCTCAGCACCAGCTTGTTAGAAATGTTGTTTCTCAGGCGCCACTCCAGACCTACAGAATCGGACAGCCTTGGAGTTGTTGTGAGGCGCTCTCAAGCCCGTTCCGACTCAGAGCAACCTATGCACCACGGAAGGACACGCCGCCCAGTCCAGCATCATCTTCCTGATTGTTCTGAACCCATTGTTGCAGCCACCACGTCCATCCATCTTGTCAAGAATCTTCATCTTTTTGACTGCCTCTCTACTCTACCAAGCACGATGTGCTTTTCCCAGGGACTGGTCTCTCCTGCTAATGTGCCCAACGTGCGTGAGACAAAATGTCCTCGTCCTTGCCTCTAAGGAGCATCTGGCGGTACTTCTTCCAAGACAGACTTGTTTGTCCTTTTGGACATCCATGGTACTTTCAACACACTTCACCAGCACCACGATTCAAATGCATCTTTGGGCTTCCTTATTCAGTATCCAACTTTCACATGCATATGAGGTGATTAAAAATACCATGGCTTGGCGAAGGCCCACCTTATTCCTCAAATAACATCCTTGCCTTTTGACACTTTAAAGGCCTTGTGTTGTAGATTTGCCTAATGCAATGTACCGTTTGATCTTTTTTTTTCTGTAAATCATCTTACTGGGCACTCGTGCAATTCTTATCACAATCCATACATGCATCCATTGTGTCAAGCATATTTGTACATTTGTTGCCATCATCGTTCTCAAAACATTTGCTTTCTACTTGAGCCCTGGTCTGTTATCTTTTTTTTTTTTAACCATTTTATTAGGGGTTGATACAACTCTTATCACAATCCATACATACATTAATTGTGTAAAGCACATTTGTACATTCATTGCCCTCATCATTCTCAAACCTTTTGATCTTTGGGTGGAAGCTTCCGTGAGCATTAATTGTGGATCCAAGCAAAGTAAAATATTTGAAAATTTCAATTTGTTCCTCAATTTGTCTTGCTACTTCCTATTGGTCCAGTTGTGAGACTCGGGGTTTTCTTTAAGTTGGAATCCAAAGCTAAGGCTGCAGTCCTTGATCTTCATCAGCAAGGGCATCACGCCCTCCTCCCTTTCAGCAAGCAAGGTCAGATCACCTGCATTCCGCGGGTGGTTAATAAGCCTTCCTCCAAACCTAATGCCATGTTCCTCTTTATATAATCCAGCTTTTAAAAATTATTTGCTCAGCATACAGATTGAATAAGTATGGTGAGAGGATGCAACCTAGGCACATACCTTTCTTGATTTTAAAATCATCCCTTGATTTTGTTCACACAACTGCTTCTTGATCCATGTATAGGTTCCCCATGAGCTCAACGAAGGGTTCTGGAATCCCTATACTTCTCAAGACAGCGATAGTTCATCCTGTCAGGGTAGGCTCCAACAATCCGTGTTTAAACATGACCGCCAGATAGTTCTGGTGCACAACCTAAGTTTGAGGACCATGCATCAGAGCCTTACCAGTCCGAACCAGATTGACGTCTAAGCAGTGCTAGCAACAGCTTGCCATCCCGGCAGCGTTGAGCCAATGATATGAGGGATTCTTAAAAAGAAAACGTTGGGTTACAATTTCTAATCCAAATTCCCAAGCCTATTAAGCCTTCCCGCTAAACTAAATTTAGTAGGACTCCGTGCGTGAACTTCTAAAGCTTATATTGCACAGTGGCAATATGGGCTGGAAGCTTAGGCATATCAGACGGCTGATAAGATGAATGTTTTTGCATTTAAGCATTAGTAATGAAATGCCCCTGAAACAATTTCCCCCTCTGTACAGGAAAAGTTAAGAATTAAAGTCTTGCCCCTCTCCTCTTGATTTTCACTAAATATACGTATCCATATATATTTATACACCCATACACACACACACATAGGTATGTGTATATGATTTTTGTTGGGCTTGTGTGGTGTATGTTGTTTTTTGTTCTTTTAATTCCAGAGAAGGCTCTGGCTCTTAAAAGCAGTCTCCTCATCTTATTTTCCACAACTTTGTCCTGGAAAATGCTGTCTGGGCGAAAGCCGTTCGCTGGAGTCTAGTCCAGAGTTTGGCGTCCAAGGCCAGGCAGATCCTTTGTTGTAAGCCGGCAGAGTGCCACCAAGAGATAATGCCGTCGGCGGGGCTCCCAAGGCACGGCCCTGCCTCCCCTCCTTCTGATCCAAGGCTGCAAACTCCACGCCCGCCACTCTGCTTTCAGCAAACACCTTCTTGTTTAATTGAACTCTGGCACACACACACCCCTAACATTAAATCCACATGTTTCTAATTCATTTACACTTCACTCATCAGCATGTGTTGGGTGAGCACCCTGGCACGTCCGAGTTTTATGAGCTGCGTTTATGAGGCTGCTTTTCTTGAACAGGGAGATCATATATTCTACCAAAAAGTGGAACTTGAGCCTGGGAAGCGAGGGCTTCAACGCTAAACTTGGAGTGAACTTGTGAAGTTTGAATGGATGCGGAAACTACGCCCAGATGTTACCCATTCTCCAAGAATAGCTCGCCTATTTACAGTGCAGAATTTCTCTGATCTCCTTACCTGAAGTGAGGGAGGGCCAATGTGCAATGGTAGGAAACGTGCCGGAGCCCAAGAAAACACAAACTAAACTCACTGCCGAGTCAATGCCCTATAGAACAGAGTAGAAATATCTCTATGGGTTTCAAGACTGTAACCCTTTGTGGGAGCAGAGAGTCTCATCTTTCTCCCATAGATCTGCTGGTGGTTTTGAACTACTGGTCTTTTAGGTAGCAGCCCGACTTGTAACCCTTATCCCACCAGGGCACCTTGTAGGAAGCCTAAAGAAGTGAAAATCCAAAACCCCTTTCCCCCAGGGACGCCGCCTTTCACGACACTTGTATTACTTAAGAAGCCATGGAAGATCTTTATGCCCCAGGGAGGTGATCAATAAGACTCTACCATAAATTAACAAAGAGGTGTCTAAAGGGAGCCAAAGGAAGATTTAAAAAAATACTAGATCCACGAATGGGTTTCAGGCTTGCACTACATCCTAGCTCCAATTTAAGAACAGTTAGTTCCAGTATCATGGCCCTGCTCGATACGCTCCCTCAGAAAGGGAACAAAGAGAAATACAGTGCTGTAGCAAAGGGTGGTGAAGACATTAGATGGTGCCCAACAAATGGATAAAGTAGTGTCTTGGATCTTACAGACTTGTTTCCAAACAGTGAGATGCCGGTGAAGTCCACATGGAAGAAGCACACCATCATCAGTGACCAAAGGATTACATATCATATAATCAAAGCTGAAAGAGGGAATACTATCAGAGCCCCAAATTGTGAGACTCTGGTTTGCAGAAAGCTATGGATGACAGTGGAAGCCCAAAATATATTTGTGAGATCTACGTAGATAATAACCCTCCAGTGATTTCCCTCCATCCATTCTAGAGGGAGCAGAAGAAACAGGTTAGCAAACAGTGCATTGTAGAGATGACTATAGATCAAAATGATCAACCTGACTTAAATGGTTAAAACCATGTCAGTTGGTGCCTGCTCTGATGCACATGGAGTCTGATCTGGTTTTCAACATTTTAGTAGTTTTGTTGTTGTTGTTGTTGTTGCTTTCATATTTGGGTTTATCTCAGATTCTTGAATTTTTGTTTACTGTGTTTCAGTATATGAAACCCAGGATTGCTGAGCCTATAGAGACAGCAAGTACAAAAGGGGTTTCTGAAAGGAGGGGAGTGTAAAAGGTTGCTGAGGTCAAGAGTTCCAGAAGGAAGAGAATGTTTTGAACCTGATTGTGATAGCAACTGTACAGTATTGCTTGATGTGATTGAACTGTAGAACCATATGATATCTTTACTAGCTCACAATAAAATGGGGTGCTTTTTTGGGGGGGTAGGGGGAGATACAATGAGTTGGATAGCCTCCGTGTTAGTCCGGGTTGATTAGAGAAACAAATCCAGGCATGTTCATATATGTATTGAGGGAGCGTTATATAAAAAAGCAATTGTATATTGAGAAAACATCCCAGCCCGGTCTAGATCAAGTGCATAAGTCCAATATTAGCCCATATGTCCGATACTAGTCCATAAATTCCTCTTTAAAAGACTCATGCAACACATTCAATGGTGCTGAATGCAGGAAGATCACAGGCCAGTGGTAGAAAGTCTTGTGGCAGTGGAAACAACGCAATACTGGCACGGGTCTCCATGTGTCTCCTGCAGCTCTCGGAGTCTCTCAACAGCAGAGAGACTGGGTCTAGCCTCTAATGAGCTATTTATCTCCACCGCACCTCCAAATGAGGTAATCAAGCTGCGACCTGATTAACAGGCTAGACTCCACCCCTTCATTCTAGTTGACAGGAGCTTATGTAACCGCCACAGTCTCTAATTTGACTTGGAAGGGAGAGAGCAAGGTCTTGCTAAATGAGATGAGAAAGCAAGTTGAGGAGACTACTTTTGACACCAAGGGTCACTTCCTTCCACTGGCCTGTTGCCTTTTTACCAGTGAAGTGATGATAATCTAGCTTTAGATCTTCCTCAAGACTGCTTCCGTCTTTGGGAATCATAGATTCCCAAGGTCACCTCTTACCTCTCTTGGGCATCTAGCGCTAATCAACCCGGTCTCTTGACTTCCCAGATGGAGCTGCGGTACGTAGACCCGTCTGTCTCGTCTGAATGGTGTGATCCCTGAGGCTCCATGTTATTTCCTATAAACTCTTCTCTGTGCCTTTGGAAAAGAAATAGTTCATTGCTGTAGCAGTGAGGCAGCCACGTAGGGGGAACTGAGCTATATTGTGTTGTGTAGGGAAAAGGCAGTGTTATCCAATCCTGTCATCAGAGTTTCAGACCAAGTCAAGACCCCAGAACCCGTTGGCCATGGCTGAGCATAGCACTAGTCTGCTTTTAAAAACACAACAGGTTTGTTGTCTTGTGGTGGTGGCGGCTGTTAAATCAGTGTGTATCAGCCCACCTGTCTTCCTTGGACAAGGAAACATACCTTGCTTGAAAGTGTCTTCACTCTTCCTATTGGAGGCTTCTGCTATCTGGAAATAGATAACGGGGGTGGTTGAACACCATAATGAGCCGAACAAGGACACTGAATTGTACAGGCTCAAAAGCAAAAGTTGACATGCCAAATGCTTCCTTCCCCATAGAATGTGCGCACAGTACAAGAAGGACACGGTGAGCGGAACATGATTAGTTCGTTCTATGTAATATGAACTTGGTCTCATGAAAACTGATAGAAGAGTCCACAGATGGATTCAGTAGCTGAGCGTCGACCTCTTATCTAACTCGCCTTTTGCTTGTTTGCTCATTTTTCTAGGAAAGGGCAATCGGAAGTGTGAGTTGAACTGCCAGGCAATGGGTTACCGCTTCTACGTGCGTCAAGCTGAGAAGGTCATTGACGGCACTCCCTGTGACCTGAACGGCTCGGCCATCTGTGTGTCTGGGCAGTGCAAGGTAAGTGCCTCTGGACCCGGCTGGGTGTCTGGAGGCAGTTCTTCTGTGCTCGATCTGTGACTACTGACCGCTGTGTTTGCCCAGGGGTGGGCTGCTGCCTCCCTCCACCCCCCATGGGGACCTCTGGAGGACATGGTCTAAGGTGGTGATGTGAGCAGACCCGATTGTTGTTTTGGTGTTTGATTTTAATCTCCGGAAGCAGCCATATTCCCCTTGGCATTTCAGATACTGCGTGGTTTATGGGGACACCATATGTTTCCAAAGACAGACAGTGATGTTTCCCCATTCCATCTGGAGTTGCTTGTTGACCTCTGAGCGGGAGGTTTTGGAAAGGGCATTGCCGCCTCAGCCAGAGATGAATGTTGTTGTGAGGGTGCCATCGAAGAGGATGGCCCAGTGTATCTTGCTTCCCACCAGATGGGGCAGGCTTCCAACCAAAAGCTGTGTATTGCCTTTTATAGCAGAAGTTATGCTTTCAACAGGAAGAGCCTTCAACCTCCTTGGGCGTCTGAATTCTGTTCCAGAAACTCCCACCCTGCAGTCTGCAAACAGACTGGACTTGAGAGATCCTTGTGGGATGCTAAACATGGTCAGAGAGGACCGTTGGGTTACAAACAGGCCTGTCCTGTGAGATGGCGCATGCTCCACAGTCTCAGGAAACTGTAGGCCTGGACTCGGTCAGTCTAAGCGTGCAGCTAAGACTTTTGCAGGCAAATGAGTCTTCCGGGCCCAGGCTAAGATGCTATCTTCCTGAGTACTTAAAAGAGCGCAGGACCGATTCTCATCAAAGAAGAGCTCTTTGACGATAACAATCTGCAAGTTCCTGTTCTACTTTGACTGTACATGGCACAGGGCTTAGGTTTAAGGCTATTGAAGTGTGATTTATAAGCGCCTCCCCTGCTTGGTTTTTTATTGAGGAGGTTTTAAATAGGATAGACAATAACTTAGGACAGCAGGGTGCATATGCTCAGAGTTTGGATCCAAGTTAAGAAAGGAGAAAGCTGTCCTTGGGTAGCTGAACGGTGTGATGTCTTTTGAAAGAGAACAGCCCAAGGAGAAGTAGGACGCCTCAGAGAAGATGCTGCGGGTGGGGTGGGAAATGCATGGGTGCCGCAGGCCTCTTCTGGCCTCCAAGGCTCCAGCTCTCGGAGGGGGGTGGGTGGGCAGTGGGCTGCCCACTCCCTGCCTCTGAGCCTCAGTGTTCTCAGTAGTACCGTTGCCGAGCAGAAGGGTGTAGAACTGCCTGTCAATGTTTCCGCCAAAGCAGAGACCAGGGTGGTCTGATAAACTCAAGGTTATTGTGCAAACTTGAGATGGAAGGAAACAGTGGGGCTTGCTACCTCCAAACTGTTTCAAAAATCCAATGAAAAGCAAGCAAGTCAGATACCCCAAACTATGTGATAAAGAGCAACACTTTCCATGATGACAAGAAGCACTCCCTCAAACAATGTGGCACAAAGCAGGCTTTGCAGGAAGCAATGATCTATACCTATATTTCTCGGGGAGTTAGGAGACCGCCATCCCCTTGCTCCATTGCTTATCTAAATGGAGGATGCTTCCTGCCTGGCTCCCTATCTTAATGGCTTTGCTTAGCACCTCACTGAGTTAGAAGATTAATCTTACAGGGAATTTTGACTCCCAAGGATACGGCTATCACACATTGGATTTCCAACAACTAAATCTTAAATTATGTTATATTTCTAGTGTTTTGATTAACAATGGGTTAACTCTATCAGTACCCAAGGGAATTCAGTTAGAACTTGGTGGTCTCCAGTACACGTGGTCTCTGCTTCTAAAAGCCACAGAGCCACAGAACTGGAGGACCGACCGTACAGCCACCTAACATTTTCTTTCTGATCCCAAGTGAATGCTGCTGGCAGAAGAAGGGGAGTGTAATGGTTTTTCAAGTTCTCTGTGGAACCAGACTGCTTAGGTTCAAACCCTACTGCATCCATTTACTAACCACATGACTCTGGTTATAACCACGTAACATGTTTCCTGTGCCTCTGGACATCATCATTCAGAAGGAGGCGGTTGGTACCCATGTCCTGTGCTGCAATGAGGAATCAATACAAGAGCTAATACAAGAGCAGGCATCAGGACTGGGTCTGACCTTCACCTCAGCATCCTGGCATTGATGATTAATAATAAAAGCATGTTCTCTAGTATCCAAATAACTGTTCTGTTTGGTTTCTAGGGTAGATCTGTGGAATTCAGGTTATCTTGTGAAGCACTGCCCTCACACATTGATATGGAACACTTGGGGGGATCTTGTACATTGCACTCTTACTCAGGAGGTCTGGGGTGGGGCTGAGGAGGCCTGGTGGCACAGCACTTAATTGCTCAGCTGCTAACCAGAAGATCCGTGGTTCAACACACCAAACGGCTCCTCGAGAGGAAATTGGTATGGCAGCTCATTCCCATAAAAGATTGACAGCCTTGGGAACCCCACCTGGGCAACTCCCCTCTGTCCTGCAGGGTTGCTGGGAGCCTGCATCAGCTCTGAATTTGGGGCTGCATGTCTAACAAGATCCCAGGCGATGCTGCTGTTGACACCTGTGGAGTAGCAAGGTGTGCGGGATGCTCCAGGGAGCCAACAGCTCACGAAAGAACCCCAGGGGAAAATAGGAGAGGTGGCATGATTTGAAAGATGAGATATGCTCCCTGCTGGGGTCATTGCCCGGGTGGAAGAGGGCAGGTTTGCATGATGCTGCACCAATATGTCTCTTTGCTGCTGATCTGATAAAGAACCAGACACTGAACTGGCGTGGATCCTTAACTAATCGATGAAAACCAGGCAGCATGCATGCCAGTGTAGTTTGCAGCTGACGCCTGCCAAAGGCTGGGGGACACACTCCCCGGTGTGCGAGTATAGTCATGAAATGAATTAGGACTGTGATGTGAGAGGGCTACTTTGCCTTCCCTCGGTATTTCTGTGCTGTGTGTGGGCGCTGCTGGAGCCTCTGTAGGACTTGACTTTCGTCATCGGAAGTCCCTTTGCTTCTCAGGCTGAGGTTTGGTGTGCTTTGCGACTTTCAAAAGTCCACCGATCTCGTTTGCTGCGTATTTTGATCGGAAGCCCGGCACTCACGGTGGCGTCTCTGCTTCCGAGGCCTGTGGCTGTCGACTTTGCTGACACTTCGCTCCACACAGTGCGTGTCTGCGTCCGACAGAACTCTCCTTGAAAGAAAAACCCGGGTCTGCCAGGAAAGCTCATGAAGGGTGCCAAGTGCTAAGTAAGACGATGGAGAAGCCCACCCTGAGCTCTGTCTCAGGAGCAGCTGTATGGACATGATGTAAATAGCCTCTTCATCCCAACACCTTCACCCCTTGCTTGTCATCCGTGGGCAGACTTGCTGCAGTAATTATGACGCTGGTATTCTGATGGTGATTTTCTCGCCTTCATTCTGTCTACATTGACAAGTTGTAACAAGCCCTGGTGGTAGAGTGGTGATGCGCTGGGTTGTGATCTGCAAGGTCAGCGGTTCAAAACCACCAGCTGCTCCACAGGGAAAGAGAGGGCTTTCTCCTCCTGTAAACAGTCAGGGTCTCAGAAGCTCGCAGGACCAGTTCCTCCCTGCCCTAGGGGGTCCTAGGATACAGCAGCCACTCGGCAGGGAGTTCGGTGTGAGAACTCTTCTGTTAAGAAGAGTCATTCTTCCTTCGATATTTGTACCATTAAAAAAACAGTGCTTTGGAGCCAGGGGTAGGTAAAATATTCGCTTAAAATGTGTCCCAAATAAAAGGAGCTACACCAGGAGGGTCCCTCCCACACCAGGCCAAACGCCAGCCCAGGGCCCACCTGAGGGTCCTCTGAACGCTCCCCTCCAGCTCCCAAGAGAGCGCCCCCTAGAGTCCTGCCGCTGCGGCCCCTCTGTGTTTGAGACCCAAGGGCTGCAAGTGGGCCGAGCAGAACACCAACACAGGCCTGGCCTGGGTCTCTGTGCAGTGCCCAGATGATTCAGCTGCCACGGGAAAGGTTGGAGGATCCAGTCCGCCCACAGGATCCTGGGAGGAAATACCTGGAGATGTACTTCTGAAAACCCAGCCCTCGCAGACCCTGTGGGGCACAGTTCCACTGACACCTTGACTTAGGGGCAAATGGAGGACGGTGGGTAAAGCTTGGTGGTTGATGTAGAAGAAGAAGAAATGGGGAGGGGGTGTGTGGCTGTCTCTAGCCCCTTAGTCCTGGGTGACCTTTCCTTTCTCCCTGGGATAGAAAGAACCCAAACTTTTTTTTTTAATGACTTTATCAGGGGCTCATACAACTCTTATCACAAGCCATACATACATCAATTGTGTAAAGCACATTTGTACATTCATTGCCCTCATCATTCTCATAACATGTGCTCTCCACTTAAGCCCCTGGCATCAGTTCCTCATTTTCCCCCCTCCCTCCCTGCTCGCCCCCTCCCTCATGAACCCTTGAGAATTTATCAATTATTATTTTGTCATATCTAAGGACTGCACCAAGATAGACCTTCTAGAGAATGCCCAAGAAAGTCTTTTCCTAAAGCAAGAGATGCTATCTGAGGCCTGAGAGCTTCCTCGGCCCAGCCTCTCTCTCTCTCTCTCTCTCTCTCCACCAAATCAGAACGCCTGGCCGATCTTTAGCGCGTCCCCAAGACGCCAACAGCCCTGCCCAGCAACTGTTGTCATTTCGCTCTTAGATCGAATGAACAGAAAACACAGTAATGTTTTCTATCACTAACCATGCTCTGATTTCTGCTGGTTCTCAGCTGGAAGACTTTTGCTGCTGTTGAATTTTCCTAGCTTGCTGTGCATTCAGTACCCTCCCCAACAATTTAACAAGACTGGGTGCAGTGTGGCTGTGAAAGCCGCGCAGGCGTTTGAAGGAACCCGGCCACGCTGGTACAGGAGAGGAGAAAACGACTTACCTCCCTGAGGATCAGCCTTGGGAACGCTCAGCCTGCCAGAGTTGGCTGACCCTCAGTCACCCCCAATTCTCCACCCCCCCCCAAAAGAAGTCTCTAGTAATACAAGGAAAGTCCTTGCAAGAAATCGGTTACTGCAAAGGTTCAATGGAGCGAGGTGTTTGGGCTGCAAAGGCTCAATGGAGCAAGGTGTTTGGGCAGGGGCAAGCTATGACCAAGCCGTCTCAGAGAGCTCCCCTTGTGCCAGAACTCTGCTCTGTGATCTTGGGTACAGAATGATGCCATTAGTGAATGCATCTTTACATTCACCCAGTCAGGTGGGAGTCACAAATCCCCATTTTACAAGGGGTCTTCCTGAAGATTGAACCAATAGTGCGTGAGCCTAGGACACACCAGCCGAGTTGACCCTGACTGGTAATGACCTTCAGGACAGAGTCAGA
>NW_022111379.1:6682472-6689823 GCF_000313985.2 Echinops telfairi
GGGTACAGATAAGAGCTGGAAACACAGGGAATCCAGGACAGATAAACCCCTCAGGACCAATAATAGTAGCAATACCAGGAGGGGAGGGGGAAGGTGGGGGGAGAAAGGGAGAAATGATCACAGTGACCTACCTATAACCCCCTCCCAGGGGGATGGACGACAGACAAGGGGGCAGGGGGAGACATTGGACAGTGCAAGACATGAAAAAATAATAATTTGTAAGTTATCAAGGGTTCACGAGGGAGGGGGGAAATGAGGAGCTACAACCAAGGGCTCAAGGAGAAAGAAAATATTTAGAAAATGTTTTGGGCAACACATGGGCTTGACACGATGGATATATGGGTAGTGATAAGAGCTGTATGAGCCCCCAATAAAATGATTAAAAAATAATAAAAGAAAAGAAAACTACAAAAATAATAATGGGCTTCTCCAGCTGAATTGTTCACTAGAATAGACCTCTCTTCATACATGCTGGGAGGAGCCCATGCCCTTTAAAAGTCTCTCCCCTCTTGTGACTTTAATCTCTCTGACATCCACATTGACAAGTGCCTCTTTTGAAAGCACAGACTGACTTCCCAAATTGCAAACCAGGGCTTGCCGCTCTTTTGCAGAAAATCCATCTGTGGCTCCCTGTGACCGGTCAGATAGTCCAGGCTGATAATCCTTTGACTCCTGGGCAGCACCCCTCCGGGCACCATCCTTACGGGCTGTGCTGGAGCAGGCTGCTCTGGGACCCAGCAGGCCTGCCTGCAGGCCTCTCTAGGAACACACCTGGTACTCCGTCCACCCGGGGCGCTGTCCCTCAGTCTCTGCAGTTGGTGGGCTCCGGTCAAACGCCACTGCTGCTGAGGAAGCCCCCCACTGGCCCCTTTGGGCACTGTGTCTGTGCTTCTGTCCTCCCTTCCTTGTGAGGATGCATTTGTTTCCCTCACCCACCCCCACCAGCCACCCGGTGGATACTGGGGGCCATTCCAAGCCTGGGCTTCCAGCAGAAGGTCTACTGTTTGAGGAGGTGCTGAAAGTCAATGTGGGAATGAATGAAGGACCGGGTTGCCTACCTCTGCTGGATTTTGGCAAATCAAAGTAGCCTTGAAGCCAGCGTGCAACTGTGTCATGCTGGGCTCAGGATGTCCCCTGAGTTCAGATCCAACAAGGAGACGAAGCCCTGGAGCAAATCCCCAGAACCCGAGGTCTTGGAGGCCCGAGAGAATTCTTGGCACCCCTCCTCCCCCAAGCACCTTGCTCCCTTGGCCTGGCCTTTCTCTGGTTCATTGTGAATGTTGGAGCCCCTTCAGAACTGAAGAGGAAGGAACCTGACAGGGTGGGGGTGGATGTTCCCATGGCACTTTGTGTTGAGGGGAAAAGCCACCCCCTTGGCTCCTCCCTCCCCCCCCATTTACACCCTCAGGTCAGTCACCACCGCCACACAGGGTGTCTTGCTCACCACACACCCTCCACCCACACTCACTGTGGGCTTTGACAGCGCCTACTCCAGCTGGGACACCACTTGGCTTCAAGGGGGACACCCCTTTTTATGTTTATCCAATAAATTTAAGGTAACTGTTTCCAACTGTTCCAAGATAAGCTCTGAGCCAACACACTGCCCTGACTCAGGACGGATGACAGAATGGGTGGGGGGTTGTGTGTGTAGGCGCCAGTGTATGGGGACGGATGGGAATGTGGTTGTGTGTGTGCATGAATTTTCAGACCTCTAACTAGGGCACCTCGGGAGCGTGATGGGGTCCACATTCCCCTGATCCCTGCAAGATCCACGCTGGGAACCACTACCTTGTGCATAAGGGAAAGAGGAGGATTTCCGCTCCAGGGAAGACTGACAGGCTCAGAAACCCAACGGGGCCGTTCGATTCTGCCCTGTGGAACTGCTGTGAGTCAGAATCCACTCCGTGGCAGTGAGTTTGGTTTGGGTTTGGAATTTCTCTCGGGAGCCTTGGCTGCTAATTGAAAGGTCAGAGGTTCAAACCCAGCAGCTGATCTTTGGAAGACGATGTGGCAAGTCCACTCTGCCCAATGGGGTCCGGTGAGTCTGAGTAGACTGACACTACAGCACACAGCAACCGTTTCTGACCTTGACTCCCATCACCGTCACCGTCTCAGCAGCTCACAGGAGCAGTCCTCTCCTGTGGCCAAGGGTGGCATTGACTCGATGGAAGGGGGGTGGGGGGAGGATTGTGTTCGCTGAACCAAACACCTAGACCCTGTTCGTTTATCTGCCCACTTTGCTCCAGTTGCTTCGGTTGGTGCTGTCTGTTCAAACAGGCTGCCCTGTCAATCTCTGCTCCAACGGCATGGCCTCACCTGGACAGCTCACCTTGACCTAGCCGTCAGCAGCCAAGGGTGTAACCCACGATGCCACCAGGGCTCCTCGCTGCTCTTGTGTTGGACTTTACGTAGACGAAAATCGTTACTGAAGGAACCCAGAGACTCACTGAAGCTCACTCACTGCCCTCGGGTTCGTTGGGCTGCTAACCTTGAGGTCAGATGGGCGAAACCGCCCGCTGCTCCGTGGGAGAAAGAGGAGGCTTTGCTCCCATAGAGAGTCAGTCTCAGAAACCCACAGGGCAGACCTCTTCCCTGTCCTAGGGGGTCGTGATGAGTCACACACGGGCACTTGCCAGGCGTTTGCCTGATTCAGCCTTGCAAAGGGGTGAAAGGTTCTTTAAAGTGCTCGAATTTCAAACTCAAGGGACACTTTCTCCCTCTGAAATGTGTCACCTCCCCCTCTAGGAGTCCCACACCAGCGTGTTCTAGACGTAATTTCTGCTGGTGACTATTAAGATGCCTATCACTTGACATTACAGGTGTGCTAGGTGTGTGAACTCCTAAAGACGGCGAGACTGAACAGCATGCGTCTGTGTATCCTTCAGGGCTAAGCACATGAAAAAGATTCAAGAGAAGTTCTTCCCCCAGAAAAACTGCCAATGGATGAACGGGTTAGAGACTCGTTGTGAATTCACCCCTCCTGAAAAGCATGAAGAATGGGATTAGCAGCATCTTAACACGAGCCCTCTCTGCAGTTCCCAGGGCCTCTTGAACTCGTCAGCAGAGACTTAGTGTTTTAATTCTTTTCTATGACCTATCGTGTCTCTTACTTCTGTCACTAGGATTGCTGCCCAACAGTAAAAGCTTACTGGGTTGGTTAACGAATGCACGCTGCAATAATGATTAATTCACTACCTAAGTAAGGTTAGTAACTGTTCATTCTGCAAATGATCCTGGTTACTCACTGCCATCCCCTGGGCAAGGCATTGGAGGTCAAACCATGGGAAAGATCAATGTAATCCACGCCGAGCTTAAAATTCAGGGGAGGATGACAAAATGAAAAGAATTATTGACCATCAAATAAACAATATGAAGTTGGTAAAAAACCAAACAACCCACAGCCATTGGGGCAGGCGTTTGAATGGATTGGGATAAAACCCCAAGAAACCTTTGGTGCCCCAGTTCATTCCAGCTTACATGGGTTTTGTGGGACAGAGTGGAACTGCTCAATTGGATTTTCAAGTCTGTCTGCTTTCTCCCAAAGAATGAGAGGCTGAAGGGCTCACACGCCCGCTGTTTGCTTAGCGGTCCAATAGGGACTGACGGCACCACCAGGGCTTGCTCAGAATAAATGCCCCCAATCATCCAAGCTTACCGCCATGGAGTCCACGCCGGCCCCTAGTGCTAGATGCAACGGAACATTCTCCACTTGCTGGTTTGGTATCAACGGTACCTTCATACTCCTCAAACCATCAAGAAGCATGAGGCCCTGGGTCCCGCAGGCCCCCGTTCACCAACCCTTGATAGGTTGTAAAGCAGAGGGTGTATGTATCTGTGTTGCTGGGAGGTTAACTACTAAAGCAAAGGCTGGCAGTTCGAATCCACCCAGAGGTGCCTTCCAAGAAAGGCCTGGCTGGCCATCTGCTTCCCAATGGTCCCAGCTCTGAAAGCCCCAGGGAGCAGTTCTGGCCTCTGTGCGTCGCCATTGACTGGGTGGCAGTTGGTTTGGTTTTCTGCTTTTACAGCAGATGGTGTGTGGCACTGTCAGCAAATTCATAGAGACAGCTTGCCCCTGACTTTCAACACACATGACACCATGTTATACCCACAGCTCGGTACCTTGCATCTTGGAGAATTATCCATATTGATATCTAGAGTGAAAGACCCCTTTAGAGCTGCACAGTGGTCTACTGAGTGAATCCGCCGTAGTTTGTTGAACTGCAAACCCAGGGTAAGTTGCGTCCTGTACTTGACCGTGATCAGCGCTGCTGGAATGAATGTCCTCATGTGGGTCATTTTACAGTCCTAGAAGTGAGTCAAGTGTACGTACGTATTTGTGATTTGGACAGCGCCAGACTGCTTTTCAGAGGGCTGGGAGCCAGCCACTTTCCCCCCCGCAGTGACTTATGAGGGCGTATCAGTCTATTTAGGGATTTTTCCCAATCTGATAGCTGAGAAGGAAAAACAAAGCAAAACAAACTCCCCAGTATCTCCTGTAGTCTTCATTTGCATTTATCTTGAGGGCAAGGGAGTGTCGTTGCAAGGGTTCGAGATCTCTTTGGACGGGGAAGGGGAGCCAAGGGCCTGGGCGCATCGAGAAGGCATCCGGCTGGGTGTTGCCCTAGATTGTGGACCCTGGATGCCTCCAGTCCCGCCCTCCTCCCAGCCCTGCAACTCGTCCTCCTGTGTGATCTGTCATTGTATATTATTTGTACACGTTTCTCTTGCTTTGATGATCTTTACCGTAATTTATAGCAACTCTTTTTGCAACCAAGAGATTATGTCTTTATGATATAGATCTCAAAGTTATTTTATTTTGAACTTTCCTCCCCTCTTTACTACAGATAGCGTTTGGACTTCATCCTTTCATCCTGGATATTTGTTTATTTTTTGTCACACAGCTGTTGTAAAGATTTTTAAATGGTGACTTCAGCAGGGCTCTCTTTTATCATTCTGGAATTTGGATCTTAGGAGACCATAAAACAGTCTCCCCTTTTCTTTCAGGATCATACTTGTAAACATTCCCCTTTTACACTCATCTACTTGGCACTTACATGTCCTTGTACGTGGTGTGAGGTGTGGATTCACAGTGCACCTTCACCGTATCCAAACAGTCCGTCTTTCCCCCCTTCTGTTGGCACGCCCTCTTAGGGATCCTTGCATTTATTTATTTCTAGACTTTCCATTCCCTCCCGTTCGTCTGCATGTCTGCTCACAACGAATGCCAGACCATACATTTTGGAAGATAAATAAAACATCCTGGCATTTAAAGTCAGGGAAGAGAAGCCATGCTTCCCTTCAGACTAAGGCACTCAGCGGCTTCGAAAGAAAACCGCTCTCTGTTTATTACTTGGAAAGTTATCATGTTTGAGGGCCTTAGCAAGACTTCATATTTTAGAATGTTTCTCCTTGATCTGAAAATGAGCCCTTCGTGACTGTTCGGAACAACTTGGCAGAAGTTATCATCGAGAGGGAACGCTGGGGGTAGGCGTCGGTCTGCTAACCACAAGATCAGTGGTTCAAGCTCACCAGCTGGTACAAAGGAGACAGATGAGGCTGGCTGGCCCTGAAAAGACAGACAGTCTTAGAAACCCTGCCCTGGGTTGTTCTCAGTCGGACTGGACTCAGTGGCCGTGGGTTTGTTTTACATTTGGAATCATGACAAGCGTTCTCAATGAAATCGGCAGGAGACCAGACTGAGGTCTCACGCAGGACTGGGAGACAAGGGAGGAATCGGAAGAGTTATGGAAAAACAGAAACCCAACGGTGCTGGCAGGCAGGACTTTGAAAACCAGCCAGAGTTGATTTGATAGAAACGAACTCAAAGTCCCTGCCCCCGTGGGCAGCCCGCCCCATGAGGCCCTCCTTCTCCACTCCATTCCTTCAGGAAAGAGGCAGGATTTTATTGGCATCAAATCGCATTTTATTGGCATCAAATCCATATCAACTTTCAGAAGGTTTTTCAACCCATCTTCTCCTGGCTTAACGTTTGCTATTTTTTCCACTTAAAATTTCTTTTTTTTTTTAAGTTCTCGGCAAAGCGTCGGTAATTATTAGTAATTGTAGCATTCTGAGGCTGATCTCCTAAGCAAATCCTGAGTGGGTGCCAGGAGAAAAAAGCTTTGCCCCTACCTGCCAAACCAAACCAAACCCACGGTATGGAGTCAGTGCCCAGAGGACGGAGCAGAACTGCCCCTGTGGGTTTCTGAGCCTGTCACTCTTTACGGGAGTAGAAAGCCTGTCTTTCTCCCTCCGAGCAGCTGGCGATTTCTAACTGGCTGCTCAGCGGCGGCACATTCTTAGCCGCTGCGTCCCCAGGCCCATCCACACAGGGTTGTCATGTAAACAGTCCCAAGAAGATGATGGCTGTTCAGAGAGCTCAGCGTCAAACATGTGGTTTCCAAATCTCTGCCATATTTTCCCAAAGCTGATTCTGCAGAACCTCGATATGTGTTCACCTGCCCTGGGGGAGCGGTGCTGAGGTTCCAGGAATACCAGAGTCTCTGCGCATGCCTGTGGCCGTGGGGCTTCCACTCATTTTCCGAAAGCCCAATGTAAGCGCTTCACACATACAGCTGGCGGTTTCAAATACATTATCCATGTGCATGGGTGTTTGTAGGTGGATATAAATATTGGCGTCGATATAAAGGGAACATAGCATTTCGTGTTTCAATGGTACCTGATGTAGCTTGCTATTTTTTTTCATGAGGGAAACCAACTTGTGTGTGTGCTAGAATTTTTTTTGGATAGATTTTTTTTTTTACTTCCTTCAGAGTGAGACAAAGGACCGTCCAGTATTTTATAAGGTGAAGTCTGTGTCCTATTGCAATGCTCCTGTTCTTATAAAATATGTGAACATAAAACTTTAATACTTCTTAGTGGTAAGGTTTTCCCTTGTGCGAGGGGACGTTTTCTAGAACTGGTTGATAGTGCCATCTAGTGCTCAATCGTGAGATTAATGTGTCCGTCTTAAAGGAGTCTGGGTGGTGGAGTCAGAGACATGTCTGGCTGTGGACCCCAAGTGGGGCAGTTCAAACCTACAAGCTGCTCCTCAGGGGAAAGATGAGGCTTTCTGTTCCAGTAAAGAATCACAGCCATTGAAACCCGGAGGGTCAGTTCCAGCCTGGCCTCCAGGGTAAGGTGACCAGATTTTTACATTGGTAAAGCGGCACACCATTGATAAAACTCATATCCTGGCGAAATAGCCACATGGCAGCCGAAAACCATCTACCCTAGCTTGTCATGCATTCTTTCCAAAAATCGGGACTTTTTAAAAACGCCACGGGACACGGGAAACATTGTTAAAAATTGAGAGTGTCCCGCCAAAAGCGGGACGTCTGGTCACCTCATC
>NW_022111379.1:6690199-6692510 GCF_000313985.2 Echinops telfairi
TTTTTGTTTTTTTTCTTTTCTGAAAAGCAAAAGAGCCCCTGAGTCATACAAGTGGTTAAATGATTGGCTACTCACCAGGAGGTTTGGGGTTCAAATTGACCCAGAAGTGCCCTGGAAGAAAGGCCTGGCAGTGTCTGTCTGAACGACCAGCCATGGAGGTTGCCAGGAGTTGGGGGTGGACCCCACAGCAGCTGACCACAGCATGGAAAGCAGGGATGGCAATGGTACTGACCTTGCAGCATTGTGAGGATCCAACGAAAAGGTGCGTTTCAGGGAAACACCTGCCACCACCTAATACGCCGCCAATAACCGTTCCCAACTGCCGCTATCAAAGGGAGAAGACAAGGCAGACATTCGAGACAGGACACACAAAGCTCTCTGCAGCCTTTAGGCACACCCCTCTGGAATTGCTCCTTGCCTTTGCACGTGCTAGTGCCTCTGCCTAGATCCTTGTCTTCCTGTATCCAGCCCTGGGCCGCCTCTCAGTGAAGCAGTCCTGGGTCCAGGGGCAGCACTCCTCCTTATGCTGGGTCCCCACGTGCCTTGTGCCTGAGAGTCTTCTTGTCATTACATGCTTGCTACTGTTGTTAATGTGCTACTGTGCTGACTACCACTCACAGCAGCCCCACACGACAAAGGAGAGTTGCCCATAGGGCAATCCTCTTTTTCTTTTCATTAATACAACTCACATCTGTTTTATTATACTCTAAAACATACAAGAATATATATGTATGAAAAATAATAGATATGGGAATCTTGATGTGCTGAAAGAATATAAGTAAATGTAGTATTCAAGCAATCACTATTCCTGTGTTCGTGCTCATTAATTCCTAAGGAAAAACCCACAAAGTTATCAAATAGATCAAAATCCTCTTCTGTTCTCACGTTTCATATTCAGAAAACCAGCTGTCGTGTGCAGCGTCGTACATTTCCAGTTTCACAAGACCGAAAGGATCAAATGAAATTGGCTGTCATTTCATGGCCAGTGCTTCTCAGTCAATTCTCTTGATTCTGTTGATTCCCCCGGAGAACCAACCCAAACCCCTCCTACGATGGCTACAGGAAATGCGCCGGCACATGCAGTTGAGATGCTGGCTAGCGGTGCTAGTGCAGATCTGACTGTGTTTGCAAGACAGCAGTAAAACCATAGCCCTACATTTAGCTGGCAGCAAGGGTCACGGAACTAGTGCCTTGTTAATATGGGAGAAGATAAGATTAAAAACCCCATCAGTGCAGCCTTGCAAACACCTGTGCATGTGACTGCCCGAAATGGTCTCACAGTGGAGGCGGAGGAACTTCTGGGGAAAGGAGCCAGTGTGCTTTGCAGTAGATGAAAATGGTTCTACCCCAGCAGTGGCCCGGCCTCCCACTAAGGATGTGGTTCCGCCTGGCTCCAGCTTGGGCCACCATGATGCCCATTTCATCAAGGAACCTTTATCATCTGCAACATTCAATCCCATTACCCGATATACCAACACCTGCAGAGCAGTCAGCATTGAAGCCAGGCCCCCGGTGAGGAATGAGCCTCGCAGTTTCAGCAATATTGACAGGGAAAGTGGATAAGCTCACTGACTGGGAGTCTGACTCATCTGCAGGGAAGCAAGCCACCAGGCCCTTCTCCCAGGGCTTAGAGAGACTCCCAGCCATCAGCTGTTTGGGTAGCAACCAACTGCCTAACCCGCTGGGCCACCAAGGCTCCTTGACCACGATGCGGTGGCACGGCTGCTTGTTTGTTTGCACACCGACCTCCCTGAGAGACGTGAGGGCTGGCGAATGTGGACAGAGTGGATGCATGTCCCGCAGGGAGGGAGGAGAGCAGAGAGAGAGGGAGGGAGGAGAGCAGAGAGAGAGGGAGGGAGGAGAGCAGAGAGGGAGGGAGGGAGGGGAGCAGAGAGAGAGAGCGCGAGCAAAAGCAAATGTGACAGCGCACTCCTTGCTCGTTTGTACATTCATTGAATTCTTCTAACAACTTTTCTGGAAGTTTGAAACCTTTTGAAATAGAAAGCGGGGGGATGAGGTCGTTTTACCTTGATCTTCTTTCTCTTGATTGTAAGCTGCTCCTTTATAAAGCGGTTGGACTGTTGGACGAGGCCCTGGCACCTGTGGTGTCCTCCTCCAGACTCGCTGCTGGGCCTGCCTGGGCTCCTCGCAGGATCTGCTCACAGGCCCCAGGGCATCCTCAGGGGGAAGCTGCCCTCCCTGCCTACAGAGCTCTTAACTCAGCTGGGCTCTGACCATCGGGGATTCTACATGCAATGAAAAAAGCAAAACAAATGATCCTTTTAGGTGTGAGCTGGGTCCAGGTTTACAG
>NW_022111379.1:6693552-6694709 GCF_000313985.2 Echinops telfairi
TCATGTCTTACACTGTCTGACATCTCCCTTCACCCACTTTTCTGTTGTCTGATCCCCAGGGAGGAGGCCACATGTAGATCCCTATAACTGGTTCCCCCTTTCCAACCCACCTTCCCTCTACCCTCCCAGTATCGCCACTCTTACCACTGGTCCTGAAGGGATCATCTGTCCTGGATTCACTGTGTTTCCAGTTCCTATCTGTACCAGTGTACATCCTCTGGTCTAGCCAGATTTGTAAGATATAATTGGGATCATGATAGCGAGAGGAAGCATTTAAGAATTAGAGGAAAGTATGTTTCATTGTTGCTACACTGCACCCTGACTGGCTCATCTCCTCCCCGCGACCCTTCTGTAAGGGGATGTCCAGGTGCCTACAGATGGGCTTTGGATCCCCACTCCACACTGCCCTTCATTCTCAGTGATAGGATTTTTTGTTCTTTGATGCCTCATACCTGATCCCTTCAGCACCTCATGATCACACACAGGCTGGTGTGCTTCTTCCATGTGGGCTTTGTTGCTTCTCAGCTAGATGGCCGCTTGTTTACCTGCAAGCCTTTAAGACCCCAAATGCTATATCTTTTGATAGCCGGCACGATTAGCTTTCTTCACCACATTTATTTATGCAGCCATTTGTCTTCAGTGATCGTATCGGGAAGGTGAGCACACAATGCTATGATTTTTTGTTCTTTGATGCCTGATACCTGATCCCGTTGATACCCTGTGATCACACAGGCTGGTGTGCTTCTTCCATGTGGGCTTTGTTGCTTCTGAGCTAGGGGAACTGTTCGCCATTTGGAACACTTGTCGCTCCTCAGGACAAAGTGTCCTCACAGAGCTTGACAGTCCCGGAAACCCACGGGGCAGCTCCGCCCCGTCCTAGAGGGTCACTATGGATTGGCGTCCACTGGATGGCAGTGAATTTGGTTTTGTTTGGGTGCTTTTGAAAGGGGCATATACGACGCGGTGCCCTGCCCCATTCTTCAGCAGGTGCTGCTTAAACTGTTAAGTTCTAGATGCAATCAAAGCTCAAAGGACACATGTCATTTCAAAATCAAAGCCACAAAGGAAATGCTCTACAAATGTCTCTTTTTTTAATTGATTCTTTAGAAGAAAGAGCCTCGGGCAAATCCTAGAAGCAAAGACATCTGTTCCGTTGT
>NW_022111379.1:6695981-6697073 GCF_000313985.2 Echinops telfairi
TTGCCCCATTTGTTTTTTTACTTCAAAATAAGATCTGTGCAGTGTGCATAGGAATTTGTTCATAGTTTTTTTAAAACTATAGTCCAGCCCTCCAATGGGTCTGAGGGACAGGGAACTCCCCCCTGTTTAAAAAGTTTTGAAGACCCCTGTGTCTAGGCCAATCCCTTATCAGAATTTAAAACAAAACATTTTCGCATCTCCTTGAAGTATGGAGTTCCGACAAATCAGACAGTCTTGTCTTGCTCCCACAGAGTGGCTGCTACGTTTAAACCACCCATGACGCTGTGGTCACTAGCTTGATACATAACCCTTCTGCACCACCAGGACACACCTGTGCCCACCACAAATGACCAATATATCAGGTAGTGGCATTTTAAAAAAAACAACAACAAACCCTAACCTGGTGTTGTCCAGTTGATATCACGTCATGGTGACTCTGTGCTAACGGAGGTGAGTTTGTCCTGTGCCTGGCCTATGGACCCCTGGTGTCCTCCTAACCTCAAGGTCAGCTGTTGAAACCCACCAGCCACTCCCGTGGAGGAAAGGCAAGGCTATCTGTTCCCATAAAGATGTATCCTCTTGGTCCCCCCCAACTACCAGGACCCCAATTCTGCCTTGCAGACCTGGTTAGACCAGATGATGCACAGCGGTACAGACGGGAATTGGGAACGCAGGGAATCTAGGACAGATGAACCTCTCAGGACCAGGGGTGACAATGGCGATACCAGGACGGAAAAGGTAAACATAGTAGTGTCATGATGTCATCCAGGTCCCTAATTCCCTTCATCATTCCATTTTGTCAGACTCTGCGTGGTCCCCTCAGGCTCACCCCCTTTCTGTTCCCAGGAGGGCCACCAGGGGGCAAGGCTCTGACGCAGACATGTGGTCCAGCAGATGCAGGAGGAGTGTCTTAAGTGTGACTCGAAGGAAGCCTATGAGTGTGTTGGATGATCAGGTGCAGCACAAAGGAACGAGACCCACTCAGAGAGGGCCGAAAGCAAATTGAAGTCAAGACTCACCTTGGAACAGAACCACACCAGGGTTTGCACCCGGGACCAGGCCACAGCGAGCTGGAATTGTAGGACAGGGCTA
>NW_022111379.1:6698228-6713143 GCF_000313985.2 Echinops telfairi
AACTAAGAAGGGGACGTAACAGACAAGCAAATGGGAGCAAAGCCAAACCACAGCTCCCGAGGAGCCCCCAAAATAGATGGCAGGCTAGGAGGGGCAGTTCCTGAAACCCCGCAGGACCGGTGGGGAGATAGTCATAAAGGTCAGCAGGTAGGCCTGGAATGATGTATGCTTTTTTTGTGGAGGGTGTTGCTAGTTTGTTTTTTTTTCCTTTTTCTTTTTTGTTTTTTCTCTTTTTATTCAATCTTTTGTTTTCTTTTGGTTTTGTCCCTGTTATTGTTGTTTCGCCTACCAGTATATGATAGACATGGGAAGCAAGCGCAAGAACAAAGCAATGGGACTGACAGTTGTGGAGGTGGGGGGGCCGGGGGGAGGCAGGGGAAGGGAGCGGTGAGCAAGCACCGCCATGGACGGGAACAACTAGGGAAGTAAAACTAGGAGGACGTAGAGATCCTGGAGGTGTTGGAGCAACAGCAGTCTAGCTGAGAGGAATTAACTAAGAGGCTGAAGAAGGGTGAGTGTGTTGGTGGGCCAGGAGGAAGGTAAAAGGAAACAGGAAAGTTTTTTGGGTTTTTGTTGATTTTGTTTTTTAAAGAGGAGGAATAAAACACAATGCTTGGTTCAAACAAGGCCGTTTCTGTACATTACTGTAACTGGATAGTCTTGGAAAGGAGGGTGGGATCATCCCTGGGTTGGGTCTTGGAGCTGGACTGCCAAAGCCAGGGCTGGCCTGGGCCCTCTCCCAGCCTTGGGGCTCCAGGACCTGAGAAGACCGAGGCCCGGCTGTGGCACCTTGCGCTTAAGATGCACTCATTTATAGTTAACGCCTTTTGAACAAACAAGAGGGAGAGAGAGAGAAAAAAAGAAAATCTGGTTCGTATTATGGTAACTTGCAATGAAAGGGAAGTCTGGAAGTTCAAAGAGAAACTGTCCAGGGAGCAGGACTGCCCGTTAAAATGCATTCTA
This sequence comes from Echinops telfairi, assembly GCF_000313985.2. NCBI lineage: Eukaryota > Metazoa > Chordata > Mammalia > Afrosoricida > Tenrecidae > Echinops > Echinops telfairi. Next base: position 6,699,192 of record NW_022111379.1, read on the forward strand.
AGTGGTCGGGGAGGTAATTGAAAGGATCGCTTTCTCAGTGTGATCTAAGCAACCCAGTTCCCCTCTCTTGCCTGCTCCCGCCCACCCTTCTTCTCCATGACCCCAGGGTCATTTCAAAGACTACCAAAATGCGCACGAATGTGTAACTGAGCCCCGCTAAATTGACTGAATCAATGAGAGCGTCACGGCTCAGTGGTGCGGGTGAGGACAGGAGTAAGTACCTCCTCCCTTGTTCCAAAGCTAGCAGCTTTTGAGACGCCTCTATGAAGTCCCGGAAGCTCAATGGTGATGCGCTCAGCTGCTAACCAAAAGTTGATGGTTCGATCCCACCCAGCAGCTCCTTGGGAGAAGCCCCTGGGGAGCTGCTCTCGTCAAGGTATAGCCGAGAAACTCCCATGGGCAAGGTCTACACGGTCACATGAGTTGAAATAGATTCAGCAGTACCTAATGATAACTTTGGTTGTCAGAGTGAATCGTCTCTGCTTTGGTTTGAGAGTCCTGGGGGCTCCCTCTCCCTTCCCACACCTCTCGTTGTTGTTCGGTGCCAGGGAGTTGGTTACAACACATCAGTACCCTACGTACAACAAAATGAAACCCTGCCTGGTCCTGCACCACCCTGCCAGCCTCTAGTGCTGAGCCCGTTGTGGCAGCCCTGACGCCGTCAGCCCATTTCCTGGGGGACCTGCCTCATGTTCACTAACTCTCTACCAAGCACGATGCCCCAGAGATGTGGGCCAAAGTCTTGCCTTCCTCATCTCTCCAAGGAACATTCTAGCTGTACGTCTTTCAACACATGGGTTTGTTCTTCTGGCTGTCTGTGGACTTCCAATACCCTCTGCCCAATCAAATGCAATCTTCCTTCTTCGTTGTTCAAAGGTCACATGCATGTGAGGCGATTGGAAATCACATGCACATGGCTTGGGGTCAGGTGCCCCTTCGTCGGCCAAGGGACACCTTTACTCTTCAATACTTCAGATAGATCTTGTGCAACACATTTCCCCAAAGCAATGCCTTGTTGGGTCTCTTGATGGCTATTTCCTTGAGTGTCTTTGTGGAGGCAACTGAAAGGAAATTGTTGACAAGTTAATTCATTGTTTCCATTTATCACAATGCTGCCCATTAGTCAAGGGGTGAGGATTTTCGTACTCTGCATGTACACTGAATTGTAATCCATACCCTGGGCTATAGTCTTTGATCTTAATCAGTAAGTTCTTCAAATCCTCTTGGGCAATGCCACCTGCATATCACAAGTTGTTCATCAGCCTTCCTCCATCCAACTGCCACCTTCTTCACATAGTCTAGCGTCTCAGCATACAGTTTACATAAGTACGGTGAGAGGATATAACCCAGATGCACCCCTTTCCTGATTTGAACCCATGCAGTATCCCCTTGCTCTGATCTACTGAAATTAAGTGTTCTGGAATTCCTATTGGACAATGGAGTGTTCTAGAATTCCCATTCTTCACAGCATTACCCATAGTTTGCTATGATCCACATAGTCGACTGCCTTCACATAGTCTATGATGTACACGTAAGCGTCTTTCCGGCATGCTCTGCTTTCGGCCCAAACCAATCTGACATCAGCAGTGATAACCCTCCTGCCATGTCCTCGTCTCAACCCAGCCTGACTTTCTTGAAGCTCCCTCCCGGTCGATATGCTGCTGTGCAACCATTGCTGAATTATCTTCAGCAAATTTTACTTGCATGTGATGTAACGGATATTATTTTATCATTTTCATTTCTGTTTCACCTTCTTTGAAGTGGGCACAAGTACGGATCTCTTCCGGTCAATTGGCCAGGTACCTATCTCTCAACTTTTTTGACATAGTGCTTCCATCAGTTTATTGAACTATTATCAGTCGGTGATCTGTCAATTCCTTGAGTTTCACTGATGGCTTCAGTATAGCTTGTATTTCTTCCTTCGGTATCATTGGTTCTTGGTCATATGACATCTCTTGACGTGGTTGAATGTCAGTCGGCTCTTTTGGCACGGGGGCTCTACTCATTCCCTCTTCCTTTGAAGCTTCCTGCATCATTCAATGTCTTGTCCATAGAACCTTTAATATTGCATCTTGAGGCTTCACTGTTTTCCTTCAGTTATCTCAGCTTGAGCTACACTGAGTGCGTCCGTCCTTTCTGCCGTTCTTACTTTGGTCTTTGCACTGTTTATTACAATACTGTATTTGTGTGCCCTCAAGCTGAGCTGCCCTTTGAAATTTTCTGCTCTGTTCTTGTGCTTCATCATTTCTCCCATGTGCTTTAGCTACTCTGTTCAAAAGCAAGTTTAAGAGTCTCTCCTGACATCCACTTTGAGCTTTTCTTTTGTTCCTATGTCTTAAATGGACATTTACTTTGTTAAAAGTCTTGATGTCACCCCACAGCTCATCTGGTCTTTGGCCATTGATGTTGAAAGCGCCAAATCTGTTCTTGAGATAGTCCCAAAGTTAGTTGGGATATGTTCAAGGTCATCGTGTCTTGGCTCTTGAAACTTGTTTTAATTTTTTCCAGATACCACCTGAACTTTCATAGGAGCAATTGATGGTTTGTTGCACAGTCAGCTCCTGGCCTTTTTGGGTTGCTAATTCTCAGCATCTCCAATGTCTTTTCCCTCCCGGAGGTATTCAGTTTTACTCTTGTGCATTCCATCTGGTGAAATCCACATGTGTAATTGGCATTTCTGTAACTGGCAAAAAAGAAGTTGCTGGTCTTACAGAACCCTGCCATGCCATCTCCAGCCTTGTTCCCATCACCAAGGCCATACTTTCCAACTATTACTTCTACCTCTTTGCTTCCAACTTTGGGATTCCAGTGACAGTAACTATCCATGCAGCATGGGTGCATGCTGGATCTGTTTCAGATTGAAGAAGCCGGTGGAATTCTTCCATTTTGTCAGCGCTGACTTTGGTTGTCGGTGTATACCTTTGAGGAATAGTCGTCTTAGTTGTTGCCCTGTGTGATGATGCATGTGAAGCCACAACTCTTGAACTTGTCATTCCCAACGCAGCAAACCATTTAATTGCCCGATTCAGAATAGCCAATAACCATCTCTTTCCGGTCACTAATGAGTAGGAAATCTATCTTTATGCACTCCATTTCATCCTTGATGGCTTCAAATGTTTCTAGATTCATACTTTGTGCATTCCACATTTGGATTTGCAACGGGTTCTTCTCATTTCGAGTTGTGACCCATCAGCAAAGGAAAGTTCCAGAAGCTTTACCATATCCAACCAAAAGGAGGCAGCTCTTCCTCGTTGTATGGAGTGCCTTCCACTTTTCCAGCACTCTAGCTGACAAAGTTCTGCTGCCATTCCTAAGGCATTCCGTGGCTAATTCCTCAAGAGTGGACAGTCCATTCCGTCTTCTGACCAATCTGCCCTTTGTCTAGAAGCTTCACTGATCACCATGAGTGGCTTTGCTGTTGTTTGAAATACCGGCAACTTAGCTTCCGGCATCACAGCACCATGCAGACTACCACAGTAGGACAAACTGTGGGATTAGCCGCTTGTCTTTAGACCTTGATGTTCTACCATCAGGACATTTCCATGTGGATGTTCTGGGCTGAGGCATCTCTCCTGGCCCTGGGTGCTTGCTGGAGGTCCTCAGAGAGGGAGAGATGGGGGCTAGGAGAGACTAGACCTTTGCTGCCTCCCTCTTCCCCGCCATGGCCCAGGCTGGGAGGCTTTTATACTTGATGCAGTGGCAGCACAAGAAAGACTGTGTGAGAAGAGATTGGGCTCAGCAGGCTGGTTGGAAGCTAGTGTTCCAAAGCCTGTCTTGTTGCTGTTTCCTTGAGAAACATACGGTGTTTTACTTAGGCCGTATGTTGAAGTGGAGAGGTCTTGGGTGGTGCAAAGAGTTAACCCAACGATTGGCATTTCACCTCTGTTCATAGTCCCTTGGGAAGAAAGGCTTGGAGATGGATCTACTTCTCAAAAACTCAGCCGTGGCCCATTCTGTGGAGCACATTTCTACTATGATGCATATGGAGGCCCTGTGAATCAGAATCGACTGGCTGGCTAATCATCTGTTAACATGGCTTTGGGGAGGCTGAGGGTGAATGTGGTGGTGCCAATGTTCCCCATCTCCACCAGCTACCCCTTGATCTTGCTACTTCATGGATGGGAGAGACCCCTCTTGGAACAATCAACCATCACTCCGCCCTCCAGGGTAGCTGCCCCTTCAGGTGGGGCCACGTACCATCAGCCCAGTCACTGCCAGCACGAGGGGGTCACTCCTTTGACCTAAGGGATTGGCCTGCCATAAAATGCTATTCTCACCGGCGACGTGACACATGGAATAAAAGCAATGCTGTGGATATAATCCATTCCAGATGAACCCCATTTGAGCTTAGAGGTAGGGGGAAATAGGAGGATTTAGAGAGTGGGCAGAAATTTGACACAAGTTGATGCTGAAAGCGAGGTGGAAGGGGCCAAAGACAAAGTTGCCCTGGAGTGAAGCAACAGGCAGCACATTTCCCGACAGTCCTCGCAAGTCCTATTGTCTCTCGGGCCAACAGCGGTGGACTTCCAACTCCTCTCCCTGAGCTCACCTTCCTTTCTTTCCCAGCCGGCCAGACTCCAGGGTCAAGCTCAGCCCAGTTGGACCCACTGACCTTTGGACTCTGAGCTGCCTTGTGTCAACTAGGTCAGGTTTGCTTATCTGAGTGTGAAGGGAGCCCCTGGGGATGCAAACGGTTAACTGTACTCCGCTGCTGACCCCAAAGGTTGGAGGTTCAAGCCCACGCAGAGGTAGTGTGGAAGAAAGGTCTGGAGATCTGTGGAGTAGAGTTCTACTCTGGCCCGGCTGGGATGGCCAGACGTGGAATTCACTCCATGGCAGCTATTTCACATGAATGGCTATGCTCTTTTGATAACTTGGTCTTAGGGTCTTTTCCTCTCATGACTTACTCTTGGATTCCTTAGACAAATACCTTTAAAATGCCCCCGTGAAGCATCCGATTCCTAGAAATTATTCCTCTGAGCATCCTACTCCTGTAAGCATTGATTCTTATAAGCTGTTCAGCTGGTAACTAAAAGCCCGGTGGTCTGAATCCATCAGTTGCTCCATAGAAGAAAGAGGCGGCAGCTGCATCTGTAAAGGTGTCCAGGCTTGCAGACCCACAGGGGCCGGTCCCCTGGGCCCAGAGGGCTCCTGTGACTCAGAATGGATTTGGTTTGGGAGTTGGTATGGCTTCCATCCGGTATATTCCAGAGAGTCCAAGTGCTGACTTAGTTCAGGGAAGCTGGAACAATGTCTTCTGCAAGTTTGCTTCAAGCAGTTGTATCTCTTGAAAAAACAAACAAAAAAAGATTCAAAGCAGGATTTAGTTTTTTCTATTCCTTTTTCATTTAAAACTCTCAAAAGGACATACACACACACACACACACACCCAAAAGGGGGGGAATCAGCCCTAATCCTCATACTTACACAAAAAATTGCATGCTTTTCAGTATTGACCTTGAGTCTAAGGTCTGATTTATCTTTCACTGGGCAGGGGAATGTCTCTGGTGAAAATGGGAGAGGGCTACGTGGGACGATGGTAAATAACCCCTGTTTGAGCCCAGCACGGCTATCTGATAGGCAGCAATAGAGAAAAACGGCCCGTGGGTCGTATGAACACCTGGGTCTTATGAAGCGTTAGGTCATTGTGGGCATCTCTGAACTGAAGAGCGTAGGCACACTAGTGGATTCTGGCGAGGTGCATGTTGAAGCACTTGAACCCACTAGATGGATTCGTGAGAGAGAGACTTGACAGTCCGGCTATGGAAAGATGATGGCCTTGAAAACTCGACGGGGCCGTCCGACCCCATGGGGTCACTGTGAGTGATAATGAACATGATGGCACCTAGCAACACAACATCATTGGCCAGTAAACTTTACTGTTTGGGGTAATGTTCTCTCTGAACGTCTATCTACCCCATGTCAAGCCCCCTTCACCTAAGCTCCTCTTCCATTGTGCTCATCTGTACCTATTGCACCCCCAGAGGGGGAAGGCCCTTTCTACCTGTGGCCACCTGAACGCCGAGCCACACTGATGTCTCTCCCCCAGGATTTCTGTGGCCTCCTTCCATGTGTCTCTAGAGCTGTCTTCTCTGCAGCCCTCGATCTCGATGGCCCGTGGTACCGATGGCAGATTCCTTCCTTGAGCATCCCCGAGGGAGTCCCGAAGAGGCTGAAATGCTAGACCAATTGTTCTGAGCCTACTCATGCTCATCGAAGAAATAAATCACCTGCCAGCAGCCACAAAAATAAATAGGTAGATAAGTAAGGGGGAGCCGAAATACAAGTCGCTCATATTTTTTTTAAAGCATGCTATTGGCCCCAGATAACCCCAGGAATAGATTGAAATGATGTATTAAAAGGCGCACGAGTACCATGCCTATTCCCTCTAAATTAATGGGCCGGTGTCCATTCCACATTGTATTTATTATGCCTCTGCCTGCCAGCAGGAAGGGATGGCATGTGGATGCATTTGCACACTGTGAACATGTGGCCTGGTTTATGAGTCCTGTGCTCACATTAGCAGCTGACAGCAATGCCCTTGACTCCGTGGGTGCTGATTTATCCTGCACCATTGAAAGTCATCAGATACTTTTCAGTATTGACCTTGGGTCTGAGTTCTGGCCTTTCACTCAGTTACTGGCTGCCTCTTGCTAGTGAAAATAGAAAAGGGCTACCTTGTGACAATGACAAATACTCCCTACTTGAGCCCAGGTCAGCTAGCTATAGTATTTAATCTTAAGATCAGTGTACCATGCTGGTGCCTGGCCACTGACACCAAGCTAGCTATAACTGGAATCTGCTCTCCTGATCTCTCATTGTACAAGGAAGGGACCCCTGGAAGGCCAGCTTGATACCTTCTGCATGGCTTCTTGTGCCCCCAATTCATCCAGGCTGGCCCCCTTAACAGGGACCCTTCTATTTCTTGGGGTCTGAGGGTTCTATTAGTATTGAATAGGACTACTAAGCGGTGCCAATATTATATCTGGTCCTGTTGAAAGAGGTGTCCCTTGACATTCTGCCACCGTCGTTAGCTGCGGTTGCATCGACCTTTGGCTCAGGATGGCTCGTGCACAGTGGACCGAAACAGTGCCTGGTCCTGCACCATTCCAGAATCAGGTGTGGCTCAGACACTGTGATCCACAGGGCTGTCAGTGGCTGTCTTGTAGAAGTAGATCATCAGAGCTTTCTTCCCCTGTCCTGTTTAAAACCCAACCCGACCCACGGCTGTCTAGTTGATTCTGACTCAGATTTCCCTGCAGACAAGGCTCTGATTGGATGTGTTAGAAACAAGAATAGCGTGCAGAAGATTCCGGGTGGGAGTACACTTTTGATCACGATTGCCAAACGGGGTTTCTTCTCCCCGGGTGGAGGCCATATGGGTGTTGTCAATTTTCTTTTCTTTCCCAGTGTTTGCATTGAGGAAAATTAAACAAACAAATCAAAACGGAACCACCTCTCACAAAGTCACCATTCACGAGTTGCCATGCTGGCGTGCAGGCCAGGTGCTTTTGTTAGCAACCGCTTTGAAATCCGTGGCCAAGACCGCCTGGCGGGATGCTCTGTGTGTTGGCAGCCTACCCACCTGGAAATTTACTCGGAGCAGCAGGAACGGGACCAGAGGGATCACGGAATCCTCTCTCTTACAGCCTTGCCATTGCGAGGGGTCTGCACGACCCTCCAGGCCAGCTCCTGGCGTGTACAGGTATAGATTCGGAAACACTCAAAATGTCGTGATAGTCATTCCACGTCTGCTTAAATAGTTCCAATAAGGGAAAGAGAGGGGGAAAAAACCTCACTGCTGCCACTACCTTTGATTATTGGAGCATTTCTCATTTTCAACTTCGGTTAAGTCCCATCTCTGTACCCTTTAACTACCAACCCTCCGTTTTCTTCTCCTCGCCCCACAGCCCTGCCCACCCTGGAGCAAAACCAAATGTGAAAATCCTTCAAATCTTTGAAAGCAGCTCTCATGTGGATCTCCTTAGCCTGTTGCAGGCTAAACATTCCATGTTTATTCAGCCTTCTCTTCTAAGAACAGTCTCCAGATCCTTTACCATCTTAGTTTCAAGGTCCATCTGAAAATGCGATCCCCAGTCCTTTGGACAAGCATGTCTTGAACGCCGTCGATTGGTACGGCGCTGTGCCAGTCCACATGTCTGTCTGAGTGGGCCCGAGTAAGACTGTTTCTTCCGGTCCATTTTGATGTTAGGCTTCTACTGATGTAACCTAAGCTTACATTAGTTCTTGTAGCAGTCATGTCAAACTCTTGCCTTATTTTTGGTCATGATCAACTAAAATTAACAGTGTTTGTCAAAGCATCCGTTTGGGTCGTCCCAGTCCTGTGTTCACACAATTGATTTTTTGAACCTAAATCAAAGCCTGCACATTTCTCTGTCTAATTCCATCTCAGTGACATGAGCCCATCATTCCAATCCACTGAAATGAGTTCGATATTCTCTCGCTCTCAAATCCCGTGATATCATCAGATCAGTTCATCCTCCCGGCTTTGTGCCATCTCCAGTTTTGATCGGTCTCCCGTCCATCTGTCTTTGTAGCTAAGTCACTCATCGTAATGAGTAGATTAGGATGAGCAACACGACCACTCGGCCGGCCCGAGACTCCCCCCTCCCCCCTTTCATCAGCACTCTTTGAAAACAGTTTTTCAGCCAAATCTGAGTCACCCGAATTCTCCTATTACCTGGTCTATATCTCTCCATCTTGTCCACAAGTATTTCCTGAGAGACTTTGCCAAATGCCTTGATTAATCCGTGCATTCTGGGTCCCTGACATACGCAGTTGTCAGTAATAGTGACCCAAATCTTGTTCCAGAGGATGAAAGGGGATGTAAGGAAACTGGAAATGGTGCTCTATCCTCTGCTTGACTTCTCTACCCGCTGTACTCCTGGGTCAGGCTAAGAAACTGACAGTTTCATGAAGATGCATCTGTTAACTGAGAAGACCCAGAACCAAGCCCTTTGCTTGCCATTTTAGAATCACGGAATACCTAATCTCTTGTAGGTCTTATCACAATGGCTAGAACCTAATTGGGTTCATCCCACTATCCTCGTTTGACGTCACCCATCTGCTCTATAATGCTTCTCCTTTCAGATTTTTATAATTCACACTGTCAAATATCTGAGGACCTAATGTGGGAGACAACTCTAGTGCAAGATATACTCATGGAATGCCAATACCTTCTGTTTTACCTGCACAACTATCCAAGCTGCAGCATGAATCTGTCACACGCCACCCTGGCCAGTTTGACTCACCTTAGGAACTCCATCAAATGTGTGCCTGCCCCCACCACATCCCCATCCTCATACACTGTGGTTGTTCACTGCTGCTGGGACAGCTTTGACATGTGGAGACCTCGTGTATAATAACAGAACGAACCGTGGCCTGGTCCTGGGCCATCTGCATGATTTCTTGGTGTGTGTGAATCTGCTGTTGCAGCTATTATATCAGTCCACCTCCCTGAGGATTTGTCTCATTTTCCCTGACCGACCGCTTTACCAAATACTATGTCCTCTGACTAGCAATTGGTCTTTCCTGATGGCGTATCCCAAGTTGTTGTTGTTGCTTGTTAGGTGCCATCGAGTCAGTCCCGACCCCCATCAGCCCCTCTGCATGACCGAACGGGACAATACACGATCCTGCACATCCTCACAACTGTTCGATGCTCCAGCCCCCTGCTGCAGCCCTTGTGGCCACCCATCTCCTTGAGGCACTTCCTCGTCTTCCCTGGCCTTCTGCTTTACCAAGCAGGCCGCCTTTCTGTCAATAATTGGTCTCTCTTGACAACATGTCCAAAGTATGGAAGGCGAAGTCTCTCCATCCTTGCTTCTACGGGGCTCTCTGGCGGTACTCCTTCCAAGACAGCTCCGGGTACTCTTTCAGAAGGCCATGGTACTTCCAATATTCTTCACCAGCACCGCAAAGGGTCCCCATCTTTGCTTCTCAGGAGCGTTTTGACTGTCTTTCCTCGGACACTGATTTACTCCTTCCTCTGAAGTGCACCCTGATGGTCGATATTCTAAGCCAACGCCACAGTTTGACTGCATCAAGTCTTTTCTCCGTGTGATATTTCTGGAAGTTGCATACATAAGAAGCGAGTGAAAAGACCATGACTTGGGTCAGGTGTCCCTCGATCATCAAAGTGACATCTTTGCTCTTTAAAACTTTAGGGAGATCACGTTCAGCAGATTTGTCCAATGCAGTATGTTGTTTGACTTCCTGACTGCCGAGTGAATGGATTCACGGCCATTGAGTATAATGAATAATAATGCCAACTCATAGTGACCCTATGGGGCAGGGTAGACCTCCCCTGTGAGTGTCCAAGACTGTAACTGCTTATTGTTTCCGAGAGCAGAAAGCCCTGTCTTTCTCCCCAGGAGCAGCTGATGGTTTTGAACTGCTGACCTTGCGGGTCTCAGCCCAATTCATAACCACTAAGCCACCAAGTGAGTTTTTGAGTTTAGTGATCCAAGTAGAATAAAATCACCAACAACTTCAATGTTACCTTCTTTTATTGTGATCATGCTTATTGGTTCTGTTGTGTAGGGCTTTTGAAATGTCTTCTCATTCAGGGATAATTGATACTGCTGAAGGCTGTTGTCTTTGCCCTTCATCCCTGGGAACCTATGATTCCTCTACCTGCTTGGCTCCCTACCCTGGCTTGACTCCGTGGTTTCAATAATGGGCTCAAAGAGAGCAATCACCGTGAGGACGGCACGGAATGAGGCATTGTTTCCCTCCTGTCATGCCTGATGCCGTGAGATGGAGCCCATGTGGCAGCACCTAGCCACACTCCTGACTTGTACATTCTGTTTAGGTTGTAAATTTAGTCACTCGGTTTGCACAATCCAACTTGGCTCAGACCTGGTTTCCCCTTAGAGATGGCTTCCGTGGGATCCGCCACTGCAGGGAAGATGCACACCGCCCTGCCCCTACCCTGGACTCTTTGTGGTACCGCCATCCTCTGAAAGATTAGAAAGGCGATGGGCAGGTAGATGGAAATGCTGGGGTCCCATCATACATTTCTTACCACCCAGTATCATGAGTTACCTGGGAATGGAGAGAAGGTATACTCCTTATTTGCGGAAGTCATGGGACTCAGCCAAAAAGCACTCACTACACTGGGCTATGACTCAACATAACAATCTTGCCTTGGTGGCATCGTGGTTATGTGCTGGGCTCCTCACCACAAGGTCAGCAGTTCTAAGCCACCAGCTACTCCAAGGGAGAAAGATGAGGCTTTCCACTCCCATAAACAGTTACAGTCTTAGAAACCTACAGGGGCAGTTCCACCCTGTCCTATCGGTTCCCTATGTGTCGGTAGTGAGTTGAGTTGTTGAGTTGTGGTGCCTGCAGCCCAGCTCTTGCTTCGTAGAACATGTATGAGTAGCATATCCAGTTAGTCTCCCCTAATTGGGGAACGTGAACAGACACATGTCGACCATCAGTGTATCGTCCCTACCAAGCAGGTGACAACAGGACATCTAATGCGCTCCAAATTCAATCATGTCTTTACTTGTGTGTGGCCCCCTCCAACAAGTTATTTTTTTCTAGGTGGGCGAGTGGCTTGAGAGAGCTTCAAAGGGCCCCACTCTTGCCTTAAATACCAGGAAACCTTAGCTTTTAAAGCCTAAAAGCCTTCAGTAAACGAGCCTGTTTCTACATTCCCAAAGGTATTCATCTCTCCTTGCATTCTGCTTTGAAGAAAACAGGGGTTTCAAAAAATTATTACTATTAATTGGCATGGGGTCTCCCACAGGATGTTCAGTGTGACCGACTCTGTCATTACATAATAGCAGTAAACAAATGAGCCCCCTTGAACTCAGCAGCCCAGGCTCCTGCTGCATCTTGGCTGAGGTTCTGTAGTATGACACTTTGTGCTGCAGTTAATTAGGGTGGCTGGGAGAGGTAGGCAGGGGCAGAGAAAAGGCAGGATTTAAAAGCTGTTCCTGCTACCTTTTGGGGGGATTTCAAATCCTTTCTCCATTATGCCGCTACATGACAGATTTATGCTTTATTTCCCCCCTCGCCTGCCTCCTAGGCTTCAGATTTAATGAGCCCCAAGGCAAATGGACTCATTCTTTAACATCTGGGTGACATGTATTGAAATGTAAGATTTGTATGTGCCCAGACTCTTTATCCTTGCAACCTAAGCTACCTACAGATGAATCCAGCATCATCCGTTACTTTCTCAGCATCCATCTCCCCTGGCGGGAAAAGCTTCACCCAATGGCCTATTTCCCATCACTTGCTTTGTTGCTTTCTTATTTGTCAATGGGTGGTATCAGCAGAGAGGGGGTGGGGGGTGCAGCTGGAAAGAATGCTTTGGGTCACTCTGTACTCGCTTTAAAACAGTGACCAATAGGAGGATGCCTATTCACGGCATTTGTTGGCACTGCCGTGGGGGGAGATGCGCACATGCCCTTGACTGGAGGGGTGGGGGGGGCTAAGGATGGGGGATCCCTGCAGGGGACCAGAGGACCTCCTTTCCCTCGAGCTTCCCAAAGGACGTGTCTTCCTCTTCCTCCTCCTCCTCCTTTCTCCCACGGAAACAGGGATAGGAAGGGGAACAAAGGACAGAGGAGGTGAAGTAGACTGGGGAAACCATGTCAGACCCAGAGAGGCTATAGACCCACAGTGCACCCCACCAGGCACCTCGAGGCCCAGTCGTGAGGTGATACGCGCAGGGAGATCCTGTCCTGCCTGCTGGTCCTCCCTTTCTGGGTGGGAATTCATTGCCCCAAGCACATGTTGACCTTTGCAGTGTGAAGGACAAGCAGTATGGGCAACTGGCTAGGGCAGCGGTTCTCAACCTGGGGGTCGAACGACCCTTTCACAGGGGTCACCTAAGACCATCGGAAAGCACATAAATATTTCACAATCTATAATTACATGTTGTTTTGTGATTAATCACTATACTTTAATTATGTTTCATTATGTTCAATTTGTAACAATGAAAATACATCCCGCATATAAGATGTTTACATTACAATTCATAACAGTAGCAAAATTACAATTAGGAAGTAGCAATGAAAATAATGTTATGGTTGGGGGTCATCACAACATGAGGAACTGTATGAGAGAGTCACAGCATGAGGAAGGTTGAGAACCACTGGGCTAAGGCAAGGATTTTTCTGCTCAGGCATCCTGGGTTCAAATCCTGACTCAGCCACCTCCTAGCTACCTGACTTTAGACAGTTCACTCGAACTATTCTTGTTTCCTTGTCTGCAGGGAAAATAAAACCTTCCTTAGAGAGCTGGCATGATCAATCGAATGAGATAAATATGAGGGCTCAACCAGTATTGGTTGTGAGAGGCCCTCTGTGTAGTGAGTGGTTCGGAGCCTGGCTCCCGAATCGCAGTGTGGGACTGGATCCCAGCTCTGGGTACTTTCCAACCAGGTGGCCTCAAGCAAGTCCTTTCATCCTCCTCCATAAAACGTGTGGATTAATAATTGTGTCTACGCCAAAGGATACTCTTAGTTACTGCCCTGTAGTGTAGAGCTAGAAGTAATACCTTTACTATACTAGTCTTTAATGTCGATACTATTATTACTCCCATTTTACAGAGGGATAAAGTTACTAGCATCCACCTTATAGGCGGAGCCCTGGTAGTGTAGGGAGTTAGGTGTTAGGCTGCTAACCGGAGGTTAGCAGTTCATATACCACCAGCTACTCCCAGAGAGAGAGGTCAGGCTTTCTGCTCCCACAAAAGTTACAGCCCCAAAACCCAAAGGGTCAGTTCTTCTCTGTCCTAGAGGGTGGCTGTGAGTCGGGCAGTTGCTTTTCCTTCGCTTGTTTTTTGTTTATTTTACAAAGGAGCCCTGGTGGGATTGGACTGCGATCCGCAAAGTCTGCAGTTTGAAACCACTAGCCGCTCCTTGGGAGAATGTCGGGGCTTTCTACTCTCATAAAGAGTTACAACCTCAGAAATTC
>NW_022111379.1:6715942-6717463 GCF_000313985.2 Echinops telfairi
AAAAAAAAAAAGAAAGTCACTAGCTTATTAAGCTAAGTGAAAAGAGCCGCATGTAGGAGACCATCTATTGTATGTCCCCGTGTGGCAAAGTGGTTACGTGTTAGGCTGCTTACCAGAAGTTGAGCGGTTCAAAACCACCAGCCACTCCTTGGGAGAATGTTGAGGCTTTCTACTCTCTTTCTACTTTGTGTTCTTATAAGGTGTTACAACCTCGGGAACACACAGGTGCAGGTCTATCCTGCCCTTCTGGGGCCGCTAGGAGTCGGATTCGACTCAATAGCCATGAGTTTGGTTTGTGCTATTGAATAGCAAATCTATAGCGATGGAATGAGGCCCGGGGGGTGAAATGATGGGCAGGTTTCTCGGGGCAGGGCCCTGGCAATCTGTGTCTGGAAGTATGGTGGCCTCGGAGGACTCTGCTGTGCGCACTTCTGCTCCGGCACACAGGCGTCGCCATGGAGACAGGGAGTAGAGGAGCAGTCTTCTGGGTTGGGCTGGGGAGGAACAGGGACTAACAGGGAATGGACCTGAGGAGTCACAGCGGGCCATGGCGGTGCTCAAAAACATTTTAAGTGTGCTGTGATGGTGACATAATTGGTCAATTTCCTTGTCTTAAAAAAACAATCACTGAATGTACTCTTGGAGAATTAAATGGTATGCAAAAATATGTCTCAACATTATATCATATAAAAACAAAACAAAAAGAGCAGTTAGCGCAACACAGAAGCGCTTGGAGACATCCTCCGACGTGGGCTTTCCAGCCTGCACCCTCTGTGCTCCACTCCTGCCTCCTCATCTTCATGCCCCACCCTAGCCCCAAACCCAATGAAAAAGCGGATGCTTTGTTATTGAGTTGACCCGTAGTGACCAGATAGGACAGAGTAGAGCTGCTCCACCAGGTTACCAAACCTGTGCTCTTTATGCAAACAGACGACACATCTTTCTCCTGCAAAACGGCTGCTGGGTCCCAAGGGCTGATCATTCATTTAACAGCTAAGCGTGTGGCTTAACCATCCCACCAACAATTAAGTTGGAGCATCTAGGGGTGGGGCCTATGTCGTTGTTTTTGTCTTTCCAAAGTGCCCTAGAGGGTTCAAATATGCCTCCAGGACTGAGAACCACAGCCAGCGAGGTGGTGGGTGAAGGTACCCCCACTGGCAGCCTACCCGCTCCTCAGCTGGTGCCAGGCCCTGTTGAACACTCTCTTGATGTCAACTCTACCTCCTCATGTGGTTCTACTGGGCAGGCCTCAGCACTGACCTCTGACCTCCTCCATGGCTTCGTCCACCAGTGTACTCCCCATCCCCTCCCACCCAAGCAGAGCCAGCCTCTTGAGTTCATACAGAGGCAGTCTGCGTTGTTTTTACAGATGTGGGCGCATACAGCACCCAGGGCCCAGCATCCTCCTCTCTTTTGGACCATGACTGCGACGTGCCATGGCCCCTGCAGTCACTCAGATACTTTCTTGCTTCTGCAGATCCTCCTGGATGCTGCCCCGATGGATTGCATCTGAGTAGAGGG
>NW_022111379.1:6718350-6720495 GCF_000313985.2 Echinops telfairi
TGCCCCGTGCTGCAATCGCCACCTTCATCCTGAAGAATCGCTGTCCTTCACCCCCACCTGCCTCTCCCCTGTCCTCCCTCAGCCTCCCCAGCCAGACCCGCTTCTCTTTTGTATTTCCCACTCTCCGGAAGACTGCGCTTGAAAGCATGCTTACCCCCACACCCAGGTTGGGTGGTGTACGACCCAGCAGAGCTGTCAACCTGGACCAAATAGTTCCGGCCCCCAAGAGACTGCTTTGGCCCTGTGCTGCCGACTCGCTGGAGGGCACCTCGGACACTCAGTCTGGTGGGACCACCTGCCGTCCTGGAACAAAGTGCTCTTTGACACTGAACGTCACTGCATTTGTTTCTCTAGTCACCCCGGTCTCACACAGCAGCCAAGCGCTTAACTGCTGCGCCACCAGGTGCCCTCAGTAATGATGGAGAGCTCTATATGTGGACAGAGATAATGCCTAAATCGTATTAAGAGGGGAAAAAAAGTGTTACAATATATGCATAACCCGTCTGTTCTCATAATACATTTATGTGCACGGGCGTGTTCACTGCCCACAGGGAAAGTCTGGGGGGAAATATGCCACACATTCACAGTGACTCTCAATAAGTGGTCAGACTATAAATGTCTTCGCTGTCGTACTTATGAACGTAGCTGTTGCCTTTGTTCAACTCACGCATGGTCATTTAGAATCAGAATGGAAACAGAGGGCTTGCATTTTGAGAAAGAACTGAAACTTGCGGACGACTCCAGTGATCCTGGGTCAGACGCCACTGGCCTTCAAGACAAACTCTTTTGCTTGGATCTTGTCCGAAAGAACTAAAGCAGGCACCGGGGGGTATAACGCTTGGCTCCTAACCTACAGGCTGGCACCGTGCACCGGCCAGCTACTCCTCGGGAGGAAGATGTGGCCAGCGAGGAGCCCACTGCTGTAAAGATAGCCACCTAAGAAACCCTCCAGGGCAGTTCGACTCCCTCGCAGAGAATCACTGTGCTTTGAATCAATTCCACAGCACGCAACAACAAGACAGAGCTACAGGGCTAGTTATTACGATTCCGGCCGCTAAAGACTAAATGATGTTTCAGACATTAAACCAGATCCCTGCTAGCACACAAAAGTGGCCCAGCTGATTTCATCCCCACGCCTGGCTGTTCACATCTTCTCTGAATTCGTGAAAAGCCTTTACAGTATAGGTTTCAGATGGACAGTTTCCAACACTTAAAGGGATACTCTCGCCTGCCCCGACTCTCGACAGTTTGTCCTTGAAGTGCTTATAAAACCAGAAGTCCAGGAACGACGACTAGGAAACTATAGGCACTACAAGCAGAATGTCATTCATTCAGGAATGAGCCAGCTTGTCCGATGGAAAGGACTACAATTTGGCCTCAGAAACAGGAGCTGTGGACACGTTGAGTACAGGACAGATGGACATAGAGAAGGTTAATGTCAGTCAACGTCAACCGTGCAACAAGGGCCCATCTGACATTTCATTCAGGGAAGAGGCGCGTCATTGGAAACATCTGACAAAAAGATGTAATGTCACCCAGGGATCAGCAGACACAGCTTGGCGGTGGGGGAGGAGACTCTACCTTTCTTCCCTGCGGTTTTCTGTTCGCCTGGACAGCTCCGCATTCTCTGGTGTCAGGGATCATCGTTGTTTCATTGGCAGGACACAGAGCAGCCCTGAGGTTTCAGAAACCATTAAAGACCTGTTCGCTTATGGAGAGGTGACAGAACCTTTCATCTCTGTTCACTAGCAAATAGTCCCTTTTTCTAAGGAACCGGGAGGGAAGCAGAGGGAAGACCGGGTGTTAGAACACTCTGCCACCGTCCCGTGTCTGGGGAAAAGGCCCATCTGGCTTGTGTCCCTTGTGACATTCATATTGCCACTACGGAACCTCCCATGATCAAAAAACAGTCCCTACTATTTTGTTTCATTGTATGTTAAATGAAGGATGTGTGAATGGGCATGTTAAGGCCCACTAGAGCGACAGGTTGCCTTACCTGCTGAGGTGCCCGGTGCCCGGTGGGCACAGTGGTTCAGTACTTGGCGGCTAGCTGAAAGAAAGGTCAGGAGTTTGAAAGCATCAGCCATTCGTTGGGCAGAGACATGGTGGTCTGGTCTCATCGGGTTGGCAGCCTAGGAAACCCTA
>NW_022111379.1:6721549-6722894 GCF_000313985.2 Echinops telfairi
CCTCGCCCTGGCTCATGACTTTGAAAGATGGCTGGGTTGTGACAGACTCTTGCTCAGGTGATGAAGCAGCTCCACCCCACAAGCCTCTCATCTCCCTCCACGCCGAACGACAGAGCTCCAGGTGGCTGGCCACTGAAGTTGGTTCTGTGGCTTCACCATAACTTCATCTCTGATTTCCTTGGCCGTTCCCCATGGTCACCAGAGGGCTGCTGCAGCTCCAACCATCACATTAAGATTAACGGCAGAAGGCAGGATCGAAACGGCAGGACTATGACTTTTTAGCGGAAACAGAATTGTTCCAGAGCCAAAGCTCCGCCTCACCCCCATCCCCAACACAGTTGAGCTTATATCTTAACTGGCCAGAAGGGTTGACACACTTCCAGGGAGACTGGAAAAGTGCGTATTTTTGCAGAGGACCTCAAAAACAAAGAGGTTTGAGAATACTTGTAAAGATTACTGATAAACAATATTTTCCATGAAAGGGAACACCAGAGGGATGATTGGGGGTGAGTGGGTAATGAGGAGCTAGGAATGATGGGTACAGGAATGAGGAAAATGTTCTGTGGTGATGACTGTGCAAATCTTTTCAGTATTCTTCAACCATTAAGTTGTATGGTACATGAATAATATGTCAATAAAACGGTTAGAAAATACAAAAAGGGGGAAATGCAGAGAATGTTGAAGAGCTCCGGGGGACACCAGAATCACAAATGAGTTGTGTCGAATTGATTCCCACTCATTGCCACCCTACCAGAGAGACTAGAACTGCCCCAGAGAGTGTCCGTGGCTATACACCCCTATGGAGGCAGAGGGCCGCCTCTCTCTCTCTTGGAGAAGCTGTGGGTTCAAACTGACAGCCTTATGGTTAATAGCTGAGTGCTTTATCCATGGTACTACCAGGGCTCTTTTCCAAGAACACAGGGACCCCTTGCCCCTGCCCCTGACAACCTCAAATGTTTCCTGTCTCTAAAGAGATTTCATCCAAATTGAGTTCTGTAATACGTGACCCTTTGTGTGTGGCTTCTTAGCCTTCTGCTTTCAAGGTTCATTTGTGTTTTAGAAAATATCGATATTTCACTCCTTTTCATGGCTGAATAATATTCCACTGTGTTGTGTTGTTTCCACATTTGGGCTATTGTTAGTGCTGCCGTGAGCATTGGTGTACAGCTATCTGTGTAAATATCCTGCTGTCAATTCCTTTGAGTAAAATTGCTGGGTCATATGGACATCGTGACTTTTTTATTCGATATTTTATTTCAGTGAGACTAATGTCCCTAACCTGGTCAAGTAGATTGAAAGGCTGCGCTGTGCTAGAATTTTCACAACCTAGATTTCTTCTTGAGAC
>NW_022111379.1:6724086-6737809 GCF_000313985.2 Echinops telfairi
GATTGTTAGAACAAAGTGAACCCCAACTTTTTTATTAGTAGCCAAGCACCTAACTGTTGTTGTGGCCCCAGTTAAAATAGTGTATGTTAGCGGAAACGTGGTATGGTGTGAACTAGAGCCTGCCCTCATCTGACTTCCCAAGAGGGAAGGAGAATCAGCCTCATCAGCTCAGGGCTCGTTCCTGCGAGACAGAGTTCAGACATGCCTCCATCCTCTAATCTTCTTTACCAAGGCACGCTCTCCTTCTCTGTTAGATTTGATCAATCCTTCCGGTGGCCACACAGAACTCACAGACAATAAATACTCCAAATGGTCAAGTTTATCAGGAACGTGAACAGGTCACAAGTCAGGATCATAAAAGCTAGGATACAGTTCTTCGATCAGGAACCCCTCTTCTCAGCTATGCCCACAGGCACACCTCTTTGGTCCTCTGCCTCTAAACCCCAAGGCCTCTTTCCTACTCTGGCGATATTATAAGACTCTTTCAGCACTGCCAATAAATGCACAAAGAATACTTCTCTCTGCCATAAGCCTCGGCCCAAAGGTGCTCAGCTGTGTCTCCGTGGGTCAGCACATCTAGCTCCCCCGAGGAAGTGCCCAGAGGCAACCTGCTCCCTAAGCCTCGTGCCCAAAGGCATCAACGTCTTCATTCCTCTGGATCAGGAAACATGCCTTTCCGTGTCAGCCTCTTGGTCCTGTTGCCACTGCTTTTCCACCACTTCTCCTGTGTCACAGTTCTGTCTCTTGGTTTGAGAAGATTCAGCACTCAGGGATCTCAGGGTCCAAGGGACTCACTCCACTTCGGACTCTGCTTTTTGGATGGTACTGAGCTCTCCCTGGTCCTGCTTCTGAGATGGTTCATTTTAAACCCTGCAAAACTGACCAATCCACACAGGAGAGTTTCATGCGCCATATTGGCAAGGTCCCACCCAATCATTTAGTGAAACTGCAATGACTATGGTGGGAAGAAACGAACGAGGACACAACTGCATCACAATTTCTCCTAACTGGGGCTTTCTCAGGGTTTGAAATCCACATGGAGGCAGAAAAGGGATCCCCAAAGGAAACATTGGGGGACTTTTCCTACAAAATACTCAGGATTTTATGTGGGAATTTCTGTCTGCTAGGTTTTATTGACTTCACCGGCATAGTTTAATCATAAAGAACATCTACAGAGAATTTGTCTATATTTCTAAATTAGCTTTCAGAAAGGCCCACACATTAGTGTTTCCGTGAGTAACCTCGGCAGAATAAACTAACCATGGGTCACTTCCTACATTTCATTTCCAATGAGATAGGTACTATTATTATCCCACATTTAAATGTGAGAAAACTGAGGCTGAGGAAGATTATATATTTTACCCAAGATTACACACGCAATCTATTTGTTTGCTTGTTTTCTAGGGCAATGGCTTTTAGCTGTATGAATCCACAATTCATAGTAAGACTTGCAGGTTATGCTGCAATTCAGAAAACACACATCTAAAACAAAACTTTGATAAAATACCCATCCTGCATGAATTGCTAAAATATACCATTGGGTTTCCCCTAGCAGCAGACTGCAGTAGTTGAGAAACAAAGTCCTGAGTTGGTCAAATAGTAAGCACACTCACTTATCTGCTAACCAAAAGTTGGAAGGTCCCATCCACCAGAGGCATCTCAGAAGAAAGGCGTAGTGCACACCTGAGACAGCACAGAGTCTGACATTCCAATCAGATCCGTCCTATCCAGGGCTCCCTGGGTGGTGCAAACACGTACCATGCTCATCTATAAACTAAACATCATCAACATCACAATCCTTCTCTTCTCTGCATCATCCCTTAAGGGAGCTCTTTATTTGACAGAACCCTCTGCTCCCCTCTGTGAGGCTGGGAGAACTATGCGTTGATTAGCCCCAGTGTGAAGGAAGGAAGCCAAGACTCAGAGTACAACTATAAACTAAAAGACTAGAGGCTCAAGCCAGACCCAGAAGCAGCTTGAACAAAAGACCTGTTGATTTACTTCCAAAAGATCAGTCCTTGAAGACCAGGTGTAGCTCAGGTCTGCTCTGACTCACATGGGGCTGCCAGGATTGGGAGTTGACTCAATAGCAATTGGTCTTGATTATCCAGAGGCGGGAAGCTCACTTTAGCTTCAATCAGGAAGCCCAAGGGTAGAATCATCAGTATCATAATCCTTCCCTTCTCTGCTTCATTCCTTAAGGAATCTCGTGTGTTATGTAACCCTCCTCTCCACTCTGTGAGGCTGAGAGAACTGTGAGTTTACTAGCCCCAATTGAGGAGTGGTGGTGGCTTGTGTATGACCCCACTGGGAATTCACTAGGGAGTGAGACCTCACAGGGGAGCCATCCAGGTGCCCTCCAAAGCATTTAGTAGCATTCTCAGTTAAAAGAGGTTATGGGTGATTGAAGGAGCTCTGGTAGTGCACTGGGCAAGTGCTCAGTTGCTAACCCAAAGGCTAGTGGTTCAAATCCACACCTGGCACCACCAGAGTAAGATAGGGCAGTTTTCTCCAGAAACGACCACGACCCTGGAAGCCCTATGAGGTTATCATACTCTGTCCTACAGGGTCACTCTGAGCCCGAATCCACTCAACAGCAAGAGGGATGAGCAGCTGAAACGGAGTCCCTGAGACCATCTCTAAACCTTACATTGAAACTAGTTTGTGATGATGCCTTTTTGCTAAATAACAAACTGTCTCTCAAAATAAAGACGATGACCCATGAATTGTGTGCTAGGACTAGGTTCTCTACAGAACCAGAACCAGGACACATATACCAGGGGGTACCCCCACAAAACCCGGATGTGATGTGAGGGGAATCGTGCATTTGAAGTTCCTTCCACCAGGTCAGACTGTTAATCAAGATTTCTATTTAGAAGTTCAAAAAAGATTGCATAATAGTGTGTGACAAAAATGGTCTGATTCGTGGCAGATCAGATCAGATCGTGGTGGTTTTGAGATGGCTCGCGCAGCCACCTCAGTGCACCAGTTTTTGGCAAAAAACAGCATGCCTCTCTTGCCCTCCCCCTTGCACCTTACTCACCTGCCCTCACTCCGTGTGACTTCTTTTTGTTTCTGCGAATGAAGAGGGACATGAAAGGACATCGATTTGACGATGTAAAAGAGGTGAAGCCAAAACGAGAGAGGTGCTGTCAGCCATCCAAACAGATGAGTTTGAAAAAGGTTTCCAAGAGTGGAATCACAGATTTGACAAATGTAGTAAGTGTAATGGACAGTACTTTGAAGGTGATGAGGTTGTTTTGTAAAAAAATTTAAATACATAGCTTTGGGGGGGGAAATTACGGTTTGGGGGGGCACCCCCTCATATACATGAGAAAGATTATATCCAGTAAGACATTTCTGCATAGGGAAGTCAGGGTGGGTGGGTCTACGAAGACAGCAGCTGGGTCAATAATTACCTGGGGGCACAGAAGGGCACATTGGGGCAAATGAGGAGTCGACAACAATGGGTACAAGAGGGAAGAAAATGCCCCAAAGTTGACTGTGATGATGAATGCGCAGCCCTTCTGAATATGACTGAACTAATGAATTGTGTGATATGTTAACTATATCACAATAAAACTGTTTTAAAAAGAAAGAAATTTATATCAAGGAAGCAGTCCACATATCCAGCAGTTGGGCAGCCCAGTCTGACTCAAGGTCAGGGCTTAACGTTGGAGGCCCTTCCCAACATGTGTAGCTGCCTGAGGATCAGGACAAGGAAGAGGAGGTGGGAAGACAGTTGAATGGATGTGGAAACAGTTGAACGGATCTAAGGCAGGGAATGTGGCAGGCCACATAATAGCCACCAGGCCACGTCCCAGGAAACCAGTGCAGGATCCATGCCAGCAGGAAGGAGAAGAGAGAATCTGTTTTCCATAGTATCTCTTTACAGATATCAAATAGCCCACATCCGAAGAAGACGTCATCAAACCATGCCCTGCCTGAGAGGTTGCACTCCATCCGTATAGTCTGATAGGCTCAGCCAAGTTAGCGCCATTGTGCTCATTCACAAAATCATCTATATGGGACCAATTACTTTAAAATACAGATAAGAAGATAAGGGGCAGGGAAATGAAATTTATGAAAATGGAACCACCAGAAGAGAAATAATAAGAATGCTCACACGGTATGAAGAATGTAAACCAGCGTCCCTGAACAATCTGTGTAGAAATGGAATTGTTGAATAGAAGCTGAAACTACTAAGGAGACCTTCACCACAAACTCAACCAAAAATTATTTTTAAAAAAGATGTTCTGGGTTTCTGAAGGAGCCCTGGTGGCACAATGCTTAAGCATTTGACTGCTTCCAGGAAGGTTGGCCGGTTAAACTCAGGCAGTGATTTTTGCCAAGGAGTCTTGAAACACCTGGTAACAGTTCCAAGATTAGAGCTTAGGAATCAGTCCGCTTATGCACCAGGGCAGCGACCTTTCCGTCTCTAAGCTTTGCGCAGTGACTAGGCCCGGTTCTTTCATGAGAATAACACACTGTAGGAGCCGAACAGTCTTTTAACCAGTTTACGCCAACGGGCATTCACACATATCAATAGCAAGTTATGAAAAACCAGACAAGACTGAGCAGCAGGAGCGAGGAAGAGAGGGAACGTTCTGCTCCATTGCAGCAGTCAGGAGCTCTCCCCTCTGGGCGTTAGCTGGATTCTGATACAATTTGGGGGTGTAGCCACAGGTGTGGTTGTGGGTGTTCAGTCCAATAAGGGGTGAGCAACCTCGGGTGTTGTTTCATCTGATAGTCTGGGATTCTGGCCAGTTTCTGTTTTGTTTACTTCTTTATTCTTGGTAGCCTCTTGTCGGCCTTTTTATTGTTCATGGTTTCTCCATTCCGTACGCTCTGTTCTCAAGGAAATAGCAGATCTCTCCTTCCATAAAGATGACAGCCAAGAAAACCTGCTGGAACCTTTCCGCACTGTCACAGGGCCTTATGAACCAAAATCTACTCAACTGCACCCAACACCAGTGTGGGTTTCAGATAAAAGATGTGGCCAGAGAGAATCTGCAGTCTAGTCACATTCGCTTACATTTCCGATCTTCTCAGAACCAGACTAGATAGAACCCTGTCTTCTCCTCCTGACTGTTGCTCCCTGGTCTGCTGACCTTAAACCTTTAAACTGATCTGTGTCTTCAAATACTCCCATTTCCCTGTTCAACTTTCCCAGCGCTTCTAGAAGTTAGCTGTTGTGGATTGAATCGTGTCCCCATAAAAAAGATGTTAGGTGAACCCTACCCTTCATAGCCATGGTTACAATCCCATCTGGAAGTAGGTTGTCTTTGTTATGTTCCTGGCTTAGGAGTCCTGTAGAGGATATCTTGAGTTGATCTCTTTTGTGATGTAAAAGAGATGGAGGAAGTGGAGATGCCACCTGAAGATTGTCAGGGAAAAGACTGACACAGAGAGAAAGCCTTCCCCAGAACCTGCACCTGGCATTTGAACAGCCAGCCTCTGAACTGTGGGCAAAAAAAATTGTGTTAAGTGCAGGCGCCACTTCTGTTATAACGGCACTGTTATAACATAAGACACTAATGTTTCAAGGTTTGGAAGAAAGAGGGCAGTCCTACCAGCCTCGTTAATGTTGACTTTTTCCAAACCCCCTTGGCTCAATGTTTGTATATGTATTGCTGACGTGATTCAACTGATCATCATCAACATGATCGAGTTCTCAGAGACTCCCATCCCCAGGCCTCTGGAGCCTTACCTCTGGGTTCAGAAGGTTGAACTAAAAGCCCTCTAGGAGAGTTTTCAGCCAGTCATTCCTCCATACAAGTCTGCATCCTTGATTAATGTGCGCTTCCGTGGTAGAAGAGGAACTAACGGCAAATGCATCTTTAACGTCTTGGAGAGCATTAACAGAAAACAGCTCCTGCTTGCTTTCTGGGCAGACAGAGGCCCGAGGAAAATAGACTTAGGGGACAGTGACCTGGAGATCACAGAGCCCTGCTCCTTCCTTCTGTGCCACGGTGGACCCCAATCTGCATGACCTGTTCAAGGTCGCACAATTCTTGAGATTAAAGGGGGTCTCTCCAGGGAGGGCACCTCTAGCTTAATGGCCATATTAATGTTCTTCCCATAAAGTGTATTGCCATCTGGACCCACACTGCCTGGCGTTTCCCTTGTGGTCAAGCTCAGTCCCCACTGAGCTCAGTGGCAAGTTCCCTTTCCAGGCTGTGGAAATAATGACATCATGAACCACCACGTCGCGATTACAAATGTTACCAACCAGGAATGTCCCCTTTCCCATTCGCAGGAATTACTTGTGGCAAATATCCTTTTTTTAACCCGTGCTCACTAGACAAATTGAAGTCAGGTCATTATTTCCTCTCCTGCTAAAATAGTTGCATGTGTGAGAGGTGATTTCAGTTTGGGGATATTTGTAGTTTCTATTTACATTATATTTAGTCTTGATCACCCTCTCCACTTCAAAATCGTGCTCAGAGTCAGGACTGAAGTGATGTCCTTTTTCCTTTAAAAACAAAAAAAGCATCATTTATTCTCCGACCATCTCCTGGGAGATAATGTTTTTGTTCGTTGCCATTGAGTTATTCCAACCATGAAGATGGCGTGTTTGCAGAGCAGAGCCGCCCCTAGAAGTTTCGATGCTACCACCTTTCAGGTGGTTATTCCCTGGTCTGTCTTCCAAGGAACCTCCGGATGAGTTTGAACTGTCAACTTCCAGAGCTTAACCGCTTGTGCCACCCAGGGATGCCTGGGTAGATAAGAAGTCCTGGGTTTGACATCTTTCTTCTTTGGTTAATAATTTTTCCCTTTTTACTGCTTCAGTTCCACCACTTATTGAGGGACCTTGAGAAAGTGGTAAGACTCATAGGAAAGGAACAGCGATTCTGTTATTCCGAAGGGTGGTGTCTGTCTGAGTTACAGGAGAGAGGTCCGTGTCAGGATGGCGCCTGGAACATAATTAGTTCTCAATAAGGGATCATTCTTGCACTTCCATGTCGAGTTTCCACTCTCGCGGATGGCATGCAGGGATCCCTCACCTCTCACCCGAACCTTCGCTGGAACCACTTGTCTCCTAACCGATGCCAAGTTTTCTCTTCTGCTTGCGTTCTTTTTGTTTTGTCTCTTCCCTTCCTCTTTCCCTATAAATAGCTTAGAAGTTGTTGTTGAAAAGCCCCTTCCAGATGGGCCTCTTATTTGAATTTCCCGGGTGTGAATTCTTTTGTTTGATGTGAGTACGGTCACTGTCTCCTGTGGGTGACTTCTCCCATGCTGAACAGCCTTGGACTGGGCGCTTGCTTCAAATCCTTTTCCTTGAGAGACCCATGTGCCCTGGATTCAAGAGGAGTTCTTGTGCAAAGACTTTGAAGGCACTGAGTGAAAGCCAAACTCACTGCCATCGCGTCCGTGTAGACTCACAGTAACTCTACAGGACAGGGTAGAACTGATGGTTTTGAACTGCTGACCTTTCAGTTAGCAGCCCAATGTGTAACCACTACACCACCAGGGCTCCCTCGCTGAGAATCAGTTGTCCTCCATGAACTTCAACGCATGGTGCCCCCATGTGTATCCAAGTAGAACATGACCTATCAGGTTCTTTTTTTTAATACTATTTTTATTGACATATCTTACACCTTTCGACATATCCATTCACATACAACTCAGTTGTTCAATCCCATCCGGTGAGGTTATACAGTCATCAATGCTATCAGCTTCCCTCCCTCACCCCTCTCTCTTCCTGTACCCTCAGGGAACCCCTGCTCCTGTCTCTCTCTCTCTGAGGGGTCATCTATTGTGACTGCCTTATACGGAGCGATCTTAAATATACAAATGAACACATGCAGATCTCACCTGATGAATGCGGTAAAACAAACAAAGACCAATAGTAAGGGGAGGGAATCTTAAAGAAGTAGCAGTTTATCAGTGCCATACTTCATCCTGCGTTTGTCATCCACCCCGCGGGGCCCTTGTGAGAGGGGATGTCCATTTATCTTGCAGGTGGATTTGGGGTCTCTATTGCATCCACGCCCCATCACATCGATTTGGTTGTGTGTTTCTGAACCCCTGATAGCTCTTCCTCTTGAAGGTTTTGATTGACTGAATATTTGGAAATAGATTGCAATGTTTTTCTTTCAAGGCACCTCTGGATGGAGTTGAACTGCCAACCTCCCGGTGAGCAACTGAGCGTGTGAATGTTTGCTCACCCGGGAACTCACAGGCAGTGCTTCCTCGTGTCCAGCTCTGTGCAGAGAAAACTCCTCAAGTCCAGCTCGTTTTGTTGGTGGGTGGTAGGTGGGTTGCTGTAATGTCATCGGTGGATGTCAGGCTGCATTAAAAGCTCGCTCTTGCAGCGTTGATTAGGGTGTGATGCCACTGGATGACATCGACCTTTATGCCGGCACAGCTTTCTGACTGCGTGTCATCTTTCTTTCTGACCCCTGTTCCCTTCTGAATGTGGCTTGGTGGTTTGGGTTGGTGTACTGTTTTTAACACATCGATGGGCTTCAGGAAGGAAGATGGGTTTTTGTATCAACTCCGCTCATTGTAACCAGGCAAGATGCCTGTTGCTTTTTCTTTTTTAAGCACTGGCGTAAGTGACTTTTTCTCTGCTTCTTTGCTTAGCAAAAGTATCATCCACACCCTGGAGACTAGGTTTCAGCCCCACCGCGCAGTGGAAGTGAGAGTAATGGGAGTTCAGTTGTAGAATTCTCATCGTCCATGTGCAAGTTTCTATTCCTAACCAGAACACCACAGGCATAGCTACCACCCATCTGTATACATATCTATCTATGTATATGTGTATATATGGGTATGTACATACATGTACAGAGATACATCTATGTACACACATATGCATACACTCATGTATGTATGCATGTGTGCATATGTTTATGTGTGTATACATGTATGAGAGACGCGTGTCTATATATGTATGCATATAAATCTGTATCCATACACAGAGGGAAGTTTATATCAACTGTATCCATACACAGAGGGAAGTTTATATCAACTCAATCACAGAGGGAAAGGGCTAGCACATTGTAGAGGGAAGCAGGTTCCAAGTTCATGTGTCAGATATCACACTGGACAGCCCCTGAAACACAAAGCTGCAGGGACTGACAACCTCAAAATTAACCAGTCACATGGCATCTCTGACGGTCGACATAAGTTAACCCAAGGTTGGCCACTGGCTCAAGTCCAAAGAACTGGAAGTCGATGAGCCAGATGCAGAATTCAGACCGAGAGAAAAGTGAGCAAGCTTTTCCACAGTGTCCGTTTATATTGGGAGCGTGCCGCACACACTGGGAGATATCATCATGGGGATTACTGGGTTTTAACCGACAAATTACTGAGAATCCCGGCCCAGCCAGAACATTGCCCGTCGGTCTTTGTTTAGTTGTAAAGGGAGAAAAGCTGTTGCTCGTTTTATTCGGATTGTGTTAAATGTACACAAAAATATTGACACTTGTCTTCTTTTACAAGAACGCTACATGGGTCTCCGTTTGTTCCAGGGCTCTTTGGGGGCCTTCAGAAATACTTAAAGTTTTTATAAGCGATTTTCACAAGTCTTAAATATAGATGTCTATTTTTGTATTCTATCCTTTTTATTGCTTTTATAAATGGGACTTAATGATGCTTCTTCCATTATATCTTCCAACTGGTTATTATCTGAAATTTTATATGAGTTTGAGACTTTATGATGCTCCTAAATTCTTGCATTATTTCCGTTGTGTGCAGTTGCTTTTCCTGTTGGGTGTGTGCAGCGTATAATCGTATCCTCTGTAGGCTGTGACGACTCTCTCCTCCTAGTCATTGTTAACCACTTAGTTACGTTTTGTTATCTAGTTGTCTGGGCCAGTGCTTCTCCTACAAATCAAATGCAAATGAAGTGTTTGCCTCGTTCCTGAGTGAAGATACTTCTTGGTTTTCTTTTTTTTAAATCATTTTATTGGGAGGGCGTCTTACAATTCTTGTTATAAACCGTACATCACTTGTATACTTGTATCCAGCATTTTCATACATATGTTCCATCATTCTTTTCTAGACATTTACTTTCCCTTGAGCCCTTGGGATCAGCTCCTCCTTTGGGCTTCTTTATTAGCCACAGTGTGACTTTTGAGCAGGTACAGACTTAGTATTCTCATATGAAGGAAGCATTCTTTTTTTTTTAATTGTTTTATTAGGGGCTCATACAACTCTTATCACAATCCATACATACATCCATTGTGGAAAGTGCATTTGTACATTCATTGCCCTCATCATTCTCAAAACATTTCCTCTCCACTTAAGCCCCCGGCATTAGGTCCTTATTTTTCCCCTCCCTCCCCGCTCCCCTCTCCCTCATGAGCCCTTGATAATTTATAAATTATTATTTTGTCATATCTTGCCCTGTCCGATGTCTCCCTTCACCCACTTTTCTGTTGTCCATCCCCCAGGGAGGGGGTCACATGTAGATCCTTATAATAGGTTCCCTCTTTCCAACCCACTCTCCCTCTCCCCTCCCAGTATCGCCACTCGCACCACTGGTCCTGAAGGGATCATCCGCCCTGGATTCCCTGTTTCCAGTTCCTATCTGTACCAGTGTACATCCTCTGGTCTAGCCAGATTTGTAAGGTAGAATTGGGATCATGGTAGTGGGAGCGGGGAGGAAGCATTTAGGAACCAGAGGAAAGTTATATTTTTCATCGTTGCTACATCGCACCCTGACTGGCTCGTCTCCTCCCTGAGGCCCCTCTGCAAGGGGATCAAGGAAGCATTCTTATATCATTGAGCATTTTCATTAAAGAAAGGTATTGAGTTATACTTTTTCTTTTTAAACACTGCATGGTCAATGGTCAATGTTATTAATGTATTGCTTCACATTCAACCAGTTCTTTCTTTTTTGTTAATTATAACAGATCATTTTATTGGGGGCTCTTACAGGTCTTCTCACAGTCCGTCCATCCATTGTGTCCAGCCCCTGTGACCTGTGTTGCCATCATCCTTTTCAAAACATATTCTCATCTTCTTGAGCCCTTTGGTGTCAGCTCCTCTTTTATTTCCTCCCTCTCCCACCCTCCCATCCTCATGAACCCTTGGTAATTTATAAATTATTACTACTTTCATATCTTACACCATCTGCTGTCTCCCTTCACCCACGTTAACCACCCCTTTCTTCCTAGCATAGAATTCATTTGATTAGGATACAATGCACCGGATCCTGCTTGTCCATCTTTTATTTAAGATTATGCATCTCTAGTCATAGGAGAGGGTCTGTAGCTACTTCTGAAATATTTGGTGCACTTTTATATTGCTCACATCAGAAGACTTGGGCATTTCAGTCTATTGTGTTATGTACTTACCGAAATAACACCGGGACTAGCAAGTCACTGAGGCTAGATGGAAACCTAATGGGGTTCACAGCTTGAAGCCAGCTAGACCTAGCACTTCTCTGTCAGCGTCTCTCGATGTCAGTGCACCTCCTTTTCATTCCCCACGGAAAGTGGCCGGCTTAGAATTTCTACTTAGGTAAATTAGATTTTCTTAGAAAACGCTTCACTCATCCAAGTGTTCACATGTATTTGCTGAGTTTAGCAAAATCGTCTTTGCTAATCCTTTTTAGTTTATTTGAATTTTGTAGTTCTTCCTTCATAACATTTCGTTCTTTGCTTATTTACTGTTCCTTCCCTTTCTTCCTGATTAAGTTAGCTAGCTTTTCATTCTGTTTGTTCTACTCTTTCGTATTTTCTGACCCACTGATATCTGCTTTTAGAAGTTCTGGTGGCACAGTAAGTTCCACATTTGGCAACTCACCAGAATGGCAACAGTTTGAAACCACCGCTTGCTCAGTGGGAAAAAGATGAGGGAATGGTACTTTTGTAAAGATTTACAACCTTGGAAATCCATGGGGCCAGTTCTCTGCCCCACAGGTTCGCTGTGAGGGGGCATCAACCCACCGGCAGTAAATCTGGAGTTTGTTTTTAAATATCTGCTTTTATTCTTATTAATTCTCTTCATGTCATTTCAGTTTGTTGATTTTTTTCTGATATACACCCCCATTTGTGAGAGTCTCTGCTTTATCCGGAAGTGTATGGAGAGCTCTTCCGAGTCGATCTGTCCTCGTTTCCACGGTCACGTCTCAGTCGGTCGCGGTTCATCTTCTATCAGTGTCCTCAGCAAAGCTCCTGGGAACGAGATTGCCTGAGTTCTTGAATGTTAGGAATGATTGTCCTCTGAGAAGGTGTCACTTCCTTGGACTTTGCTTTCAGGAAGGACCAGTCCCAGGAGAAGGACATACGGCTGGGTAAGCTAGAGGGACGGAGCCAAGAAGAAACTCCTCAATGGGAAGGATTAACATGCTGACTGCAACAATGGGCGCAAACAGACAGGATTGGGAAGATGGTGCAGGCCCAGACCGAGTTTTATTCTGTTGTGCACGTGACTGCGGTGCCTTAGCACTGCCTCGAGAGCACATAGCAACAACAATGTGAAGAGAGGACCCAAGAGTAGTCAGTTAAAACAAAAATAACAAAAGCATGATAGATTAGACACACAACTTTCCTCTGGTTCTTTAATGCTTCCGCCCCCACCCCACTACCATGATCCCAGTTCTACCTCACAAACCAGGCTAGACCAGAGCATGTACACGGGTACAGATCAGAGTGGGAAACACAGGGAATCCAGGACAGATAAACCCCTCAGGACCAACAATGAGAGTAGGGATATCAGGAAGGTAAGGGGAAGGTGGGGGGAGAAAGGAGGAACTGATCATAATGATCTACATACAACCCCCTCCCTGGGGGATGGGCAACAGAAAAGTGGGTGAAGGGAGAACTCACTTAGTGTAAGACATGAAAAAATAATAACAATTTATAAATTATCAAGGGTTCGTGAAGGAGGGAGGGTGGGGGACAGAGGGGAAAGTAAAGAGAAAATGTTTTGAAAATGATGATAGCAGCAAATGTACAAATGTGCTTGACACAATGTATGTATATGTATTGTTATAAGAGCTGTAGGAGCCCCCAGTAAAGTTATTTTTTTTAAAGAAGTGAAATATTATATATTGTTGAGGTGGGTTATGGTAGCAGTGAGATATTATAAGCACAATATGATAAAGGTGTAGCATCATAAGGATATGTGGTTTTAGAGGGAGGGTGTAATAGACATGGGGTGCTAGATGGGTATTATTCAAACTCACGGCCATCAATCCCCTCCTGCTCACATGGACCCCACAGGATGGGGTGGAACTGCCCCTGTGGGCTTCAGAGCCTGTAACTCTTGGCAGGAATAAAAAGCCCCATCCTTCTCCCAGATAGGTATTGTAGAGATGGGTCAGCATTAGTTACAGTTAAATACTAGAAATATATGATAGTGCTGTAAATGCCTGCAAAAAATGGAATTAAATGATGATAGATATTTTTTCTGGAACTCTGCAGCATTCTCATATTTCTCTGGATATGGGCCATATGTGTAGAATTTCGCCGGCTTATGTTTTTCCATTTATTACCATTTCTTTGCTCATTCTAAATAGATACTCTTGAACTTTAAGGGTTTGGCAAACCACCGTCCATGGTCAAGCTCAGCCTGTGCATATTTTTGTAAATAAAGTTTTATTGGAATGCAGCCATGCCCATTGGTTTATATACTGCCTATGGCTGTCTTCTTGCTACAGTGGCAGAGTGGAGTACTTATAACAGAAACCAGATGGCCTGCAACCCTTAAACAGATGCACTATCTGGTCCTGGATAGACAGTATTTCCAACTTCAGCTTTTGTCC
>NW_022111379.1:6739215-6740641 GCF_000313985.2 Echinops telfairi
CATTGTGAACCTCCAGTCTCATCTCAAATCCAAGACAACATGTCATCCCAATGAAACAGTTTCATGGCTTTCAAACATCTCAAGTACTCAATGGCCCTGGTGGTATAGTGGTTGTGTGTTGGACTGCTAACAGCAAAGTCAGCAGTTCGAAACCACTAGCCACTCCTCAGGAGCAAATTTGGGGCTTTCTACTCCTGTAAAGAGTTACAGTCTCAGAAACTCAAAGGGGCACGTCTACCCTGACCTAAATATAGGGTCTCTATGTGTGAGCGCCGACAGTGAGCTTTGGTTTTGGGTGGTACAAACAGTTAACGTGCTGGGCTGCTAACCGAAAGTTGGAGGTTCAAGTCGACTCAGAGGTGCCTCGGAAGAAAGGCCAGGCACTCTACTTCCAAAACCCCGGAGAGAGCAGGTCTACTCTGACATCTGTGAAGCCACCACACATGGGCATGGACTGGAGGGCAACTGGTTGGGTTCACTCGGTGTTTCACCAGGCTTTCTCTCCGGCTTCTGCGTCTGCTTCCTCCACCACCACCATGAACTCCACAAGTCATATTGTTTGGATCTTTGTCCACTTGCAAACCTGATAGTTTTCTTTTTGAAGTTCGTTTTGGGTCCAGGAAGAAGCGTGGCTTTCATAAACCATTACCAAATCAAAGCCCCATCCGCCGAGGACAGAAGACTCCATACATCAGGACGTATTATTTTAAGGTCTTGATTTTTATGCCAGTGCGAGTGAAATTTCCCAGCTGGTTATTTAAAAAATAAAATAAAATGAGAATCTCAGGGTCAGGGTTATGTGCTATTTATGTCACAAGAAACGAGAGCAATAAAATATCCTAAAGATACGAAAACATTTTGTAAATTGGCATATTTTTGGCACATGTTTCTCTTTCAGGGCGGAAGAAATGATTTATGTGCGTTGATGAAGTGCTGGTAGAAAGGCTTCTACTGACTCCCTGCTTAATAGTCCAATCACCTCCCAAAGTATTGATACAGGTGACCTGGCCAAGGCCCAGTGCTGGCGAGAGGAGGTAGGGTGGCCGAGGAAAGGTGAACGATTTATTGCTCTCCACAAAACAGGGCGAGTAAACGGTGCATGCAAGTGACCTCAGTCACTGTTTTTGCCAGAGTAGAAACTGCTAACAATTCAAGTTGACAACTGCCAACAACAACTCCGCCTTGTTTCTCTCCCTCTGTGCTTGAATAATTGGGTGTTTTTAAGAATGCAAAATCAGAGCGCCTCTCTCCTACTGCTTGGATCCGGTGTGGCCCTGCCCATAAAGGCAAAGATCCAGGTATCTGAGACGAAGACGTTCCCAAGCCAACATCAACCAGACTAGATGTTTGCCCCGTTAGAGGCATGGGCTTTGAATGTCTTGTTGTGATTCATTTAGGGTCCCTGAAATCCAGTCTCCCTCAAAAA
>NW_022111379.1:6741022-6742043 GCF_000313985.2 Echinops telfairi
ACACATCTTTCCAGCCCCTGGGGGTTCTCCCAAGCACTCTGCCCACCTTGTTTTCAGTTTCTCCATGAGGATTCTAAAAGGTTCTCCGTGGGCCTGTGGAGCTCGTTCGTGTGGCCACAGAATCCCCATGCAGCTGCACATTCCAGGCAGCAGGATGGGGGAAGGAGAGCCAAGAAAATGTGCATCTTCTTTTAGCCTTAGTAAAATCCCTGAAGCCAGTGGTTGTTGCTTCGGCTCTGCCCCGTGGTCATCCAGTGTGTCCCGGGAGAACTGGGTGCCAGTTTCCAGTGGCGCATTCTTTAGATCACTAGGTCTTTCTTCCAAGGTACCTCCGGTGGACCTTTGAGTTAGCCATTTGCACCACCTATAGCCACTCACTCCCTGTCATCAAGTTAATTCTAACTCTTAGAAACCCGATAGGGCAGAGTACCATAGTCAATAAAGGGGCTCATTTGAACTTCGGGCTCTGGAACTGAAAAGGTATTCTGGTCCAAGCTGCCTTATCTTGGGACCCAGCAAGAAGGACTGGGGCTCACACCCATCCTCCCTGTGCAGCAAACCACCAGCTCAGATATACCTTCAAGGAAGAGATAGGTTAGCTAAATACCATCCTCTGATTTCTTTCTTTTTTTTTTATAACCAGATACATATTTACTAATTAAAAATCATACACACACTATTGCATCAACATATTGCATAGACTGTAAAACAAAGACTAGAAATTGAAAAGCTACAGCAAACTAGACTTTCCTAGAATGAAATGAACCCTAAACAGACATTTTCATCTTTTCTCCCTGCAACCCAGAGAACTGTTGGTTGAAAGTGCTCTAGGGGCAGCTGCGGAGGCTCTGAATGGGCAGAGAACCATCTGCTCGCAGGGTTTGCAGTTTCTTTTTTCTTTTTCTTTTTTTAACATTTTATTAGGGGCTCATACAACTGTTACCCAATCCATACACACATCAGTTGTGTAAAGCGCATTTGTACATCGTTTCTCAAAACATTTCCTCTCCACTTAAACCCC
>NW_022111379.1:6742268-6743181 GCF_000313985.2 Echinops telfairi
CTATCTGTACCAGTGTACCTCCTCTGGTCTAGCCAGACTTGCAAGATCGAATTCGAGTCATGGTAGTGGAAGTGGGGAGGAAACATTTAGGAACTAGAGGAAAGTTGTATTTCTCATCATTGTTACATGTGACAGATGAATTTGGAATATCACATGTTCTGTGTGACGCTGAGCTGTTACTGGCCTAGGCTGAACTGATACCTTAGGGATGCAGAGTTACACCTGTACTTTCCCTGAGCTAATGTGTAGTGGGATGTATGTACATTGTGCTGCCAACCTCCAGGTCAAAGGTTTGAACTCACCAGTCGATTCATGGGAGAACGATGAGGCTGTCTGCTCCCTCCCCTAAGGATTTAAAAGTCTTAGAACCCCAAAGGGGCAGCTCTCCTTTGTCCTATAGGATCGCCATGCATCAGAGTCAACTCAATGGCAGTGCGTGTAACACTTTCACATCTCGATATGACCTCGTCCTAGAACAAAGTACGTTTCTCATATTAGAACCTAGTGTGTAGTAGAAGGTTGTTGGGGTGAGCTAATACATCAAGGATTACAATCTGGAGGAGAAAACAATGGGACCGACAGTTCGAGGGGGACATGGGAGAGGGGGAGGTAGGGGGAAAGGTAGTGGTGTTAACAAACCCAGGGACAAGGGAACAACAAGTGATCCAAATCGTTGGTGAGGAGGGTGTAGGAGGCCTGGTAGGGCGGGATCAAGAGTAATGTAACCAAGAGAAATTACTGAAACCCAAATGAAGACTGATCATGATAGTGAGACAAGAAGAAAGTCAAAGGAAATAGAGGAAAGAGCTAGGAGGCAAAAGGCATTTATAGAGGTCTAAATACAGGCATGTACATATGTAAATATATCTATATATGAGGATGGGGAAATAGATCTATGTGCATATATTTATAG
>NW_022111379.1:6744436-6764140 GCF_000313985.2 Echinops telfairi
GTCAAACATTTAAGTAATTAGCTCAAACCTAATTAAGGGCTGGAACTGCTCCAGAGTTCCAGGCCACCGAGCTCATTCTAGGCTCCGAGATGAAGGGTGTGGAGAAAGACAAGCCGTGTGCTACTGGTTGCTCCCGTCTTAAAGACCTTTCCCAGAAACTCACCCTACAACTTCCACCCACATCCCCTTGGAAGCTTCTAGCTAGCAGAAGGTGGGAAGCCGTGTTTTCACTAGTGAATTAAAGCATGCAACGACACCGCGTTCCATCCGAGGAGGAAGGGGAGAGTGAGGATGAGTAAGTGCCACAGGCAACATTAGAGGAAGGGGAAGATTGTAGCCTAACCTTGGGCCCCCTTTCACCTGGGAGGCTGACAGCTGGGAGTGACAGACGCCGTTCCAGGAACGTTTGCTGAGACCTCAGCCCTGAGCAGGGTGATGAACCAGGTAACCACCAGGCAGAGAAACGGAAATAAGTGAACAGTGTACACACTTCAGAATTTTCCAAACTGATGGAGAGCGCCAGCTGGGCAGTCGCATTGTCACCCCAGAGACTAATTTGCAGGAGGAAAGACGGAGCCGTTGGCCCTGAGATGATACCCCTGTGAAACAGGAATGTAAATAAACAAGTGTGAGTGGTTTCATAAGGTTCTGTTAATAGGGAGAAGAGAAAGGATGTATGGGCAGATGTATATGTATGAAAATGTATTTCTCTCTATAGGGTCACTGAGTCAGAATAGACTCAGTGGAGTGGATTTGGGGGTTTGGGGGTTATGTATACATACCCACACCTCACTTATTACCTTGGTTAGGTTCCAAAGGACAAGTCCCTATGCAAAAATGGAAGCTGATCACAGCCGATCACAAAATGAAGCATGGCCACCTCATTACAGAACTACCCAGAGGTCTGTGGTTCGAACCCACCAGCTGCTCCACTGTTGGGAGAGTGCCCGTGTGCTTGCATGCAGATCACAGCTTTGGGGGGGGATGGGGAGCTAATCATGATGAGCGCAGGAATGAAGAAGATGTTCTGAAACGGGCTGTGGTCGTGATTGTACAACTCTTCTTGAGGTGACTGGACTATTGAATTGTATATGTGAATTGTATGCCAGTAAAACTGTTGGGGATAAATCAATTACAGAGTTGAAGCCCTGTGACGCAGACTTATACTGTCACTGTCTGTAGAAATAGATTCAACGACAAAACCAAGTAACGTGTGTTTGTAGTGTTTACCACTTTGCTTCCTTGTTCAAGGAATTCTTTATATAGTGATACACTTAAACTTTCTCTCTTTTTTTTAACTAAAGAAGTACCACAATTTATTGAAGACAACAAATATTTTTGTTACAATACAGTTAAACTCTTTGTGTGTGTGTGTGTATAAGAAAGAGGTTTATATACAAGAACATTTGAATATTGAGAAAACACCCCAGCCCAGTCCACATCAAGTCCATAAATCTAATATTAGCCCATATTTCTGATACCAATCTTTAAAGTCCTCTCCAGACTCACACAATATATGCAATGACGCCGAATGCAGGAAGATCACAGGCCGGTGGGTGGGAAGTCTTGCAGATCCAGTGGCAATAGAAGCTTCTCAGTGCTGGCAGCAGTCTCCACGTGGCTCCTTCAGCTCCAGGACCCTGGCGTAGCTCCATGTGTCTTGTCAGAAAGCATGTCCCACAGGGAGTGAGCGTGTGTCCTGTCTCCAGTGAGCTATTTTATCTCCATCGTGCCTCCAAATGAGGTCATCCAGCTGTGACCTCCAAATGAGGTCATCAAGCTGTGACCACTCCACTTCTTCACTCTTAAGTCTCAAATTGACAACAGATTATATAGCTACCACAAGAGTCCCCTCATGTCTGCTGGCCCTCTGCAAAGCACAGTGCCCTTTGTTCACAGCGGCTCTTGCCTGATGGCTGATTTAGAGTAAGAGAGCCCAGGCTCACGCCCTCCCTCCCAGGGGTGCTGGCTGCATTTTTTCCGGGCCTTCTTTGTGTCCTCTCCCGTGGTCCATGGTGTGGCCAGTGTTCGTTGCACCAATTCTTCCTTGGTCTTCTTTCTACAGTTAAACTCTTAAGACTAATTTTCCCTGGGACAAATAGCCAAGCAACCTTCACTGGGTTGTACCAGTCTTCCAAGCCATGTCAGCCTCTGTTGGATTTTTTTGCCTTCCTGTTTATCAACATATATCTTTGCCAGTCTTGGGGCATAACCATAGGGCTCTAAAGTGTTTTCATTTGTTGAAATGCCACGATGGATTTTTCATCGCATGGTTTCAAAATAAAAGGACTCCGTGTCTGGTGAATAAGGGGGAGTACTGCTTCAGGATCATCAACCTGGTGCACTTGGCAATTAAGATGGAATTTTCAAAGTGAAGAATTAAAACATGTTTGGATTAAAATTATATTTAAAAGCAATTCAACTCTTTAACTGGGGAGAACAGGGTGTTGACTGACCCTCGTAATAATTTAAGTATTTGTCTTCCCTGGGGCATGGAGCCAACCAATGTGGCTTGGTGATAGAAATCTAATACTCACTTGAATTTAACGATTAAATAATTTTTAACACATGGAAACCCTGCTGTTGGATTAGATTGCTCAAACCGATATTAAGTTTTAGCACTCTGTCCAATCAGAGAGGATCCAAGGGAATAAGCTGTGTAGTACCGCAATCCATCATGCTTTCCGAGGAGAGCAGCACATTCTTCTCGAGCAAGCTGATTACCGCTCACCTAATTAAAGTGTTATCATTTGAGCGTCAATGTAACCTAAGACCTGCAAAACCTTCCTGCTGTGTACAAGTACGTTCAGGGTGCTTCGGAGTAGTTTATATTTTTTCCCTGAATTATGATGGGATGCTGATCAGACCTTAGTGATCGTGGCTGCAGAGCAGTATGTTATTGTCTCTCTGCTGTTGTGTGTGTGTGTATTTAATAAATGCTCCATTGTTGCCTTTCCTAACACACTTCTTCTTTAGGGTTTCCCTGGAATCATCCCCACCCTACCACCCGCCCCCCTCTGCCTACAACCCCCCTTGGTTCCTGGACATGGCAGTAGCCACCATCACTGGGCTCTCAGGCTCATTTTCTACCCAAGCTAGCCAGGGTAATCTCACCGCAGGATTTTGGCCATCTAATTACGAAGTCCAGAAACTTGTGTTAGTGTTTTATATCGGTATAATTTATTTTCATTGTACTCTTTGAAACCCCCTCAGATAAGATTGTTGTTGACGATAAAAGGTGTTTTTGAACATCACCAAAGCCTTTGGATTTTCTTTCCCTTCGTGTTCTTCCGTGGAGGAAGTAGGAAGGAAGATGAGAGCAATGGACACATAATAAGTGGTTTCAATGTTGCAAACCCCTCAGTACAAACCGATGAGGTAAGTGTTGGCGACTTTATTTTCCAGTAATGAAACGGAAACCTTTGACAACTTCTGTGATTAGAGGTCACGCACCGCATATATGAGCGTTTGGGGTTGCCCAAAGTGGGCTTGTTTGACTTCCAAATCTCCCGCCTTCTACTCATTCTTACTCCTTTCCTCCTCCTCTTCCTCCTCCTCCTCCTCCTTTTTTCATCAGTCTCCCTCTCATTTTCACTCGTTCTCTCCCCGCCCCTCCCAATTTGGCTTTTCAACTGCTCCAACGTGAGCTATTGGCGCTCCACATTCCAGTACTAAGGGATGCCAAGGTCATTATTAACGATGCTTTGGAAAGGGCATTTCAACAAGCGGAGGCTGAGTTGATGGAACAATCCAGCACCCTCTTATGTAATCCACTAACTCTTACGGATCTCCATTGAACAGCTAGCATTTGATGGACGATTTGAATGTGAAAATTCAGGTAACTTCCCCACCACCCCTGGGGCCCTCCAGGGCCGTTCTGTGCATCGGGGTCACGGCAACTTCTTTCTCCCATCTCAGCCCCTTTCCTTCGTACTTGTCGCACACTTTCAAAAGCCACCTTGGGAACACATCACGCAGAGAACATACCTATTTAAGGACGTTTAAGATCTGCCCAGGAATGTGGAACACGTCTAAATATAAAACTGAGAATGAGGCCTCTGACATTGATTGATTTCAGGAATAAAGTAAAACTAATCCATGATACCGATCTCATAGAGAAATATTTTCATAAAAATCCAGAATATTTGTGGGAACGGGACCTTAATTAGAGCCCCATTGTACGGAAATAGCCTGGCCGTTAGAGTTGATACAGTTAATGAAAGGAGCAGAACATGATTAGGGCAAGTCTGTGAGTTTGGGGCATTGCAGCTGTTCAGCATGCC
The DNA here is from genome assembly GCF_000313985.2 of Echinops telfairi. NCBI lineage: Eukaryota > Metazoa > Chordata > Mammalia > Afrosoricida > Tenrecidae > Echinops > Echinops telfairi. Next base: position 6,748,720 of record NW_022111379.1, read on the forward strand.
TTTCTATAGTACAAAGTTGGCCCAGAAAAAATTTTTTAAATACATTTCCAAAATTAACTAGGAGAATTGAAGTTCGTCACCATGCGAGTGTGGATTTTCACCCTAGAGACAAGTGGTGGTTGCACACAACATGGTGAAGGCACCCTGGCTTGTAAACTTTTCAGATGGTTCATTGTATAGGAGGCAAACTTCACCCTGATTTGAAAAGCAAAATATAACAATAATCAAAAATCAGGGTGGGGAAATGAGTGGAAAGGTGTTGGGTGGCTTTCTGGGAACGTTCGTGGTTGACAGCAAAGGACAAGTCAGCAGGGCTCACGGAGGAACAGGTGCGCCGTTCTTTATCCAAAAGCACGCGTGGAGGCGGTTTGAACAAGTTTACAATGTATTAAAAAGCTTCCAACTTGAAATTAACTGACTATTACAGCAATGAACCAGGTTGCATGCTTAGAAATAAAGAAACTCAGGGGCTTGGAGAGGAACCCAAACACAAGCAAAACAGTAGAAAGGGAACTGCACGGAGAGACCTAACAGTTGAAGAGGTATTATTGTTTGTTTGTTGTTTTAGTTGTTATGTTTTCTTTTGTTGCTGTGTTGCGCTTTGCTCTGTGTTTGGCGTGTTAGTGTCTCTGCATGTCTATCTGGACAAGATAGGTGGAATGAACAATTCAGAGGAGAGGACAATGGGACCGATGGCTCTGGAGGGACACCGGAGAGGGAGAGATGGGGGAAAGGAATGGGCGTGCCAACAAACCCAGGGACAAGGGAACAATAAGTGATCTAAAGTTGATGAGGAGGAGGGCATAGGATGCTTGGGCGGGGCTTGATCAAGGGCAGTGTAGCCGAGAGAAATTAACAAAAACCCGAATGAAGCCCGAACATGATAGTGGAACAAGAGAAAAGTAAAAGGAAATAGAGGAAAAAACTAGGAGGCAAGGGATATTTATAGAGATCTAAATGCAGCCATGTATCTATGTAAATACTTTATATATAATGACAGAGGAATGATCTATGTACATATATTATTAATAAAGTATTACAGAGCAGATGAACATTGGGCCTCCACTCAAGTACTCTCTTAATGCAATCACACTTTGTTTTACTAACCTGGCACTGTGTGATGCTCACCTTCCCTGACACGATCGCTGAAGACAAAATGGGTGCATAAGCAAATATGGTGAAGAAGACTGATGGTGCCCAGCTATCAAAAGACATAGTGGCTGGGTCCCTAAACGCTTGAAGATAAACAAGCGGCCATCTAGCTGAGAAGCAACAGAGCCCACATGGAAGAAGCACACCAGCCTGTGTGATCATGAGGTGTCGATGGGATCAGGTATCAAGCACCAAAGACCTAAAACAAAACAAAATCATATAGATGTAAATGAGGGGGAGGGCAGAATGGACACCCAAAGCCCATCAGTAGACAATTGGACATCCCCTGTCAGAAGGGCCACAAGGAAGAAATGAGCCAGTCAAGGTGCAGTATAGCACTGATGAAACACACAACTTTCCTCTAGTTCTTTAATGCTCCCCGCCACACACACTATCATGACCCCTTATAAATCAGGCTAGACCAGAACATGTACACTGGTACAGATAAGAGCTACCAACACAGGGAATCCAGGACAGATAAACCCCTCAGGACCAATAAGGGGAGTAGTGAAACTAGAAGGCTAAGGGGAGTGGGGTGGGAGAAGTAAGGGGGAACTGATCACAATGATCGATGTATGGTCCCCACCCAGAGGGACAGACAACAAAAAAGTGGGGGAAGGGAGACAGTGGTTGGTGTAATACATGAAAAAAAATGATAAATTATTAAGGGTTCATGGGGGAGGGAGGAGAAAAATGAGCTGATACCAAGGGCTCAAGTAGAAAGAAAATGTTTTGAAAAGGATGATGACAACAAATATACAGATGTGCTTGACACATGGATGGATGTATGGATTGTGATAAGAGCTGTAAGAGCCCCCAATAAAAAAGTTTTTTTTTAATGAGAAAAGGAGAGTAACAAATCCAACCATTATCTGAGCACTCAGTAAAGGGAAACTGCTCTACAGACGGTAAGAATTGGCTGCTTTAAGAAGCCCTGGAGCACAGTGGTGAAGCACTTAGGCTCTAAACTGAAAGGTCAGCAGTTGGAACCCATCAGCTGCTCTTGGGGAGAACAGTGTGGCAGTTCTGCTTCTGAGAAGATTTATACCCTTGGAAACCCTATGAGGCAGTTCTTGCCCTCTCTTACAGGGTCACAATGCGTTAGATTAGACTCAATGGCAATGGGTTTGGTTTGGTTTGGATCGATAGAACGAGGGCTTGGGTCAAGCACACCTTAGTCCTCCAAGTGACATCATTTTTCTTTATCATTTAAGGAGGGTTTGTTTTTGCAGCAGCAGATTTGCCCAATATAATACACAGATTTCTTGACAGCTGCTTCCATGGGTCTTGACCGTAGATCCAAGTAAAATGAAGTCCTTTGACAACGCCCTCTTTTCTCCATTTGTCACGATTGCTCGTTGGTCCAGTTGCGAGGAATCTGCTTTCTTTACCCTGACTTGTAATCCATACTGAAGGCTGCAGGCTTCCATCCTCATCAGCACGTGCTTCCAGCCCTCCTCCTGGACAGCCAGCAAGGCTGTGTCATCTGCATATCCAAAGTGATAATGAGCCTTCCTCCACTCTTGAATCCGAGTTCTTCTTAACAAAGTCGGCCTCTCTGATTCTTTCCTTAGTGCGTCAATTGCCACGAGTTGGAATTGCCTCCCTGGCAGTGAGCTTGGTTTGGGGCTTGGCACATAGCTTGAGTAAGTGTAGTGCAAGAACACAACCCTGGCACACCTTTTTAAATACGTTTAAACCATTCAGCATCCCTTTATTCTCTCCCAGTGATTACCTCTTTGTCTCCGTACCAGTTACGCCTGAGCATAGTGCAGCGTTCTAAAGAATTCCCGTTCTTCACATGTGACCCCTGGTTTGTCATGATCCGCACCAAATATGATAGGGCTCTGAATATGTTTCTCCAAACATCTTCCTGGGAGGAGAAATGGATGTGTGTGCATGCAGGATCCGGAAGGCCATGAGGATGAGCAGTGAGGCTGTTCACTCTGTTGTGAAGAACTGCCAAAAGGCTAACACACGGGGTCTTCGTTGTCTCAGGCCCTTCGAGGAAGCTACCTGAGAAAGGTGAAAGCTGAAGTGATGCAAATAACTGGAGGAGCTAGAGAAAAGTCTGTGTTTTGGTTTGGTTTGGTTTTGATGGCGAGCCAGCGTCAAAACCACAAGTGCAAGGACTTTGAGAACCGACTCGCTGGATCCACTTTTTAAATAAACTTTATTTTGGAATGATTTCGTTTCATAGAAAAGTTTCAAAGACGATGCCGGACGTTGCCTGTCTATCCCTCACCCAGTGTCCGTTTTCCAGAACATTACCGTCTTACCTTATTCACGAAGGTCCGTTTGTCAAAATGGAGTTGGAGACATCTGTGTCTAACTTTCAGCTAAACTCCAGGCTTTTGTTCGGATTTCACCAGTGTTTCCAGGAAAGCCCTTTTTATGTCACAGGGTCCATACCAGGCCACCACGCTGCATTTAGTCGTCACGTCTCCTTTGTCTGGGACAGCTCTTTAGGGTTTGCTTTCCATGACCTTGATCGTTCTGAGGAGCGTGGCCAGATAGTTTGTAGAGTGATCCTCAGAATGAGTTTGCTGGATCTATGGATGCTCGCATTCAGGTCCACTTGGGTGGCCTGAGAGGCCCTCTCTGCTGTGGCTGGATGCTCTGCTGGGTCCTTGGGGTTTGTGGTCCAGCCCCAGCTGTCCTGTTGCTGTGGCCTTTGCCCGATAGGGGCTGTAGGGCTTTGGGGAAGAAGATCGTCGAGGTGTATGCCATACCCTTTTCGTTGTATTAGGAGGTAAAGGATCCCCACACGACACCACTGGTGATGATCACCTGGGGTGCTGATTTTAAACTATGTTTCTCACCGCCCTGTGGCCAGCATGTTGCCATTCTTACAGCCAGCCTCTCCTCCGGGAGGCTCATGTCACATGGTGCCGAGGTTCTTCGCACCGGTTCCCAGGACTCTGGATTTTGATTGACCTTGTTCACACAAATACCCCTTCCTCTTTAGTACCAGCCATCCATCCCTGTACAGATCTTTGTTGAGTCTCTCCTCGAGCACTGTCTTAATTAAAAACAGGGGTCCTCAAACTTTGTAAACAGGGGGCCATTTCACTGTCCCTCAGACCCGTTGGAGGGCCGGACTATAGTTTTTTAAAAAAAAACTATGAACAAATTCCTATGCACACTGCACATATCCTATTTTGAAGTAAAAAAGACAAACGAGGCAAAAACACCCGGCGGGCCGGATCAATGCCCTCGGCAGGCCGCATGTGGCCCGCGAGCCGTAGTGTGAGGACGCCTGGAAAGAGACCGTCATGAAAGGCCTTCTCGGAGGGCTGAGGAGGGAAATGAAAGAGCTGAAATGCAACATTAGATTCCGCAAAAGAGCAAGACGCGAGAAACATGGTAGCCAAACGTGAGACGGCCAAGTCAAACAGGGGCAAGTGTTGTGATTTAAATGGCAAGAGCAAAAATGGAAACGTGGTAAGAAAGCAGACGTTTCAAAATCGAGAGGGTCCAAGTTTAACATAAACGTTGTGGAAAAGTGGAGGAAATGTCAGTGGTTCCAGTTTGTAGGGGAGGAGGCCCATAGCTGGAAAAATAAACTGCAAATCAGGTAAGGGACATCTCACTGGAGGGCCAAAGAACACAGTTATCTGATCTTGCCAGAGGGAAGTGCTGTCAGTCGGAAAGTGCGTGAAGCGTCTGGCAGCGCCCAAGTGATTGATTAATAGCTATCAGCTCCGGCTTCATGAAGCACTCCGCGCGCTACCCACAAGGCTAGGAAACCGGCCTGTTGTTTTCTTTGTAAGAGCAGAAGCTTCAGTTGTTTGTTTTGAGACGCAAATGACCCATCTGAAGCAGTCTATGAAATCCTTTTTGGCTGAAGTAGATGGATAAAGGGGTGTTTTGACACGGCGTGAGAAAAAGAATCGACCATGGCTGTTTCCTGACTGTGACCCATGCCTACAATGCCACCCTGCACATTTTCTTTCACTTGCTAGCATCGAACCCTGGTGAAGCAGCGGTTACATGTTGGGATGTGATCTGAAAGGTCAGCAGTTTGAAACCACCAGCCGCTACTCCGAAGAAAGATGGGGCTTTCTGCTCCTGTAAGCAGTTACAGTCTCAGAGACTCGGGGCCAGTTCTGCCCTTTCCTGTACACAGGGGTCACTGTGAGTCAGCACCCCCTCCGTGGCAGTGAGTTTGGTTAGTTTTGGTTCCTCTTGGGGGGCCTGAGAGGCCCCCTCTCTGCTGTGGCTGGACGCTCCGCTGCTTCTTTGGGGTTTGTGTTCCAGGCTCAGCTGGCCTTTTGCTGTGGCTTTGGGCGATTCATAAAGGACCGATCAAAAGAGGAATGATGTCCACGTGCTATGGAATTTAGGTTGATTCATCTTTGACTTTTGGGGGGTCAGGGGGAGCTTGACTAGCATCCGTAGACTTATAAGCTCAAGCGAGACAGGAAAAATACTCAAGAAAGGAGTTGCCCAGACGGCAGTGGTGGCTCTGTGGTAGAATTCTTGCCTTCCATGAGGGAGATCCAGGTTCAATCCCTGCTCGGTGCACTTCACGTGAAACCGCCACTCATCTGTCAGTGAAGCCTCGTGTGTTGCTTTGATGCACAGCAGTTTTCAACAGAGACAGACCAGGAAGAAAGGCCTGGCCACCGGCTTTTGAAAAATCAGCTCTCACACATAAAAACAACAGTGAGGAGGGTGTCATGAGACCAGGTGAAGGTTTATTTTATTGGAAGCGGCTCAGGGGCAACTAACAACAACAACAACAGCATGGAAAAACAGCATGGAATGCTTAATACTTTCTGAAAATTTCACAGCCTGAAAATTTCACAGCCTGAAAATTTCCAACATGTCTTCCAGCTCAAACATTTCGAATCTCCTTGAGTGGCGAGCGGGAGTGCTAAAAGCACTAAATACTTCTTCCCTTTCTGAGAGAGGGACGGAGGAGGATCAGGAGCAGGGGACGGAGAAGAAAGTGCTGTTTTTGAGGACCATGTTGTAGGCAATAAGGGACAGGAGAAGGGGGTACCCCTCCAAAATGGATTCTTTTTTCAAAACTATGTATTTAAATTTTTTTTTTTTTTACAAAGCAACATTATCACCTTCAAAGTACTCTCCATTGCACTTAATACATTTGTCGTATCTGCAATTCCCTTCTTGGGAACCTTTTTCAAACTCATCTGTTTGGATGGCTGACAGCACCTCCCTCATTTTTTCCCTCACCTCTACTATGTCGTCACATCACTGTCCTTTCATGTCCCTCTGCATTTGAGGAAACAAAAAGAAGCCGCACGGAGTGAGGTCAGATGAGTAAGATGCATGGCGCAAGAGCCATGCTGGGCTTTTTTGCCCAAAACTGGCTCACTGAGATGGCTGCATGAGCAGGTGCATTGTCAGGATGGCAAAACCAGTGCCCCGTCTACCACAAATCAGGCCTTTTTTGTTGCACGCTGTTATGCAGTGTTACCAGAACCTCTCAATAGAAAGCTTGATTAATAGACTGTCCTGTGGAATCAACTCCACATGCACTATCCCCCTCACATCAAAAAACAAATGAGCGTCAGTTTTGGGGGGTACCCCCGCATACTTCACATCATTTCATGTTGAGGAGGCAGCCCTTCATGTGTCTCTCGTGCCCCTCCCGTCTTGCCAGTACTCTGGGAATAAAGGCTGGCCTTCCTTTTATCCAACCATTACTCAGGGATGGGCTTTCAGTGAGTATGAGAATTGAAGGCCAGCGCCAGGACCAAAAGTAGGCTTGCTTTTCGCCTGCTGTAGAAACAGGACATCCCCCAAGCTGCGTCTTCCTCAGCTGTGTCACACAACAGCACAGCATAGAGCCTCCATTGGTCTGGGCGGGGGCAAAGAGTACCCACATCGATGCTGATGCTCATGCTGTGTTGTGAGCCATGATGCCCTTTGTCCCAGGACCCAGCTTCCATGAATCAATAATAAGCTAAACGAGTTTGTAAGTGGGGTAAAATTAACCACTCAACCCAATAATTATTCCAATTACGTGGTGGCAGTTGAGCAAAGAAGACATGCAGCATCTTGATGAAATATTAAGCAACTGATAATGGGCAGAGCTAGAGGTCAAATCAGATTGTGTTTGTCTCAAACCTCAGCTATTGTATCAGTGGTTTTCACCACATCAGATACCATACTGCCTCCTTTAGTAGTTCGAAACCATGTGGTAGGAAATTAACTGACAAGTTCAAATGTACTGCCCTGTCTTCCTTAAGAAAACAGTTAATCTTATTAGCCTGAACTACTTTCCCCAGAAAAAAACTTACCATCTTTTTATCTATTTGGCAGATTTGTCTGTCATGCTACACAACTGGTTTACTTAGTTAAGTGAAACCATTTAAATTATGGTTACTATGTTTTAGAGTTGGCTTAATTTTTTTCTCTGGAAATCTCCAGTGCATACATATTATGGATGTTCGTTAAAATGAAATGAATACAGTAGCAATGATTTCAGTACCCATGTTGGCAGAAGTTATCAGCTTCCCAGCTGGTCTAAGAGCAGGTACTGAACACCATAGGATCCTATGTCATTGGACCTGTACTATGACAAGCTTCGTATTGTTTTAAAATATGACATCACCCATTGAATAGAAATTTGTTCTGTTGCTAGAATACCCAATACGTTTACTGAAAGTACTGAGCACGGGGCCTGGGAACTAGCAGACGCACAGTACATTGTGCATATTATTATCGTCATGGTGCCTGGGGGCAGAGTGGTTACGCATCGGTGTGCTAACCACAGTGCCAACAGTTCTAAAGCACCAACCACTCCACAGGAGAAAGAGGAGGCTTACGGTCTCAGAACCCCCCAGAGGCAGTTCTACTCTGTGCTACTGGGTCGCTGTGAGTCAGCAAGAACTCAATGGCAGTGAGTTAAGTCGTTAACGCACAAGGTTGCTAACTGAAAGATTGGAAGTTTGAAGTCACCAAGAGTCTACTTAAGAAAAACAAAAACAAAAGGCAGCCATTGGGAACCGTGGGGAGCACAGTTCTCCGATGCATACACACGGGTGGCCCTGAGTTGGAGCCTTCTTGACCGCAGCTGGTTGCTTTTCTCAGTAAAGTCAGGCAGATGGAAATAGCGCCACATCGTGGTAGGCAGGAAGCACACGGAGGAAAGGGGGGCAGCGCTATGCTGCTTGTGGCTGCGTGTGCATCCCGCCAAGCAAAAATCATTTCAGAAACCCGGAGGCTCAACGAGCATTTTTGTGTGGCTCCTTCTCGGCTTTTGGTTTAAATGACTAAAACCCAGTACCATCAAGTTCATTCTGACCCAACAGCAACCCGATGCAGGGTTCCCGAGACTGTACATCTTTACAGCCTGGGCTTTCCCCCTGAATCAGCTGGGGGGTCTGAACCACCGACCTTCTTAGCACCGTTTCTGTAACTAAAGTTGGGAATAGGGAGGAAGGGGAGTGGGAGGCGTTTCAAAGCCGGGGTGTTCTCAATAAGTTGAACACACGCATTGTTATGTCATGTTTCCTTCTTCCTACCAGCCTAAAAAGAATAAGATTTACTTTCATTACAAATATTTGTTGGATGTGTTTTCTCAAAAGCATTGAAACGTGGGAAAACCCAACCACCACCCCAACCCCACGCCCTAATACTTTCATGTTGGCTTTTGCTTTAATTTTGTCGCATTGCTTCTTTGATCCTGCCCACCATCCATCATTTCAGAAACTTTGATTAAATAACTGCTTAGCTTCCCAGATCCTTTGTGTAATGATTGTATTTCTTTTAATAGTCTATACAATCATCGCGCGCCTTCACAAAGCAGGTTCAGATGCCAGTGCACCTGGGCTCCTCCTGGCTCCCTGTGACTTAAAGCAAGTTATGTCACCTCTTAGGGCGTAGCTCTACAATTGATAAGGAAAGCTTAGCATTTAATGCACGCTCCCCACAGAGAAGGTGCTGGGGAGAGGGGGGACTGGTCATTAAATCCGTGTTTATAAAGTATCTTTACTTAGAGACCCCGGGGCAGGGCAATACACACAGAGGGATTTTAATATGCAACGTGGAATAATCTGGTCTCTGTGATCATCTCGACAATGGAATGTTGTGTGTGTGTGTGTGTGTGTGTGTGTGTGTGTGTGTGGCTTTTGGCTCCACACGCCCTATTGGGATCTTTCTTCTCTGGTCTCTGAGCTTCGTCGTGTTCCCAGGGGCAAAGAAGGCCAGGGTGTGGCTGGGCAAACTGAGCAGATGGCAAATCCTACGCCCAAGTGTGTTCCAACTGTATTTATGTAGGACAAGAAGCAACTGCCAATTCCTCTAAGTTGTGAGCGTGAATGTAAATCGGTGGAATAAGAGACACCCCCTCCTCCCCAGTTCCGCACACAAGGTTTTGTCAAAGCCTCGGGCAAATTACCCTTAATGTTGCTCACCCGCCATCTTTATGCGTGGTGCCAGCTGACGGCCACTGAGACGTGTGTTTCTGTGTTACGGAGACGGAGCGTCTCAGGCAGGCAGTATTTGTGCAAGACCCCCACCCTTCCAGTAACTACTCAGGATGACAGTCTATTGTAGACATGGTCCGGCTTTTTCCTGGCGCTTCTGAAAGGATGACTTCTCTCTAAGACCCGTGAAATGAGGCTAAGGAGAGGCCGTCAGGAAAGCCACGAGTTTTTAAGTTTAAGCTAATATTGAACGTAGGATAAGGGACGACTAGTAAATATTGTTTTATCTTCCCTCCCTTTCCCCTTGGGGCTTAATCGTGCAGCTCAGAACATTAAACACTTGCTTATTATTCCATCTGTATTATTAAAACAATGCTGGAATTCCTCTCCTGCTTTGTTTTTCTTCTCTTCCTTCTTTCTGTTTCTTTTGTAAGAAAGGAAGAGCACCGGGGTCTCAGCAGGACAGAGGGACGGCTCCTGTGGCAAGCAGCACACCTTTCAGGAAGAGACCAGCGGCTCCGTTCCGTATGGACACCCAACTCCTTGCCCGCTGCAGGCACAAATTCTTAACTGCAGCAGCATTTGAAAGCGGACTTCTAATGCTCAGCTCTCCCCACAGCAAGAAGGGATTGGCAGGAAATCGCTGAACCCACAGCAGCCACCTGACCGCGCTGAGCAGTGCTGACAATAAGGAGCTTTCCCACAAGGATGGACACCTTCTTCATCTACTCTGTATAACAGCTGGGCTTCACCTGGCCCTGTTAAACCCTTGAAACGTGGCTAGGGTCAGTGAGGAACTCAATTCTTACATTGTATTTCATCTAAAACGAATTTCTGTGTAAATAGCCACCTGTGGTCTGTGATCAGCCCATTGGGCAGAGCCCTGATGGTGCAGTGGGCTATGCACTTGGCGGCTGACCACAAGGTCAGCACTTTGAAACCACCAGCCACTCTGTGGGAGAAAGATGAGACTTTCGACTCCCATATAGAGTCTCAGAACCCTCCAGGGCAGCTCGCCTCTGCTCTCTGGTGGCCCTATGAGTGAGAATCGACTTGAGGGTGCTGAGTTTGGTGCGGGGAGAAGTCGCCGCAGGGACCAACAGACCCCCAAACACATACTGCGAGAGCACACTAAATTACAAGAATGTCTCTGATCTTTCTCTGATGCTCGCCGCCTCTGGACAGTGGCAAGTCCCAGGGCCGTCTCGTCGTGATGTTCACGGTTGCAGCGTCGGGTCCAAGGAACATCCATCTGCTGTCGAGAGCGCAGAACAACGCCACCCCAAAGATGCCATCTTCACGATCGCGGGCATGTCTGAGTTCACTGCGGAGGCTCTTGGGTCAAGCCAGCTCATTGGGGATTTTCATCTCTTCTGATTTCTGCTTTATGCAATACGGTCTCCTTCTCGAGCAATTTCTCCTTTCGGGTGACAGGTCCAAAGTAACTCGGGTGAGGTGTTTTGCCAAAGGAGAACTCTGGTTGGACTTCTTCTAAGACTGGCTTCTCCATTCTCCGGGCAGTCAGCAGTGTATGAACCATCACTTGCCAACACCGTGATTCAAATGCATCCGTCTCTTCTTCTCCTTTCTTTCTGTGTCGTCCCCCTTTCGTTTCCCAAACAAAACAAAACGCTGAGGCTTACGTCAGTTATACCTTAGTCATCAAGGGGACCTCTTTGTTTCTTCAAACTATCCAGAGGTCTTTTGTAACAGACTGACCCAGTGCAATAGGTCGTTTGATTTCTTGACTGCTGCTTCTATAGACATTGATGGCCAATCCAAGTCGAATGAAAAAGTTGACAAATTCAATATTGTCTTCACTTACAAGGCTGTTGCTTATCGAGTTGTGAGGATGTTTGCATTTCTTCATATTCGGGTGTAATCCATACTGAAGTCTGCAGTCTTTGGCGCAAGGGATCATGGTCATGTCGGCTGCGTGTGGCACGTTGTCGATGTGTCTTCCTAGAACCCTGGTGCCACTTTCTTCTGCGTACAGTCTGACTCTCCGGATTCTTTGGTCAGCACCCATATAGAATCTTTCAGGTGGAAAAAATGATGTTTCGCCGCAGGCCTTTTCTACTTTTGAACCCCGCACTGTCCCTTTGTGTTGCCTGTGTGACTGCCTCTTGGCCAAGGTCCAGGACATCCTGGAGCTCAGGTGAGGGGTCTGGAGTTCTCGTTCTTTATAATGTCACCCATCATTTGTTAGGAGCCACACAGGCAAATAGCTGTGCGTAGTCGACACAGGTGAAGATCATTCTGCCATGCTCCACTTTCAGCCAAGGTCCACCTGGCATCCGCAGTAGTATCCCTCTTCTGAATCAGCGTCAATGTCTGGTCCCTGCTGCTCTCTGTACCCTAACTTGTCTTACTTTTAGTAACTGCGTTGTGGAGATATAATTCACATACTATACAAAGTTTCTGAATCAATGGTTCTGGTATATTCCCCAGACTGTACAACCACCACTGCCATCAACTTCAGACCGTTTTCATCCCCCCAAACAGAAAGCTCATATTCATTCACAGTCACTCCCCATTTCTCCCTAACCCCTGTCCCCACCCCCAACTAACTACTGGGCAACAACTACGCCAGCAGCTAAAACCAGGCCAGGGCTGATTGTGGAAGAGGCTATCAACTGCTCAGACGTAAGTCCAGGATTAAGCTGAAGAAACTGAAAACAAGGCCGCAAAAGCCAAAATACAACCATAAGTTTATCCCACCTGAATTTCGAAAACATCTCAAGAATAGATTTGACACCTTGAACACGAATGACAGAGACCCGATGAGCTGTGGGTTGACGTCAAGAACCTCATTCACAAAGCAAGCAAAAAGATCGTTATAAAGACAGGAAAGAAATAAAAGATCAAAGTGGATGTCAGAAGAGAAGAAGTGAAGAAATCAACGAGCTGAATAAAACGTTTCAACGGGCAGCTCAAGAAGACAAGGCCAAATAGCATCATTAAATACGCACAGATGTAGAGTTAGAAAATCAAGAGGGAAGAACACATTCACCATTTCTTAAACTGAAAGAACTCAAGAAAATAGTTAAGCCTCACGTTGCAGTATGGAAAGCTTCCGGTGCGCAAAATACTGAATGGTGCAGGAAGCATCAAAAGAAGATGGAAGGAACACTTACCTTGCAGGGAGCTACCAGGATCACGAAGGTGGTTTTCCCAGGGCGAGGCTTATCCATTGCACTCCGGATGTGCTGACCCCTGCGATTTCCCCAAATGTGGGAAACTCGACTGCATAATTTGTGGTAGTGGGGGACTGTGTTCACGCTCTCCCCTGAAAAAAGAAAGAAGATGGGAAGAATACAGAGTTGCCTCACCAAAAAGAACTGGTTGTCGTTCTCCCGGGTCAAAAGGTAGCATATGAGCAAGAGCCAATCAATGGAGCTGAAGGAAGAAGTTCAAACTGCCCTAAAAGCAGTCAGAAACAAGGCTCCAGGAATTGATGGAATGCCAATTGAAATATTTCAACTGGATGATGAAGCCCTGGAAGCACTCACTCATCTATGCCAGGACATTTAGAAGACAGCTACTTGGCCAATTGACTGGAAGAGAGCCATGTTTTTACTTATTCCAGAGAAAAGTGACCCAACAGAACGCTGAAATTATGGAACAATATCATTGATATAATATGCAAGTAAAATTTTGCTAAAGATGATCCAACAACAGTTGCAGCAGTACCTTGCTGCAGTACAGTGCAGGGAGCTGCCAGAGGTTCAGGCGGGATTCAGAAGAGGACGTGGAATGCAGGACGTCATTGCTGATGTCAGGTGGATCTTGGCTGGAAGCAGAGACTCTCAGAAAGATGTTTTCTTGTGTTTTATTGACCATGCATTCGACTTCATGGATCATAACAAATTAAGTACAGCCTTGAGATGAATGGGAACTCCAATACGTTTGATTGCGCTCATTTGAAACTTGCACATGGATCAAAAGGCAGATGTGGGGACAGAACAAAGGACACTGTTGGTTTAAATCCGGAAAGGTGTGCATAGGCGTTGTGTTCTCTCACCATACTTATTCAATGTGTGTGCTGAGCAAATCAGGGAACCTGAATTGTATGAAGAAGAATGGGTCATCAGGACCCATCAAGCAACTTAGACAATTTAGATATGCAGATGACACAACCTGCCTTGCCGAATGCAAGGGGCAGGGGGTGGGGGCGGGGCTGAAGCACGTGCTGATGACGATCAAGAATTGCAACCTTCAGTGTGGATTACAATGCAACAGACCCAAATCCTCACATCTGGACAAATACATCATGATAAATGAAAGGCTGCAGTTGCCAAGGATTTTATATCATGCTTGGGTCCACAATCAACACTTACGGAAGCAGCAGTCAAGAGATCAAAAGACAGGTTGGGTTAGGTAAATCTGCTGACTGCACAAGAGCTCTTTAGAGTATTGAAAAGCAGGGGTGTTACTTTGAGGACAAAGGGGTGCCTGACTCCAGCCATGGTATTTTCAATGACCTCATGTGCATGTGGAAGTTGGACACTGAATAAAGAAGACTGAAGGAGAAGAAATGCACTTGAATGGTGGTGCTGGAGGCGAAGATTGAAAGTATCACGGACCACTACAAGACCAAACCAATCTGTCTGCAAAGAAGTACAGCCAGAGTGCTCCTTAGAGGCAAGGATGGCAAGACTTTGTCTTGCATACTTTGGGCATGTTGTCAGGAGAGACCAGTCCCTGGAGATGGACATCATGTGTGGTAAAGAAAAGAGGCAGCAAGAAAGAGGAAGACCCTCAACAGGGTGGATTTACACCATGTCTACGACAATGGGCCCAAGGGTAGGAACAATTGTGAGGATGATGTGGGAGCAGGCAGTGTTTCATTCTGTTGTGCATAAGGTCCCTATTGGTCAGAACTGACTAGATGGATCCTAATAACCACAATAAGTAATTGACTGTGTGTCTCTACAGATTTTCCTATGTGGAGTATTTCCTATCTATATGGACTTGTACAATATGTGATCCTTTGTAACTGGGTTCTTTTACTTAGTATAATGTTTTCAAGGTTCCTATGTCCCATGTTATAGCATGTTATCAGCTTGTCTTTCCTTTTTATGTCCAATAATGTACCATTGTATGTATGGATCACATTTTGTTCATCCATTCATCAGATGGTGAACATTTTGGTTGTTTATACTTTTGTTTACTATGAGTAATGCGTTTATGAATATTCATGATCAAGTTGATTGTGTATGTGTTTTCAGTTCTCTTGATTATATGCCTAGGAGTGCAATTTCTGGGTCATCACTTAATTCTCTGTTTAACCATCTAAGGAGACACCAATGGTTTTTTACAGCAGCTATACCAATGTATGTTCCCACCAGCAACTGAATAAACAAAATAAAACATAGTGGCTTCAAATCAATGCCAACTCACAGTGGCCCTATAGGACAGAGTAGAACTGCCCCCTCTAAATTTCAGAGGCTAACAGTTAATGGGCATAGACAGCCTGATTTTCTCCCTCAGAGCAGCTGGTGGTTTTGAACAGCTGACCTTTCTGCTTGCAAACCATGTTGCAAACTCATGACCACTACTTCACCAGGGCTCCTTGCACCTGTATGAGGACCCTCCATATCCTCACCCACACTTATTTTCTGACTTTTTCATTTTAGCCATCCTTGTGGCTGTGTTTTTGTTTTGCATATCCCTGATGGTTGGTTAAGGAGCATCGGTAGCACAGTGGGTTATGCACAAGGTCAAGGATTCAAATCCACAGCAGCCACATGGGAGAAAGATGAGGCTGTCTACAGTTGTAAAGAGTTGCAGTCTCAAAACCCCACATTTCTACCCAGTCCTATAGGATTGCTAGGAGTCGACTCAATGGCAAGGAGTTGAGTTGA
>NW_022111379.1:6764657-6768310 GCF_000313985.2 Echinops telfairi
CCCATTTTAAGTGCTTCTTCAGGACTTACCCCTCACTGTGCAGTCTAAAGGAGCCATGGAGGACAGAGCAGTTAATTTGCTCAGCTGTCAAGGTCAGGTTGGAGGCTCAAACCCACCAGAGGCTCCACAGGGAAAAGGAGTGGCAGATTGCACCTGTAACGATTACAACCTTGGAAACCCAATAAGGCAGTTCTCTGTCCTAAAGGGTTGAGAAGAGTCAGGATTGACGTGACAGTAACCAATTTAATGAGGAAGTCACTTTACCTTTACTTCTGTGACCCAAGAAAGAAGCTGGCACGTGGGGTGAGGATCTCAAGCCGTTTGTTGCCACACTGGATATAGAAAAGCCTTACACTTGCTGGGCCAGGTTTCGAGTCAGGGCTTCTTCTTCCTCGGGACACGGTCTCTGTCAGTAATTGTGGCATGAGCCAGCACACCCCCTTCGCCTCCCCTCCTGTTACAGAAGAATGCTCCCCAAAGTCCTTTCTCAAGGAGGCACACAACTTCCAGCATCACCGTTACATTTTAGTGGCTGAAACGATTCTAAATTGCAGAGAAATATCAAAATGCGGAGGCAGAATAAACAAGAGAAAAAAGTTTCTTAATGATTCCCAGGAACTGGGGGCAGGGAGAAATGGAGAATTACTGCTTCAGGAGAACTGAGTTTCTTTTTGAGACCATGGAAAACTTTTGGAAGTGGATAATCATGCTGTTTTTGGCTTGATAAAATGTGGCAACTATAAATACAATTAATGACACTGCAGTGCACACTTACAAAAGACTAAAGACTAAAATGACAGATGTTTTGTATATGAGGGGATTTTTAAAGTTTGTGGAAAAGTGGAATTAAAAGATAATCTAATTAAGCACCCAGCCAGTAAGCACTGAATCAAAAGGTTAACTGTTTGAACCCATCTGTGGGAGAAAGACTGCTTCTGCCTGTCTTCTGTTTCTGTCTGCTTCTGCCAACTTTGCTGTCTTGGCAACCCTCTAGAGCAGGCGTCCTCAAACTATGCCCCGTGGGACACATGTGGCCCGCCAAGGACATTTATCCCCCCGCCGGGTGATTTTGCCCCGTTTTGTTTTTTTGCTTCAAAATATGTGCAGTGTGCATAGGAATTTGTTCATAGTTTTTTTTAAAAAACTATACTCCGGCCCTCCAATGGTCTGAGGGACAGTGAACTGGCCCCCTGTTTAAAAAGTTTGAGCATCCCTGCTCTAGAGAAATTTTACTCTGGCCTATAGGATCACTATGAATTCAAATGAACTCATGTTTGGTATTCTTTAGGGAAAGTATTTTACCTGTCAACTTCCCTCACTGATCAGTGAGCACTTTAGTGTAATGTTTAGGGTCCAAGTCTTCTTTATTTTACCAGTTCCAAGAGCGGCACCTCACGTTTAGCAGATGATCAATAAATACTGTGTGAACCAATTAATGAACATATGGAGGTGTCAAAAAAGTACATGGGCCTGGCTTCTTTCTCCTCGTTATCAGACTTATTGGAATAATATTGAACTATCAACTCCTTAGGATTGTTTTCCCCAGTGATCTTTCCATATAAGAGAGGAAATATAAATACTATTTTCTGTTGGAAAATTTTTTCTGAAGACACTCACCAATAATTAAATAGGGAAAGGTGACAGTAAGCCGATCAATACAGATTTTCAATGCAAAAGGCAAAGCTAACAGGTTAGCCTGGGAAACAGAATCTACAACATATACCACCAAACACCAGGCCACCTACGTGCTAGGAACCCAGTCTGGTGGATCCTGGGCAAGCAGGGCCATGCCAGGAGCAGAATAGGCTGCCTCCAGGACAGAACTAGGGTCCTGAGGGGGCATCAGCCACCCAGAGGAGGAGCACTTCTTGGCTCTTTCCATCAAAGCAAGAGACTATGAGTCAGAGCCAGGTGGCCAGGTGAGAATCTTCAAATTCACCAAGGACAGAATTCAAGATCAACAAAAAGCCACACAGGACCAAAAAAAAAAAAAAATCCTACATCTTGGTTGCAGAAAGCTCAAACTCAGTGTCTTTGTTATCTCGAAATACCACAAGTGGGTGGCTCTCACAAACAAATGTCTTTGCTCGCGCTTTAGGAGTCTGGAAGTCTGAACGAAGGGTGTTGGCTCTCTGGGAAGGTTTGCTCTCCGTGTTGGCTCTGGGAGAAAGACCGTCTCCTTGATGATCTTCCTGTGGTTTGGCATGCATCTTCTTCCACCTCCATTTGCCTAATCTACTCTTTTTATCTCATGTAAGGGATTAACTGCAGACACATCCTACACTAACAAGACTCTCATTCCCAGTGGTATGCAGAGTAGGCTTCGCCACATGGATGTTTTGAGGGCACAATCCAATCCGTAACACTCAGTGTGCCAGGAACAAGGAAAGCAGTTAGGGTTCTGAGCAAAAGCATGGATCCAAATTCCAGGATCTCCCACCCCCTGGACTATCCTGGAAGGTAAGGCTGGGCTGAACACTCTGGCCTTCATTGTGCGTTGAGGAGCTGCCATCCTTGCACGGCTTCTGCCCACCTTCCCTGTTTCTGACAACTGGCAGGGTTGTGATGTCTGTCTTGTTTTAAAAAGGCGCTCTCAAAGTGTCATCAGCTGTCACAGCATTTCTTTTCTGTAACCATTCAGACCAGTATTTAGATCTGAGAGGTAAGGAATCTGGAGGCTCCCCCAGCCCCCCATGGAAACAGTCATTGAAAAAAATTTTTTTTTGCGTTAAACCCTCCATTTTTTATGTCGTTCCATCCCCCACCCCACCCCCCACCCCCATGCTCCATCCCCCAATCACTCCCTTCTCTCTGTTCCACATCTGCCCTGGCCTCCTCATAGCCATCCAAGTCTTGTGTATTCGTGTATAAGACACAGTTCTTCATTTTTTTATAACAAAGGTGATATGAAGTGTTTACCTTGGTAAGATTGACTGAGTTTGCCAGGCATTATGTGCTCTTGTTTTGTCAATGTCTTAAGGCGTTGAAGAGAGTTACCACTGTTTTTTATTGATGCATAAGATTCTATCATATGAATGGATCAGAGCTTGTTTATCGTTCCTCTGTAATTGAGCTGAGCTGTCATAGCATTATCTACTTTACTCCTGCTTCTGAACATTTAAGGTAGACAGGAAGATAACCTTAAAACCCCCTCACAGAATAAAGGATTTCCAGAAGAAATCCGGAACTTCTCATTTCAGGCATAAGAAGGCTAGCAAATCCAATAAAATGGGCTTGAGTGGTCTGTAATGACAAAAAGATGTTGAAAAATCATTAACGAACAGGAAAATGCAAATGAAAACCTCTGCGCAGTGCCATTTCACTGGCAATACCAATCGTTGGGGAGGGAGGGGAGCAACCTGCACCCTCACCCATTGCTGGGGGGCCTGTGAAGGGACACCGCCACCTTGGAGAACTGGTGGGGGCTTTGTCTTGACGTTAACCATCTGTCCTCTGTTATTTACAGAAGAGTCATGAAAACCTACACACAGACACACACACACACACTTGAAGAAAAAAGAAAAGGACTTGAACATGAGTATTAATAGAAATTTTACGCAAAATACAGTGAACCCTCGTTTATCGCGGTTAATCGGTTCTAGACCCTACCGTGATAAATGAAATTCCGCGAAGTAGGATTCCTTATTTGTAAA
>NW_022111379.1:6768736-6790602 GCF_000313985.2 Echinops telfairi
ACAGTATGAGCCAATCAGTGGCAGTAATGACAGAGCATGCGCTGTTACGCAAAAACCGCGATAGAGTGAAGCCCCGGAAGTCGAAGCGCGAAGTGGCGAGGGTTCACTGTAGTACCAAACTGGAAACAATCCCCAATCATTTTCCCATCGATAAATAGATAAACCAATTGTGACGTATTGATGCACTGAGTATATTCAGCAACAAAATATATTCAGGAACGTTATGACTGAATCTTGATAACTTTAATTTTTTTTAAAAAGACCATTTTATTGGGGGCTCTTACAACTCTCGTTACAATCCGTACATCGATTGTATCAGACATATTTGCACATATCGTCCATCGTTCTTTTCTAGACATTTACTTTCCGTTGAGCCCTTGCGATCAGCTCCTCTCTTGTTTCCCTCCCCTCCCCCACCCTCGTGGCCCCTTGAAACTTCATGCTGAGCAAAAGGACACAGAGGCGGGGTTCCGTCTGTAGGCCTCCGCTTAGGAGACGTTGGAGGACAGATGGAACTACGTTTCCATGATGAAAATCAGAAAGTGGAGGCCTCAGTTTGGGGCACTTGACCGGAAGGGACAGAGGGGAGCTTTCTGGGTAAATCATCTGTATTTTCGTTGGGAGAGTTGATACATGAGTGTAAAGGTTTGTCCAAAGCTCACAAGCTGTCCGCCTAGAAGTTGTGCATTTTATGCCGTGTAGCGTCTAATTGTACAAAAGGAGCTGTGGCCTCAGAGAAGTTACGATACTTGTTTGAAGTTTGGCAGCAAGTAACCGCAGGGCCCTTTCTTGAACTCAGGCCAACTGATAGCAAAGCAAGGTCCCTTTGTCTATGCCACACTCGCTCAGCTTACAAGGAAGGGCGGAGCAGCGGAGGGAAGCAGAGGCAGAAGGGGCATGAGGCTCTTACATGGATGGAAAGAGCCATTTCCATGGAGGCCACCTGCAGGGGTAATTAGGGGGGTTGACAGATATGGGAGCTCAGATAAGGATCATCAGCAGAGTCCTGGAACCTGCCCGTGGAGGAAATATTAAGGTTATTCTTTTGTGGAGATCTATCTTGAGTAATAAATAGTAAGTCTTTGCATTTGTAAGACTTTAAAAACATCTTCTCTTAGAATATTATCAAAACAACTGATTTTAAGAATTTGGAAATATTATCAAAAGAGAAAAAAATTTAAAGCTCCAGTGGCCCAAAGATCCAATGATCATCTCTGATATGTTCTGTTATCTGTCAGTCAAAAAGAATACTTTCTCATAAGAAAAACAGGAGAATGTTAGGCTTGATGTGTGTAATGTGCTTTTATGTTTTAATAATGTGCTTTTTAGAAGCGTGTCATGAGCATCTCTCTTTGCTAGTGTTCATAAACCGATGACGCGGTCTCTTGAGTGCATAATATTCCCTGAATGGCCATACCCAAAATCCTTTCACCAGACTGCTGCTGTTGTGCATTTCCGTGGTTTCCAGGGTTTATTGGGGTTTGGGGTTTGGTTTGGTTTGTGCTACTGCCAATTATCACCTTGCAAGAAAAGATATTGCACATCCATTGTTTTCCATGTGACATACTTTATTTTCAATCTAAAGCCATTAATATCCCTTAGAAGTCATTCGAATGTATGGAATAAGACACTGGGGGGCGAGGAAGCTGGTGGATGGCCCATGGCCATCGTAGCGATGAATCTATTCTGGGAAGGAGCCCTTTGAAGACAGGACGGGGAGCAATAGACCGGAGAGACCAGTTTGGCCCGATGATGCCCTTGGTCCTTTCCATCCCAAGACCCTTTCCCTGTGGGGCCCCCAGGGCCCACAACTGCAGGACTATCACCAGGAAACCAGGCCAAGAAGGAAGAGGGCTTCCCAGTATTGACAGGAGGCTGGGCAGAAGGATCAGGTAGAGGAACAAGGAGAACTTGCCCAGCACTGGAGATTGGAGCTGATTTTTGGCACTGTCTACAATGTCCCTTCCATGAGGGGCAGAGGGAGAGCTAGAGATTCTTTCCTTGAAGAGTCAGTATTCTTTCCATTTGGAGAGAGGCCATTGGATTCATTGCACAGTTCCCATGGGATGGACTGACAGGATTTTTTTTACCTCCTAGCTCCCTAGTACTCCCAGCCCTGCCTACCTGGCACAACCTCACAGAGCCTTGTATAAAATCCAAACAAGGGAGAGAGGTGGGAAAGACTGAATTCCTTCTCCTTTCCTTCCGGTTTCCAAGAAGTGACCATTGGTTGGAGGAGTGGGTTCCTGTGTTAGTCTGAGTAGACTAGAGAAACAAATTCATAGAGACTCATATGTGTATAAGAAAGAGGTTTATATACAAGAGCAGTTGAGAGAATATCCCAGCGTAGTCCAGATCAATCCATAAGTTCGATATTAGCCTACATGCCCGATATCGATCTGTAAAGTCCTCTTTAGACTCACGAAACACATGTAATGATGCTGAATGCAGGATGATCACAGGTCAGTGGGTAGAAAGTCTTTTCCAGTGGCAGTAGAAGCATCTCAGCGCTGGCAGGGGTCTCCACGTGGCTCCTTCAGCACCCAGGGCTGCATCAGGGTAGGTCCATGTGACTTCTCCTCAGGGATGTCTCCCAGCAAGTGAGAAGAAAGAGAGGGTCTGTCTCCTGCCTTCATGGAGGAAAATCAGGATTTCCCAGAATTCTCAGGAAAAGGCCATGCCCACACAGAGACCTCATTGGCTATCACCCAATTGGCAGACTAGAATCCACTCCTTCACTCTTAATCCTCTCCCCAGATTATTGACACCAGATTATGTAACTACCATAGATCCCAATCCTGCAAAGTTCAGATGAGGTTGGAGGAAGGCTTATTAACCTTCGACATCCAGATGAGTCAACCTTTCTTGATGAAAGTGCGGAGGACTTGATGCGCTTACTGATGAAGCTCAAAGATCGTAGCCTTCAATATGGATGACAACTCAATATAAAGAAGACCCAAATCCACGCAACTGGACCTTTAGGTAACGTCATAAAAAGTAGAAACAAGATTGAAGTAGTCCCATATTTCATCATCTTGCTTGGATCTACAATCAGTGTTCACGGAAGCAGCATTGGGTCAGTCTGCTGCACCAGACCTCTTTAAAGTGTTGAGAAGCAAGGGGCTTACTTGAAGACCCAAGTGGGCCTGGCCTGAGCCGTGGTGTTGTCAGTCACCTCATACGTACATGTGAACGTGGGACCTTGAGTAAGGAAGAATCAAGAAGAATGGATGCAATGGGATGCTGGTTCTGGTGAAGAACAAGCCAATCTGGCTGGGAAGAAATACAGCCAGAATGCTGTCGTGTCAAGGATGGCAGGACTTCAACTCCTGTCCTGTGGACCTGGTGTCAGGAGAGAACAGTCCCTGGAGGAGGTCCTCATGCTTGCTACAGGAGAGCGGCGGTCACAAAGAGGAGGGCCCTCAGCAGTGGGTGGACACAGTGCCTGCAACCATGGGCTAGCAACCAGGTGAAGGTGGTGCAGGACGGGACAGGTTTCATCCGATTGTAAATAGAGTGAACTGGAGCTGACTCACTGGCACCGAACCACAGGCTGCACTAACTGATAGCTTCCATCAGCAGTTGCCAGCTCTAGCGTTCATCACGCTTGTCGGAGGGCGCACATACATCTTTGTGTAATTACTTAACCATTTATTTCCCTCTGGACAAAGTTTCTAGAAGCAGCAATTGTAAGTCAAAGGGTTTGGACCTTTAGAAGGCATTTGATGTATGTTGCCAAACTTTCTTTCCCAAATAGTTTTGCCAATTTGCGCTTTTAGCAACAGTGAATGAATGTGTATCCAGTCTCACTGAACACATGGACTGGAATGTGGGCCCTGGTGGTAGGTACTGCCTCTTTTATAGAAGCATCAGCTCTTTTATAAAAGCATCAGTGCCTTTGAAATTGTCTAGCTCTATCTCCCATGCAGTGCCTCGGCCTCCTTTGGACGCTGCAGTGTGAAATGGAGAGCTTTACTTTTAAAATGTTAATGTGACATTCTGACGGATGTTTGGATTCAGTAGCAAGATGTTGCAAAGATAGAAAGAGAAGTAAACCCATGTCCTGATTCAGGGTAGCGCCTCGCCATCTCTAGCTATGTGATCGCGTGCAAGTGACTTACTTGGGCCTCAGTGTCTCCACCTCTAAGGTGAAGGAATTGAAGAGAACCCAGTCCCGCCATCATCCTGAGCCCTGACATCCGATAAATCTTCCGTTATCTAAATCACCCCTCTCAAAAGCTAGGCTCACAATGGCGAGGGCGGGTTCTTTGAAGTGCAGCTTGTGTGGGAAAGGAGAAACCCCAGCTGGATCCGAATTCGGTGTTCTTTGTGAATTCATAGATTGTGTCTTGGCTCCCAGACGACTCCAGGTTGCCTCCGGTTTTACGGAAGTGGCTTTCCCAGGAATTGTTCCCGTTACCGGAAAGTGGGTGTTAATTTTTGCCTTGGCTGTTTTTCAGGGCACACTGGCAAAACCGTGAGCATCTTTTTCAGAGGATCGGCAGATTCCCACCTGGGAATTACCCTTCTTAAAAGATGTTGCATACTACCCTCGTTACCCAAATCAGACCTGTGGTCAGAGATCCCCGGTTTCCTAATCGGGTACTTACCCTGGGCCTCTGAAGGACTTGGGGGCCAAGTGGAAACACTCTGGTCATCTTACCACAGGAAGCGGGTTGTCCAAAAGCTTAGCAATTGGTTAGTGCTCTTAATAAAATATCTGTGACCCACTCAAATGGGATCCAGGTGGTGTGCTGGAAGAGGAGGTGAAGCTAAAGAAAATAATGAGGGTATTGAATAGAGGCGCACGTGTCTTCCGTGGTTTGCAGACTGCAGTCCACATTAGCGTGCCTTATTCACTCCACATGCTAGCCCTGGGGACGCCTCCGCCCCATTTGCCCTTATTTACTGAGCAAGCTGGCCTGTTGGTGGCAAGTGACCCATCTGCCTCTACAACAACCCAAGTGTTTGGCTGGAAATCACCTCAATCTGTGTTTTCCGGGCAGATTTTTATCGCCTCACACCTCCACCGTTAAAAAAATGATCTCCTAGGCCAACAATTGAAAATGACAGTTCTTCGTACTTAGTCCTTAAGCCTCTGCTAACAAATCACCTGATGGCTTGCATGACCCAGGTAGTCTCTGATTTTTGGTGGGCTTCTCTTCTGACAACTGCATTTTTAAAAAATGTTTCATTATTATTACATTTTATTATCAGTATCATCACCAATCTGATCTTGATTTGCCTTTGGTGGTTGGAAACATAGCATAGAAACCGACCGATATGCCTTAATACATTCTCTAAAATGACAGAAATCATAGAAAAAAGAACCTTGAGTGATTGTAAGTGCACTTTAAAGTAATTTGGATAGGCCGTAAGTCAGGGAACTGCCTGCAATCCATTTGGGAAACACAGTCTTGTTTTGGATTTCCCAGATGAGAACCCTGTACAAACAGTCTTTACACTTGGCCTTGTGTCATGTACCACTTGCAATACCATTAATGTCATGTTTGTCTGTAAAGAAATATGCTTGCTTCATTGCTTTCTTATTCTAAACCATAAGGTATTGATATAATCACCAGCTTGATATACTACTATAGAAGCTGATTACATAGCTATCAGTCTTTTAAAAGATTTATTAATACTATGTAAGATACCTCACTTTTCATTACTTTGGATAGACAAGAGGACCTGAAAACATTTGTAGAAAAATGGGATTGAAATATAGAATGTTCCATGAACTTTCTGAAGCCCCTTCATACCTATAGTACTTGGGGTAATTAATTAAAATTTAATTTAAAACTCAGTTCCTCAATTGAATTAGTCTCATTTCACTTGCAGTAGCCAGTATGGCCACCCTATTGGACAGATCTGCCTAACAGCTGGTCATGTGACAGAGGGCCATGTGACTACTCTGATTAGCTCAAATTCTACCCTCGACAAGATGGATTGACGCCGTGGCTGCAGCCGTGGGCTCAAACATAAGAACAATTGTGAGGATGTTCCTTGTGTTGTAGGGTCACTGTGTGTTAGAACTGACATGACAATGCCTAACAATAATAACTAATATATGATTATTAAAAATAAGTGTGGTTAGTAATTAATTTAGGGAAAAATGTGAAACCATTTATTCCAATGGTCATTGTCCAAGTAGGTAGAAGGCAAGATAGAAGCATTTGAACTTGATTAATGAGCTGACTTCAATATGTTTGGAGTGGGGACCATCTAGCCCTCGGGCCTTATAAGGCTTAAGCAATTATCAATACGAGTTGACATCACATTCCTTATCAAAGAGAAGCAATTCCAGCCATCCTATTAGAGGGGAGGCCATGAAATGTTGGACCACATACAACAGGCTCATTTTTAGATGGCTCAGTCTGTATGGCACACGGAGTGATGTGACAAAGATCCAAGTGGACCTTAGCAGAAAAAAGGTTCCCCACCTGGAAACCGTCTCTCTCTTGCTGGTCTCTTGGTTCCTTCTACGCCTGTTCCTTCCTTTCTTTCTCGGCCCAGTTCTCCCCTTTTCCTGTCTGCGTGTTTTCTTATTTCACGGTCCTTCCTTCTCCCCCCACCCCCCGCCCACCCCCAGCTTTGTCTTCTAGCCTCAGTGTTATTCTTGCCCTCAACCCTTTCTCGCTGGTCTTTCTACATTCATGTTACCTTTCCATCCCAAAGAACCCATTCCTACTCACAGCAACCCTAGAGGACAGCGTAGCACTGCCCGAGAGATTGCCAAGGTCATGGTCTTTACCACTGTGCCACCGGGGCACCGGACCCACGCAGAAAGCTCATTAGTTCAAATTTGTACAGTGCTTGGGATTTGTTTTATAAATTACTCTCTAGCTAGAGTTATTTCAGGAGCCCTGGTGGCACAGTGGTTACACGTTGGACTGTGATCTGCACGGTCAGCAGTTCGAAACCACCAGCGGCTCCAAGGGAGAAAGACTGGCCTTTCTACTCTTATCATCAGTTACTGTCTCAGAAACTCGCAGGGGGAGTTCTACCCTGTCCTGTACGGTCACTGTGAGTTGGCATTGACTCAATGGCAGAGAGAGAGAGTTATTTCAGACAGAAAGGTCACTCTCAGCTATAACACAAGTTGGAATTAACGCAATGGCAATGGGTTCTTAAAAGACTTCTGTAAAGGGGTACTCAGAGGCTCACTGGACTCTTCCCCCTGCTGTTCTGATTTTAATGTGCCCTAATGGTGTATTGCTTTACACATTGGGTGTCAGTCCACAAGGTCAGGGCAGTCCAAGGTCATCAGTTGCTCTGTGGGGGGTTGGGGGGGATTAGTATGTCTGCTCCCGTAAAGATTTACCACCTCCGAAACCGCAAAGGGCAGACCTCCCCTGCCCTATAGGGTCGCTGTGAGACACAATCAACTTGATGGCAGTGCGTGAAATAGAACTATGCCCAACTCAACCCCCTCCCGCCCTCGTTGGTGTAAGCACATCAAACGGCTTGTTTTGCCTACTTTCTATTTAAGTCCGCCATTGGAAGTGAGGCCCTCCGATGGCTCTTCTCCGCAGGCCCAGGGAGCAGGGCCCAGTTCTCCCCTGGATCTTTGGCTGTCTTCATTGACCATGGGACTAAAAGCTGGATTTGCCTAAAAGGTGTGGTGCTACTTCTGTTAAAAAATTTTAATTTCATTTTTAAAAGCCCTACTGGCACTTGAAAAGATTCAGGGGTGGGGGTGGGCTCCCCAGAGGAAGGGAAGTACTTCACATACGTATGTATGATTCATCTGCTGGCAGTAGGTGTTGAAGACTAGAACAGTCCAGACACCCCCCCCCCCACTTCTCCTTATGTTAATTATCCACAAACTTGAATTGGGAAAGTGTAGGAGACGTGGACCTGAGAGGTCTCAGAAATGCAGGCAGGATGCTCTGGGGAACAGAGCCGTGTTTCTAGTTGCACAAAACAGACTCTTCTTAGAAGGACGAAGTGGATGGCTTCCCTTACGTCTTGCAGTTAAGGAAAAAAAAAGTGGGGGAAAGACGTGTTACTTTTTTTCCATTCTAAATGCGCTGAAATTAGGTAGTGGAAAATTCATTCCTCTTGTTAATTTATACAAGAAGTTATGAGTGCTTGGAATCCTTCA
This sequence comes from Echinops telfairi, assembly GCF_000313985.2. Taxonomy (NCBI): domain Eukaryota; kingdom Metazoa; phylum Chordata; class Mammalia; order Afrosoricida; family Tenrecidae; genus Echinops; species Echinops telfairi. The sequence continues at coordinate 6,776,844 of NW_022111379.1, forward strand.
TCTGTCCGTTTTAAATACTCCAATGTGGGATTGATTATTCTCAAGAAGGTGATGTGGTGATATGGTCTCTTTCTAGGACAAAGGGAGGCTTTGGGCCAAAACTCAAAGTCCCTACCTGGGTGGGGATGACTGAGACCTGCTTTCGGCCAAGCTCTTTGCTACCCCGCCCCCAGAAAAGAGAAATGGATCCAATTTTAAGTCACTTGAACCTCAACGGGAGTTCAAGGTTTAGGCTGCCCTCTTACTGCGTGCCTGGTATTAGCCAAGTAGTGTGTTAGGTGTGAGAGACATAGTCTCATTCAACCTCACCACAATCCTGACGATGTGACTCCCCCCAACCCCTTAGTTTAGTGCAAAGAATTTAAGTCTGAGAGGTTAAATAACTTACCCCAAATCCCATAGCCAGCAAGGGGCAGATCTGGATTCACACCCAGCTTTCTCTCCTTTAGCCCACAGGATTCTGTGTTTGTTTATTTGTCCAGTGGCTATTGGTGGCACCAGTCTAGGGTCAGGAAATTCCTCAGTGAATAAAGACCACACCCCTGATCTTGGGGGGGCTTCCTTAATATCCTAGAAGCAGGAAAACCAGAAAAGCAATAAGTTAAAAAACAAAAACGGGACCATTTCAGATGCTCTAAGAGCAGTACAATAAAGTGATGGCAACTGTAGGGTGTGAGGCCGGATTGACCAGAGAAGCAAATCCAGAGACCCTCGTATACGTGAAAGAGAGAGCTTTATATCAAGAAATATTTCTATATCAAGCAAACATCTCAGCCCAGTCTAGATCAAGGCCATACATCTGATACTAGTCCATAAATCCCTCTTCAGACTCACATAGCCACTTGCAATGATGCAGGATGCAGGAAGATCACAGGCCGGTGGGTGCAAAGTCGTGTGGATCCAATGGTGGTAAAAGTATCACAGGACTCTGGCAGATCTCAAGAGGGGCCCACTAGCAGGAAGGTGAAGGCAGAGAGGAGGGGGAGGTTCCCAGGACCCACCTTATGAGAAAGCCACACCCGCAAGGAGTCGCCATCAGGCTGTGACCTGATCGATAGGTTGAATACCATCCCTACACTACAATATATCTTGAGGGTGGCATGAAATTATGTAACGACCACATGTAGGCTGTTTTGTTGTGGCTCCTGGAAAGTATTAGGGATTGAACTGTATTGCAATGCCAAACATCTATATCAGAATCCTAGCCCCTATATCTATGGATGTAATGTAACCTAATATCATGTAATCACCTTGCCATCTTACAGGCGAATGTGATTTAGCCTGCCAGTCAGTTGAGGTCATAGCAGTGTAGGGTGGATCCCAAACCTAATCACTTCTGAGTTCTGTAAAGAGTAGCATAGACTCAGCAGAGATAAGGAAGAACATACCAGGAAGGACAAATGCCTTGACAATCCAAGGAACGAAGGAGTGACCAAGGCTACCAACAAGGAAGGAACTGACCTGGCCGGACACTGACTTGGACTTTCAGCCTCCAGAACTCAAAAATAGTAATAATAATTTCTGGCTCTTGAAGCCGTCATCTGGAGCATTCCAACACGATGGGGCTAGGACACCAAGACAGAAGGCTTTTCTGAAGACATGACGTGGAACTCAGACGTGATGGGATGCAGAATCTAAGATCCAGCTGTTGCAGGGAGAGAAAACAGCCGTGCAAAGGCCCTGGAGTGAGCCGTGCAAAGTGCCCTGTGTCTCAGAAACAACGGGAAGACCATCTTTGCGTGTCGTCAGGTCAGGCACGGGGAAGGGTTGGATTTTGTTCCGGATGTGTGAAGGCACCACTGAAGGGTCCTAAGCAGGAGAGCCTAGGATCTGAAGGAACTTTTTGAACGATCACTCTCCTTCTGTGTGGGGTCTACAGTGCCCAGGGGCAATACCTGAAGGGGAAGGAGCAGAAGAGCGGGAACTTGAGAAAGGCAAGAGGATTCTTAAAAACGACGGAAGTGCTTTGGAAACCACCATGGAGGAGGAAAGATGACTTACTCTACTTCTAGGCTTGAGATGCTCAAGATATAAGAAGGGGTCCTCAGGCTCGAAATCATACCTGTTGCTGTCAAGCCGATTCCGGCTCATTGAGACAGAGCAGCCTCTGTCCTCGCCTGTCCCCTTTCCGGAAATAAACTGCTGCATCTGTTTTCCTTGGAGCAACTTGTGGGTTTGAACTGTCGACCTTTCGGGTTCAAAGCCAAGCTCTTTTCCTAAGCCATATTAACCCGTTTTCATAGGAAATTGGGACACTGACTTCAGAAACTTGCAGCTGTGCAGGGCTGATCTGCAGCGGCAAGGAGTTGTCAGAGAGGGCTGAAGAGTAGTCTTACTGAAGGAGGGATGGCCCAGTCTGGAGATGAGATCCAGAGGACAAAGGTGACATTGGGCAGGGGAGGGGGGTAAACAGTCCCTGACAGACATTGGAGAAAGTTCCTGAACCAAGGATCCCCCATGCCTCTGCTGTTTCCTGCAGCACCTATGTTCTGGGTGGAACACAGGGGGCCCGGCCACGTCCACCTTGCTCAGATGCTGTCTGGGGCAGCTTATGGAAAAAGAGCCATTTCATCCAAACAAGTCCGTACACTGAGCTCTTGTATCCCACTACAGTTAGGTTCTGAGAATACTCATAGGTACCTATTTCGAGGATGCTCTAACATAAGCAAAGGTGTTGTGGGTTACAGGTAGGGCTGCTAACTGCAGAATCAGCAGTTTGATGAAACCACCAGTTGCCCCGTGAGGAAGAGATGAGGTTTTGTGTTCCTGTAAAGCAGCCCAGAGGGACAGTTCGACTCTGTCCTTCTCAGACAGTGGTTCTCAACCTTCCTAATGATTCTGTGGTGATGAGTTCAATGTAAGTCTCATTTGAACAAAATCCTATTTTTAGTCATATTTGTATATATATTTATAATATTATATTTGTAATATTATTATTGTAATAATGAATAACACTGATTAAGCTTATATATAAAACTTAGTAGATGACACGCAATAGTAGGTAGCACTTCATAAGCTTGACACTTGCTTCATAAGTGTTATCTGTTATTTTATAATATATTATGTATCAATTTTATTACATTAATAGATAACACCTATTAAGCACTTCCTACTGTATATCTTAAGGTACTCAACCAATCCAAACCCAGTCCGTTCTTGAAGTCAATGCTGACTCATAGCAACTCTATTATGTCATGTTTCTAAGACTGAATTTTTATAAGAGCAAATAGCCCATCTTTCTCCAATGGAGCTACTGGTGAGTTTGAACCACTGACCTTACAGTGAGCAGCCTAACCCCAAACCCACAGCACCACCAGGCTCTTTATAAGGTCCAAATGGCTCACACCCAACAGCCAACCCGACTTGCTGGCCATTCAAACCCACTCAGCAGAGCTGCAGAAGAAAAAGTCTGACCATCTGCTTCCATTAAGGTACAGCCAGGAACAACCTTTGGGGGACGTTTTGCTCTCCTGCAGGCTTGGATTGGGCTTGATGACAATGAATAGCAGCAACTGAGGAGCCCTGGTAGCGTCGTGTTTACATGTTGGGCTGGGGTCTGCAAGGTCACCGGTTGGAAGCCTCCAGCCGCTCTGTGGAAGAGAGATGATGTTTTCTACTCCTGTAAAGAGTGACAGTCTCAGAAACCCACAAGGGCCGTTCTCCCCTGCCTTAGAGGGTCACTGTGATTTGGAATCGATTTGATGACAATGAGTTTGATGGGGGTTTTATGTTCCTCCAACTTGAAATTCCAAGACTGCCAAGACAATGGCTGGGTGGCTGCTGCATGAATTTCTCGACCAACCAACATGTAGCAGGAGATGGTTGAACTGAGCCCTTCCTTCTGAAAGTATTGTAATTCATCACCGTGTAATGCTTTTCTTTTTGACTCATCTAGTGGACCAGATTGTGTTGTCTTGAAACATTCCCGTGAGCTCTTTAGAGAAAACTGCCGGATTATTAATAGACATTTGTTCTCTCATTGTACAAGTGTCTTGAGCAGCTAGTGTATTCCAGACCCCAGACATCAAAAATGATGAATAAGACGGACCCCCTGTTCTCAAGGTCTCGCTGTTTGAAGGCATAATTGCAAAACGTACTACGGGTCCAGCATAGCCACCTGTTTGGGAGGCCAATGTGGGGCCCTTTGTGTAACAGATTCTTTGAAAATTAGGGGTCTGGTACCTTCTATACTTTCACATAACTTTCCTATCTTCCATCGCTGGCACACGGTTACGTACTGTACTGCTCTTATTACAAGAATGTGCTCCTCCTACTCCCGATGCGAATGTGTAGATCATGCCACCTCCTCTTCAGGGTGGAATGATGGGAATGTGAGGAAAGGGTCCAATCATTGTTCAGGAAGCAGAGAGTTTAGGGCTTTTTTCTGAGCATGGAAAATGGAGCAAAACATGATGGTCATATAACATGATGGGTGTTTTGTTGGATTGAACATCAGAAAAATATTGAATTGACAAATTGATATTTTTATAATTTAAAAATTCCTTTCATAGAAGAGTAAGGAGAAAGAGAAGATGGACGTATGGACCACAGGAAAGGTGTGAGATCAGGTAGAACATGGCAGGTAGAAGATCACCCAGGTAGACAACGGCAGAGCAAAGGCTTGAACATCTAGCACATACTTCAGAGCGCCCATTTCTGTCTAACGTGAAATCGTGTGTGTTCCTTGTACATTTAAAAAAATGTTTTTGTTCCTTACCATAGTGAATGATGGGGGGAGTGCGGAGTGGAGATCCAAAGCCCATTAGTAGGCCACTGGAGATCCCCTTGCAGAGGGGTCTTGGGGAGGAGATGAGCCAGTCAGGGTGCGATGTAGCAATGATGAAAAATACAACTTTCCTCTAGTTCCTAAATGTTTCCTCCCCGCTCCCACTACCATGACTCGAATTCGACCTTGCAAGTCTGGCTAGACCAGAGGATGTACACTGGTACAGATAGGAACTGAAAATACAGGGAATCCAGGGCGGATGAGCCCTATAGGACCAGTGGTGTGAGTGGCAAAACAGGGAGGGTAAAGGGAGAATGGGTAGGAAAGAGGGAACCGATTACATGGAACTGTGTGTGACCTCCTCCCTGGGGGACAGACAACCAAAAAGTGGGTGAAGGGAGACGTCGGACAGAGCAAGATATGACAAAATACCCATTTATAAACTATCAAGGGCTCATGAGGGAGGGGGGAGCGGGGAGGGAGGGGAAAAATGAGGACCTAATGCCGGGGGTTTGAGTGGAGAGAAAATGTTTTGAGAAACGATGTACAAATGCGCTTTACACAATTGATGTGTGTATGGATTGGGATGACAGTTGTATGAGCCCCTAATAAAATGTTAAAAAAAATGTTTTTGTTCCATGTACATTTTGTGTATGTCTTTAAACCTCTTTACATCGACTTGATGGCAGTGAGTGTGGCTTTTCGGTTTTAAATGCCTTTTGACGACTCTTGTCGTTGACAACGAGTGTTTATTCAGATCAGCCAACAAGCTGTAGGAGACGCGAGTCACTTCTACTCCTGATGACCCTCAACAGGGTTTCAGAGACTATCGATTTTATGGGAGCAGAGAGCCTCATCTTGGCCCCACAGGCCAACTGGTGAGTTGGAAACACCAGCCTTTCAGTTGACAACCTAACATCTTCAAAAGGGCCTTAGTAGAAGCAAATGCAAAATTGTCCTATTGTCTGTTTCTTCTGTCCAGAACATACATAGTACACCTATGGGAAATAGTTGGGTTTTTTAAGGAGTGAGACCAGGGGATGGCATCAGGCAGGTCCAGGATTTAAGGGCAATGAGAAGTTCATATAACTCGAGGCTTAGTGTTTGGAAAAGTGGAGATGTTGCTCATTCATAGGAGGAGATGTATTCAGAATTGCATGCTTAAATATGACCACTTCTAGGTACAGTGATTGTCACTTAGTATGCGGTCGGTAAACATTGTTGATTCATCGAATGAATGTGTGAGAAGGAAATACACAGAGAAGCAACTAAGTAAGCCCGGAATCCTCACCTACTTTTCATGCCTCCTGGAACAGGTCCATTGAATTCCTCCATTTCCCCAATGTTACCCAGTGTGGTGAGGATGTTTGTCCTCTTGACACTGAGTGGTGATCCATACTGATGGCTACGGTCTTTGATCATCATCAGCAAGTGCTTCAAGGCCTCCTTGCTTTCGACAAGCCAGGTTGTGTCATCTGCCTGTCTCAGGTTGTTAATGAGCCTTCCTCCCATCCTGATGCCTCATTCTTCTTCCTGTAATCCAGCTTCTCTGATTATTCACTCAGCAGACAGATTGTTTAAGTGTGGTGAGAGGATACAACCTGATCGCACACCTTTCCAGATTTAAAACCACGCAGCATTCCCTTGTCATGTTCACACAACTGCCTCTTGATCCACGGACAGGTTTTGCGGGAGCACAGGGAAATGCTCTTGGAATTCCCATTCTTCTCAAGGCCATCCATAGTTGGTTAGGATCCACACCGTCGATCCTATAGGACAGCAGAATTGCCCCCCTTGGAGTTTCCTAAGCTGGAATAGTTTCTGGACAGATCACCAGGTCTTTTCTACTGTGGAGTCAATGATGGGTTCAACCCCTGAATGTTTGGCTCACAGCTGAGTGCTTTAACCATTGTGTCACCAGACCTCCTTACCAATTCCCAGGGCTACCAACCATAGCACATCACCGAAAACTGGGTAGCTGAAACAACAGTGGAGTAAGATATCTCTTCTTTCATCATTCTATAAGGCAAGAGTCCAAAGTGAAGGTGTTGGCAGGGCTGTGTCACCTCTGAAGGCTTCAGGGGGAATTCCTTCTTCCCTCTTCCAGCCTCTGGTGGCTCTGTTTGTCACTGCCTCTGTCTCAACACGGCCTCTGTGTCTCCTTAGAGTGCCCAGCATAAGGCACTTGTAATTGGATGTATGCCTCACACACATAATACAAAAGAATCTCTTTTTGAGATCCTTAACCTAGTTGCATCTGCACAGACTCTCCGAGGAAGATGACCCCCACAGGTCTGGCCATTAGAATGTGGGTATACGCATGGGGGGACCACCATTCAGCCCACTACAAAGATACTGATGTACCAGGGAGGAGGGTGGCACAAGACACTGGCTCACTGGTCTGCTCCGGCCTGAGTCCAGGTCTGAGGATGTGAGCTGGACCAGGGGGAGGCCATGGGAGAGAGAGGAACAGACAGGACCATAGATGTTGCACAAAAGAATTTGCTAGGACTCAGTAACTAATTGGAGTAATGAATAAGAAAAATAAGGAAATTTCAAGTTGACAGTAAGACATGTTTCCCAAAAAATGAGTGCTGTAGATGCCTGGATCTTGGAATATCAATAGGTTTTACAGGAGCCCTGGTGTGGTTACGTACTATGGTTACGTACTATGCTGTGTGGTTACGTACTGTGCAGCTAACCACAAGGTCGGCTGTTTGAGACCATGAGCCATTCCTCAGGAGAAGAACAAGACTTTCTATTCTCTTAAAGAGTTATCATCTTAGACATTCAGTGGACCCCAAGGCGGTGCGTTTGGTTTGAGTTTATTATATGTGTATTTGGTTGGCAGTGGGGGTGGGGGGGCCTGGGGGGGAAATGGTACCATAGACAGGACTCTTCTAAGCTTCCCTTAAGCTGATGTTCATGATCACTCACTACAAGTGCTTTCTGATGGATCGCCTTTCCCACACTTTTTAAAGCACAAACCTGCCTCACCTGGATTATCTCAAGCAACAAATGCACCTGACATGGTCTCTGGGAAACAGTGGGCTAGTGCCCCCGCCCTCTGAGACAAGACGGAGGGGAGAAGAGCAGGGCAGTGGGGGTCCAGAGGAAACAGTGGAGGAAACGCAGTTGGTGGCAGCGGACAGTTTTCTACCGGCCAGCTCGATTTCCTGCGAACCCTGCCAGCAGCCAGGAGAGCCACAGGCACCTGGCAGTTGGCAGTAGCCCCTGCAGGCTTACAGGACCCCTTCTGTCGGTGGGCAGTCCTCCGGGGGTGGTCTTCCTCCTCTGGTCCCTCCCCTCCACTGCAGCCACTCGCTCTCTATAGAAGAGGTGTAGCAAGTTCATTTCAACTGGCACATAAACTCTGGTTGATGGGCCGACTGCTTGTCTGCCTGGAGAAGAAAGGCAAGCCTTGTGCAGGCTAAGTGCAGGAGAGCGCTGAAAAATGACCTGCGTGCTCAACAAGTCGTGCCTCCCATGCTGGAGACCTGGGTTAGATCCCCGACCACCGATGCACCTCTTCCTGCATGACCGCCACTTTCTCTCACTGGCAGCTTGGCTGATGCTATGATGCCAGACAGGTTTCAGCAGCTCTTCCGGACTAAGGTCGAGCAGGAAGAAAGGCCTGGCGATCTTTTTCCAAAAATCATCCAATGAAAAGCTCTGTGGATCACAAAGGTCCCATTCATAACTCGTCAGGAGAGTGGTGCCAGACTGGGCACCATTTGGTCCCCTGGTTCACACGGTCACCATTCGTCAGGGACAGACTTGCCAGTGCCCGATAACAACAAAATAACCATGAGCACAGAGGGGGCAGGATGACTGAGCCCTTTTTATCTTACCTCGCTCGGAGACCTGCCTTTTCCACCTCCCCTCCCCTTTCCATGTATCAAAAGGGGCCAACTCAGAGCAGCAGCTCTCCACCGTCTGCAGAAACCCCAGACCTACCCATCCTCAGCATCTTTGCCTTAGCTAAAAGGAGCCCTGGTGGTCCACTGGGTTACATGTTAGGTGGCTACCCACAGGGTTATCAGTTTGAAACCACCAGCCACTCCTCAGGAGAAATATAGGACTTTCTATTCCTGTAAAGAATTACAGTCTTGGAAACCCTCAGGGGCATTCTGCTCTTTCCTATACAGTCTCTAACAGTCGGGACCAATTCAATGGCAGTGAGTTTGGGATTTGGCCTTATCTAAAAGATTAGTTGGTACCAATGACAGAAATAGAGATATCAATTTTAGAGTAATAATAATAAATTGCTGAAATTTACTGAGCGCCAAGTGTTTTGCATTCAAGACCTCACTTAATTCTCATGACAGTACTGTCAATCCTTAAATTTCACACAGGAGATGCATGAAGCACCGAGAGGTTAAGTCACTCACCAGGGACTCCCAGGGCTTCAAGCAGTGTGATCTGAAAGCTGACACTCGCCATCACTGGGCTATGGATGTGATAGTCCACGTTTGGGACTTTCGACCTTGGCAAGACTTCCGAATAGAAATCTGCTGCTGGCCATGGAGCCAGGCATAGGAACAGAGCCATCGGGGCAGGGGGTGGTTGTAAAGGTGCCCACGGTTAGGTTGACTCCAGCCATGAGGTTGAGAGTCCATTCTCCAGATTTACCATGTAGAAAGAACTTCATGCAAAGAGCGTGTTTATGAGTTGGATGTTTTCCCAAATAGTGAGTTGAAAATAACTGACTACCATCACCCCAGTCTCTGGGTAGAACATTCCAACTGGGAGGAAACAGGATCTAGCCAGGGAAGCCTAGGCCTACATCATCCTGGAAAGTCAGAGTTAGTTGGGATTTGGGGGAAGGAGGGAGAATTCCCTGGTCTTTGAACTGCAGTAGAACCCCATGGTCCAAGCTCCAGAGAAGAAATCAATGGCCTGTAGCTTGACCACAGTATCCTTAGCTTCACAGCCACTGCCCTCTCCACCCGCCTCTCGACTTGAGGCCCCTCAAAGGCAGGGCTGGGTCTCCTCGATGCAGCATGTAGCACAGGGCCACCTCTCACACTGCAGACACCCAGGACACAGCAGCTGCACTGACTGCACTAAGGACATAAGAACCCTGCTCCACTACATTGCTGCTCCTGAATAAATCGTCTGATTTTAAAGCACTCGCTCTGACCCATCACTAGTTCATTCAAAGTGTCTCAATTTCCCTTATTAAAAAAATAAAACCAACCCATTGTTAGTGAGCACCTTCTAGCCACGCATAGCGACCCTATTGGACAGAGTAGAACTTCCCCACAGAACTGCTAAGGCTGCCGTCGTTTGAATTATGCTCTTGGCAGAGAAGATTCGAAGTACTGAGCACCTCCAGAGAACACACAAATCGATCTGGGAAGAAGTGCAGCCAGGATGCTCCTTAAACGTGAGCATGGTGACACTTCATCTCATGTAGTTTGGACATGTTGCCATCAGGAGGCCCCTGTCCCTGAGAAAGGCCAGCATGTTTGGTAAAGTAGCGAGGGTCATTGACAGAGAAGAGGTCCCTGCAGGAGAGGCATTGCCACAGCGGCTACAGCAATGGGCTCAAACATAAGCATTGTGGGGAGGACGCGGCACCAGACGGTGTTTCATCCTGTTGGACGCGGGGTCACTGTGAATCAGAACAGACGCCGTGACACCTGACACTGACAGCAGCATGAGAGTCGAATGGGATCATGGGTGTTCGGTTGTCTGTCGTGCATAAGGCCTTAATGTGCTCCACGCCACTAACCACAGCAGTAATATCTAGGGAGACAGACTACCTACCACCTCTGGTGCCTGTTGGTTTGAACCACTGTCTGCCTTTTCGTTGGAAGCGGAGCACTTGACCACTGTGCCAGCACGGCTCCTTCCACCTATAAATGAAGAGACTAAAAGGCCAAACCCAGTGCTGCCCGACCCATCATGACTACATGGAGTGCTACATGGAATTTTCGATGGCTGGCCTAGTGGATTACGCATTGGGCTGCTATCTATGAGATCAGCAGTTCAAAACCACCAGCCACTCTGAGAAAGAAAGGCCAGGCTTTTTGTTCCCGTAAGGATTCAGCCTCATAAACCCCAAAAGGTAGTTCTACTCTGGCCTAAAAGGTTGCTATGAGTCAGAATCGACGATAGCAGTATTTGTTTTTAAGGGATCGTCTCAGAAACAAATCTCTAGCCCTTCACCTAGGAGTGGATTCAAACCACCAACCTCAAGCAGCCAGTTGCAAATCCCTTGCAGCACCCTGGGACCTACCAGGGACAAGGCCACCATAAACTGCTATTTATTTCCACGGAGTTTCATTTGGTTCTGGTTCATTGCCAACTTCAAGGACCACTAACATCCTAGTTTATGGGCTTGACTTCCTGGTTTCCTGAGAGAAATGAGCCGAGATTTAAAGGAATGCCCTTTGCTTCAAACTTGCAGCCAGCTTTCCGGCTCCCTGCGAAGCTCTCTGTAAGCCGCTCAGTCTTTCCTCCCTTAAATCTCGCACCACTGGCACTGGGAGCCTAGTTTCAAGAAACCCCCTTCTTGTTAAGAGACAGTCACTTAGAGGCCGACTGAGTCAAGAGAAACATAGCGGTCCTTGGCAGGGGGTTTTGCTCTTAGTGAGTTGCGCGCAGGTGCCTTGTGTTCTTTTTTCTAAGTTGGGTGTGGGTTGTGCTTCTCAAAGGGAATCAGTTCTTCAGTGCCGCGTTGGAAGCATGTGGTGACTCTCTCTTGGCATGTTTATGGCTTCAATGAAAGACGGTATTTGTGAAAGGGAGCTTAATAGCTCCCTGGGGAAAATGTGGTGACTTTTATTAGACCAATCTCAAATTAGGTAGCACAAATCCCAGAGCCAGGGGTAGGTTGTGACATAGCAGGGGCACCGGGGTTTTCTGCCAGCTTTTGATGTGGATGCTAAATTGACTTTTTCGGTTTTGCTTCACCCCGGGCTGGGTGCTGTCACAAGGACTGTCAGGTGATGTGCTAGACTGAGCAGATCATAGAAGGAGGCCCAAAAGGAGACTCGGTCCACTGGGTCCCAGGGCAAGAAGCACAGCATCCCGTCCTATCAGCACGAGGGGGAAATGGCCAGGGATGGAACATGCAAACACCTCTCCTCTCCTGAATGCAGTCCACGTGCCCCTCCCATGGAGGACACCCAAGTGAGCAATAGGGTGGCTGTGAGGAGGTTTGGGAATGTCCTTTGCTTGTGTTCTCATCATGGGTCCTCGCCTCTGGTCCTCGTTGTTCGCTGCTCTCAAGTCAGCTCCAACCCATGGAGACTGTGTGCCTAACAATGAAACCCTGCCCGGCACACCAGCCGGTGCCACCACGGGGCGTCAAAGGGATCAGGTATCAGGCATCATCAGAACAAACAATCCTATCATAGTGAATGGGGGGATGGGGAGTGCGGGGTGGAGACCCAAAGCCCATTTGTAGGCCACTGGACAGCCCCTTACAGAAGGGTTTGCGGGGAGGAGACGAGCCAGTCAAGGTGCGATGTAGCAACGATGAAACATACAACTTTCCTCTAGTTCTTAAATGCTTCCTCCCCCAACTATCATGACCCCAATTCTGCCTTGCAAGTATGGCTAGACCAGAGGATGTACACTGGTACAGATAGGAACTGGGAACAGATGAACCCTTCAGGACCAGTGGTGTGAGTGGCAATACTAGGAGGGTGGAGGGAGAGTGGGTTGGAAAGAGGGAACCGATTACAAGGATCTATATGTGACCTCCTCCCTGGGAGATGGACAACAGAAAAATGGGTGAAGGGAGATGCCGGACAGGGCAAGATACGACAAAATAATAATTTATAAATTATCAAGTGTTCATGAGGGAGGGGGGAACGGGGAAGGAAGGGGAAAAATGAGCTGATGCTAGGGGCTTAGGTGGAGAGCATATGTTTTGAGAATGATGAGGGCAATGAATGTACAAATGTGCTTTACACAATTGATGTATGTATGGATTGTGATAAGAGTTGTATGAGCCCCTAATAAAATGGTTAAAAAAGGAAGAAGAAAGAAACCGTGCCCGGGCCTGCAGCACCCTTTGGGACCCTGAGGCTGTCATGCCAGTCCATCTCGTCAAAGGTTTACTGACCTAGAATATTTGCGGACTCTTGAATGCAGAAATTATCAAACAGTATCATTAATAGCGCATCCAAGTGAACTTCTCTTGAAGATCAGTCAGCAAAGGTTGCAGCAGGAAATCCAAGCCAAATTCAGACAAGGACGTGGCATGTGGGATGTTATTCCCTAATTTGAACACAGAAGGAACTGTGTTCAAATTAGGGAATACCATCAAACTGTTTACTTGTGTTTTATTGACTGAGCCAAGGCACTCAACTGTATGGACCAAAACCAACGAGGAGCAGCTCTGAGAAGGATGGGAATTCCAGAGCGCTCCATTGCGCTCACACCGAATCTGTACATGGACCCAGAGGAAGCTGTTCGAACAGAACAAGGGGACACTGAGTGGTTTAAACTCAGCCAAGGTGTGCATTGGGGTTGTATCCTTTCCCCTTCCTTATTCAGTCTGTATGCTGAGCAGGTAATCCAAGAAGTTGGACTACATGAAGAGGACTGTGACCTCAGGATGGGAGGAAGGCTTATTAACCTGCAATTCACGGTTGACACAGTCGTGTCTGCTGAGAGTGGATTGACTTCAGGTACTTTCTAATGAAGATCAAGGATTGGAGCCTTCAGGATGGATCACAACTCAATGGAAAAGAGTGTAAAGAAGACCCAAATCCTCACGACTGAACCGAGAGACAACATCATGACCAATGGAGAAAAGACTGAAGTGGTCCAAGATTTCATCGTGCTTACATCCACAGCCAGTGATCATGGCAGCAGAAATCAAACGACTGACAGAGTGCATTGAGCAATCTGCTGCACACGACGTCTTCAGCGTGTTAAGAGCAAAGTTGTCACTTTGAGGCCTAAGTGACTCCTGACTATAAACAATTGCCGGATGTGGACCATATTTTTTTTAATCCTTTCATTGGGGGCTCATACAACTCTTATGACATATAACAATCCCTCCATCCATCC
>NW_022111379.1:6791942-6813604 GCF_000313985.2 Echinops telfairi
GTAGGCTATGGAGGACAGAGGGAGTCCAAAGTCCGTCTGCCGAGTCCTCAAACTATGGCCTGCCGGCCACATGCGGCCCGCCGAGGACATTTATCCAAGCCGCCGGGTGTTTTTGCCCCGTTTGTTTTTTTACTTCACAATAAGATATGTGCAGTGTGCATAGGAATTTGTTCATAGTTTTTTTTTTAACTGTAGTCCAGCCCTCCAACGGTCGGAGGGACAGTGAACTGGCCCCCTGATTAAAAAGTTTGAGGACCCCTGGGTTACAAGCTTGATCCTTGAGCTTTGATCACCTGGCTACGTATATGATGTTTGGGGTATGGTATCATAATTATGGGACTGGGGCTCATCGTCACTGACACCCAAACTTTTAACATAGTTAACATTGGCCTGATTGATCATTTTTGGTAAGTCACAGGCCCAGGTAAATGGTGTAAGAAAGACACACCCAGGCAAATATCCTAGTTCTTTGCATAAACCCTAGGGTAAACTGCCCCCCACATTCTTCCTGAAGGCAAAACATCTCTCCCTGTGCTGTCTGACACTCCAAGCTAACTAACACACACACACACACACACACACACACCCGCCTCTCTGTCACTGAGTCCATTCTAATTCTTAGCAGCACCTGGTCTCCCTAGCATAGCCACACTGTTGGCTTAATAGCCAGCAAGCACTGGAAAAGTAATATAAAGAACTCAAATGGCTTCTACGCTTCTGTCAAGACTCCAATGGTGTGAAGGCCCCTGCTGTGGATGGAAGCCTTCTAAACCAACGGCTTTCGAATTTAAGCTCTAATGCAGTTACGTATGTGGTAGGCTATGAGTGGTCTCCTTCCTCTGAGAGTCCAGCCCTTAAGAATGCCAGGAGCTTCCATCATGACAATCCAGAGGCCACCCTTCCCTCCTGGGAAGCAGCGGGGTGGTGGAAAGAACTCGGGCTTGGATTGCACCCAAGCAGGAATCCTCCTCTTAAAACCACTGTGACCTTGACCATACTGTACTGCCGTGAGCCTCAGCCTTTTCACCTGCACAATGGAAATGCCAATCTTCCTTCTATAGTTGAGGCGATTAAATAAGATAATGTCTGCCAAGCTCTTGGCACAGCCCTGCCACTTAATACATGTTCATTTTTGTGTCTGTGCCCCCCATAATGTGAGTTCCCCTCCTGGACTGAAACTTCTGTTTCTGAAATCGCAGTGCCTCCAGTGAGATGGGGCTGATGATAAATACTCCTTGAATGAATTCATCACATTTCTTGTCTAAATTTAGATGAAGCAGATGTTTCTGCCGGCAGAGAGGAGTGTGTGAACACCTTATTACAAGCACACACACACACACACACACACACACACACACACACACACACACGGTTATACGTATAGTGCAGGCAACTGGTGTGTCCCCTTCAGAGCACCTTGAAGGCCGTAGCCAAACCCACAGGTGTTGGCTTGATCCTAGCTCATAGCAACCCAATAGGCCCGAGTCGACTTGATCCACACGGTTCCTGAGACTGTCTGTCGTCATGGGAACAGCCAGACTCATCCTTCTCTCTCAAAGCAGCTGGTGGGTTTGAACCACCAGCCCTGAAATTCGCAGTCCAATGCTTAACCTGTTGTGCCACCAGGTCTCCCGGTGCTGTGGCAGAGACTGGTTAGCTGCTTAACGCGTGTCATTTTCCCGGGGCCCCCAGGCAGACCAGTCCTGGTGATACTCCACGTTTTCCCCTCCCACTCTGCCAGTCACATATCAATGCTCGGGGCGCCCTTAGAAACCCACGGTTGATGCAGGCAGAGCCTGTGGCAGCCTGAGTCCCTACGTAGCCCTGAAGACAAAGTAACCCGCCATGTGGACTCTACCTGAGCAAGAACTAAGCTTTCTCTGTGCTAAGCCATTGTGATTCCAGCTAGCATTACCCTAACTGATGCATTGACTGAAACAGGAGGTTAGCTTTAAAAGTATTCTCCTTATCCTGTTGTTGTTAGATGCCATTGAGTCAGTTCCGACTCCTGGTGACCCCGTGTGTAAGAGGACAAAACACTGTCTGGTCTTGTGCCATCTTCATGATCACTGGCATGCTGGAGTGTCTGGTTCCCGTCCTACCTAAGGACTCATCTTCCAATACCGTATCAGACCAGATCCTGTGGTGAGCCATCAAGTTTGACTATCTATTGGACTGAAAGTAGATTTCTGGGTCTTTCTGCTAAAACTGGCCTCATCTGGAAGCTCCATTGAAACCTCTCCACTGTGCGTGGCCTTGCTGGTATGTGACAGCCAGTGGCACAGCTTCCAGCACCACACAGGCCACACAGCACAGCACACTGAAAGACAGCCATGGTCCCTCTTATAACAGCATGTGACATTCTTTGACCATGACAGCACCATTTTAGATTTTGTCCCTGTGGGAAACCAACTTTATAATGGCTTCAAAACTTACTACATGGTCTATTATGTACACACACACACACACACACACACACAGAAAACAGCTCCACCGGGCGGAGCTTTCATGGTGTGCATTCTTCCATTTAGGTGAGCATCCAGCATCCATCAAGCATTGAGCAGCTCACCCTAAGTTAGTGGAGCCAGTGGCATTGCCTAGAAGGTTCTCTCTAGTCACAGTGGAATTTTTTCATAAAAACAGTTTCTCTTGAACCTTGTTTTTTTTTGGAAGGCTGATTTAAGAAAACAACATGCAACTGCGATATGTTGTTTCCTGCTCGGGAAAAATGCTACAGAAACTACTGTGATGTTGAACACAGCTTACAAGGACAGCACTATGGGAAAAACTCAAGTGTATAGTGGTTTTCTCATTTCAAAAAAGGTGAAATGTTGATCGATGACAAACCTCATTCTAGATGACTGTCAACTTCCTGAAAGGACAAAAATTCATGCACTTGGACCAAGGACAGCGTACCATTGAAGAAAGGGGGAAGTTATCTGGACTCCCTTGGAGCTCAGTTCAGTGAATTTTAACAGAAGCTTTGGGAATGAGAAGGATCTCTGCGAAATTTATGCCTCAGGTTCTGTCTGACCAGCAAAAAGGGCATCAACCGGAAGCATACCATGCCCTGAAAGAACAGCTCCAAAGGGGCCCAGACTTCTTTTCCAAGGTCATTACTGGTGGTGAGACATGGTGCTATTCTTAGGACTCTGAAAGCAAGCATCAGTCAAGCCAGTGGAAGACACCATCACCTTGCCCTAAAAAGGCTCATAAAGTGAAATCAAAGATCAAGATGATACTCATTGTTTGTTGGTTTTTTGTGTATGAAGGGGATGGTACATTTGGAGTTCGTTCTACCAGATCAGGCTGTTAATCAAGATTTCTATTTAAAGGGTCTGAAAAGATTGTGCAACGATGTGGGACAAAAAGGCCTGATTTGTGGCAGCCAGGGGACTGATTTTGCCACCACAACAATGCACCTGCTCATTTAGCCATCTCAGTGCACCAGTTATGGGCAAAAAAACAGCATGCCTCTCTTGCCCCATGCACCTTACTCGCCTGACCTCACTCCGTGCAACCTAATTTTGTTTCCTCTAATGAAGAGGAACATGAAAGGACAGCAATTTGATGTTGTAGAAGAGGTGAAGATAAAACTAGGGAGGTGCTGTCAGCCATCTCAAACAGATGAGTTTAAAAATGTTTCCAAGAATGGAATAGCAGAGTTGCCAAACATATTAAGTGTAATGGAGAGTACTTGATTCATAGCGACCCTATACAATAGGGTAGAACTGCCCCTGTGGGTTTCCAAGACTGTTAACTCTTTATGGGAGTAGAAAGCCCCATTTTTCTCCAGAAACATATAGATATCTATCACTAGCTAGACTAAGATAGATGGATGGATGGATGGATGGATGGATGGATGGATGGATGGATGGATGGATGAGAAGTGCAGAAAGAGGCTTTCAGCCAGCAAGACATCCATTTGATTTTCTGCCTAACAGCTTCAGAAGAAAGCAGAGCTGAGTGATTAACTACAGTTATTATATTTCCAATTAAACCACCCTACTGTCAGGTATGTGAGAAAGAGAGCTCAGTCAAGACGGGAGAAATCAAGGGGGCTATTTTGGATTACCATTTTGCTAAAATATTCTAGATACTTGTATGTCTTATTCAGCAAAGGGTACTGGAAATTTCACATTCCCCAGCAATCAGCTCCATCAACCATACAAATACAATGAAGGATGCCTGTCCCATGCTTGTAATGGTTGGCTTTATGTGTCAATTGAGGTGGGCTATGGTGAGTTATGCATTGGGCTGCTAGCCACAAGATCAGTAGTTCGAAACCACCAGCCGCTCTGCAGGAGAGAGATGAAGCTTTCTCCTACTGTAAAGAGTAGAAACCCACAGGGCCAGTTCTACCATGTCCTATGGGGTCGCTGTGAGTCGGAATCAACTCAATTGCAGTGAGAGTTTTATGGTGCCCAACTACTTGGTCAAACACGACCCTAGACTTTGCAAGGATGGTATTTCCTACATGCAGTGAGCATGTACAGTGCATTGACATTAAGTCAAGGAGAGTCCCCTCGATACTGGGGATGGACCTCGGCCTATCCACAGAGGCTGAAAGAGCAAAAAACGAAGGTAACCTAAAGGAAGACTTTGGCCCCCAGACAAAATATAAATCTTGCCTTTGTTTCCACTTTCCCAGCGGATGTTTAATTTTTCAGCCTCCATAAGCACGTGAGCCCTGTCCTTAACATCAGCCAGTCTCCCTCTCTGCATAGACACCCCTGCAGACACGCATACGTATAAATTTCACACTTAGGAGATTTATACTTTTGGATTAGGGCAGTGTTTGCCTTCACTCAGTCATCTATTTACCTAATAAATATGGATCGACACCTACTGTGTGCCAGGCCCCTGGGCAAAACCCACTTGGCTCTGCCTTCGTGGGCTTCCTGGTCTCCTGGAGGCGTTTGTTCACATGTGAGAAATCTTAGCTGTAAGTGATGAAAGGGCCTAGACGGAGAGGTCCGGTGCACATTGAGGGGGATGAAGTGGGAGCCAGGGAGGAGGGGTAGGAGTGCTGAGTTGTGTGATCAGAAGGCCACTCTGGAAAAGTGTAATTTCAATGGAGACTTGGAGAATGAGTTGTCTCCCTGGCTGGACAAAGGAAGGGAGAGGGAATGACAGGCACCGGAAGGGATGAGCACGAATGGTGGAGGCAAGAAGGCAAGTAGGTCTAGAGCGAGACCAGAGGAAGGGTCGGTGTCGCTAGGCGACCACAGCCTTGGCTAAGCCCCTGTGAACATATCCTAAGGACAGTGGAAACCCTTGAAGGTAGTCAAGGAATGGCATGTGTCCAACTTTTGCCTGAAGATATTCTGCCTGAGAAGTAGAAGTTGTACCGGAGGTGGGCAAGGGTAGAAAACCTGGAGACCGCTTACTGCCATAGAGTCAATTTATAGACCAGAGTAGGACTTCTCCATAGGGTTTCTGAGATAGTAAATCTTTACAGGAGCAGGCAGCCACCTCTCTCTCCCAGGGAGAAGCTGGTGGGTTTGAACTACCAACGTTGGTGTGAGCAGCCTGATGCTTGACCCACAACCCTCTCAGAACTCCTAGGGACCATTTAAAAGGCTGGATTTTTGCCTCCAAAGACCTCCAGCTGGTGGCTTAGTCTAGGCTGGAGGCAGGAGAATTGAACAGAAATGAACACATTTCAGGTGCATTACAAAGAGACTCTTGCATGTGGCGAAGCGTCCGGGCGATGGAGGCAAAGGCTAGTGTTTGGTCCATGATCTCACTTCCATGCTAGCTTTGTGAGCCTTAGTGAGCCATGGAACGAGCCCCTTCACCAGCTCCGTCATCTGCACTGGTGCCCTTGCTCTGCAGGAAGGACACGCACGGGACCTACCTTATCTGTCCAGTTGTTCTGCACTTTGGGTGAGATAAATGCACACGGGGTCTCGTCACACAGTGATTGGTGGTGCTCCATCGGGTGCCCATCAAATGTCATCGTTATTCTCTTTTGGGGAAATGCAGGGCGAGAGCAAACTTTAGCCCGTTGATCAGACATGGAATGAGCTCTTGGCTCTGATTGAGTTGATCGGAGGCTTCCAACTGCCAAATGAAGGATGCAGAAATTGGGCAGAAGTCCCCTAACTCACAGTGCTGAGGGTGAACAGGAGAGACCAGGGCTGCATTTGAACCCCCTCATGGACTTGAAAATCAACAGTATGGGCACCCACACATACTCACACACTCACACACACACACACTCACACATCTCTCTCTTCTCTCTGAGCATTCATAACTCCAAACCAAAAAAAAAGCAATGCACTGCTACCAAGTCAACTCAGAGCCTCTTTCGGACAGAGTAGAAGCCCGGTCTGGTTTCCAAGGGTGTGATGTTTGTGGAAGCCGGAGGCTTCCTCCTGAGGAGCTGGGGGGGTCACGATCGCTGCCCTTGTGGTCACTCGCTTTAACGGCCATGCCACCAGGGCTCCTTTTTTTCCCATAACGCCAGCCTTCAGCTTTTACTACCAAGCCAACTTTCCATTTTACGCTCATCTCAGGACTGTCTCCAAATCCTGAGACATGTCTGTGAGTTCAGGAGAATAAGGTTTGTTATCTGGTAGAGTTGGAATCTCTTGAGATGGCTCTTTTCTGCAAATCTCTGTAACTCCCTCCAAATGATTGGGTGGGACTATACAAATAGGGCCTGGGCAGCACAAAGAGAGGGGATTATTGATGACCGGCTGCCTGGCTGTACGATGAGCCATCTTTGAAGCAGCAGCAGAGAGGAGAGTAACCCCAAGGCCCCTGGAAGAGTGGTTCCAGACCTCTGTCTGGAGTGGCAGAGGCAGCCAAGACCAGATGCATCAGAGGCTCACCAGAGCAGCACAGAGACGAGGGGGTCACTTCTCCTTATCTGGCCTGAGACTCTGGAGGCAAAGGCCAAGGGCCAACATGGCTGCGAGACATGGGTGAGCTGGGGATTCCCTCTGGAATTGTGTTCTCAGCCTTCCCGATGAGAGTTGTCAACCTCCGATTACAGAGAACTGATGCCATTGATCCTGGGGAAGTTGTACTTGGCTGGCTAATGTTGTGTGCGGTCAGTGCTAATCCCAGCTCATGATGATGCGGTGACAAGCATCCTGGGTCTCCTAGGCTGTAATCTTTACAGCAGGAGATCACCAAGTCTCCTCTCTCTTGCAGAGAGTAGTTGGTGGGTTTGAACCACCAACCTTGTGGTTAGTAATTGCATTTTTCAGTGTGAATTACAGACCCTGGCGGCACGTGAGTTAAGCATTGGGCTGCTGGCCAGGAGGATGACAGTTCAAACCACCACGGAAAGATGGGGCAACGATCTAGTCTTGAAAACCCTCGTGAGTGCGCCCTCCCCTATCCTGCGGGGCCACTGCCTTCAGACCCGACTGGGTGGCCGTGGGCTTGGGATCCGCTGTCTGCAGTTTCAGAAAAGCATCTGTAGATGGAGCTTTTGATCTTTTTACCGAGCTGTCTGACCCCGGAGGCAAAGACCGTCAGCTGAACCAGATCATTCAGACAGCTCCTTTCTTCGGGCGTGTTACAAACGTTTCAAGGCTGTCGGGACAGGGAGAAGACTGGAAAATATAGCCTAGCAAACAGGAGGAAAGGAGAAGTCACCATTCAGAAACCACCAGCGTTACCACGCTGGCAAATAGTCTTGGAATCCTTTTTTCTCTGTCTGTGTGTTGATCAAGAAAATGGTTTTATCTTCTCTAAACCTTCTTTTGTAACTCCCCCCACCCCCCACACGTAACAGTAAATTGCCAGTTCATGCTCCTAAATATTATAACATTATTTTGTGTCTTTCAAGGACAGTCTACAAATACAGTAAGGCTTATTATTTAACCAGCCTGTTTCGAGAACACTTTGACCTCGTTTACCATTTTGCACTAGTGTAAACACTGACATGAAAGCCTTTTCTGTGAAACTCACCTCTTGCTCCTTATTTCTGCACTTGGAACAGCTGTAAGTTCCTGTGAAGTGTGATGATGCCTTCTGCTCTTGCCTGCGTCAAGCCTTGTGACTGTACGGGGGACCCCAGCAGCAGCAGCAGCACTAGAGGTTATTAAAATGCAGAATCCTAGGCCCTGCCCCAGAATCGGCGTTGTAACAAGATCGTCCAGGAATTTCTGTACACAGTGAAGTTTGGAAAGCCTGGTTCTTAAAAGGGCTTGTACATCGTCACCTGGCCAGACCACCTACATCCCTAAACCTTTGCCAATAAGGGGTATAGATGGCATATATCAAAGTAATTTTCCAGGGATTAGGGGAAAATTGCAGCCTGCTTGATTTTGTACTTGGCTGGTTAATGTTGCTGTTGTGTGCGGTCAGTGCTAATCCCAGCTCATGATGATGCGGTGACAAGCATCCTGGTCTCCTAGGCTGTAATCTTTACAGCAGGAGATCACCAAGTCTCTTCTCTCTTGCAGAGAGTAGTTGGTGGGTTTGAACCACCAACCTTGTGGTTAGTAGTTGAGTGCTTGCCCATTACACCACCAGAGCTCCTTCTGGGCTGCTCCCCTGCCATCGAGTTGATTTCAAATCATAGCCACCTTATAGGACAAAGTAGATGTGTCAGTCTGGGTGGACTAGAGAAACAAATCCACAGAGACACATATGTGTGTAAGAAGGAGATTTATATACAAGAGCAACTGAACATTGGGAAAACATCCCAGCCCAGTCCAGATCAAGTCCGTAAGTCCGATATTAGCCCATGTGTCCAATACCAATCTATAAAGTCCTCTTCAGACTCACAAAACACATGCCGTGACGCCGAATGCAGAAGATCACAGGCCAGTGGGTAGAAAGTCTTTGGATCCAGTGGCATTGGAAACATCTCAGTGCTGGCAGGGGTCTCTGCATGGCTTCCCAGGGCTGCATCAGGATGGGTCCATGTGTCTTGTCAGTTGCTCTGTCTCCCAGGGTGTGAGCAGAGAGAGAAGTGTCTCTCGCCTCCAAGGAGGAAATACCAGATTTCCTAGAATTCTCAGGAGAAGGCCATGCCCACATTGAGGCCTCATTGACTATATCTGATTGATAAGCTAGACTCCACCCCTACAATCTTAATCCTCAAATTGACAAAGGATTCTATATCTACCACAATAGAACTGCCCCTCTGGGTTTCTGAGACTATACATCGTTATAGGAGCAGACAGCCTCATCTTTATCCCAAGGAGCCGCGGGTGGGTTCACACTGGTGACCTTGTGGATAGCAGTCCAACATCTAAACCATAATGCCGCCGGGGCTCCTTGTTTGGTTATTAGCTAGGTTCAATTGGTTTTTTTCCTGTATTTGCTTTGCCATTTGTGTTTCTTCGTTTATACACTGCCTATTCCTGGGCTTTTCCATTTTCATGGTTTTGTGGGGGTTTTTTCCCCCATATAAAAAATAATTTTGTTCTTTTCTTACGATATTTACTTTTCTGGTTACTGTTTAAAAAAATTAGAAAATAACAACTGAACGTTTTACTAAATGATGTGATACCACCTTTAATGTTTACCCAAAATAGCGTTGTGTTTTTGTTGTTGTTCGGGGCTGGCAAGTGAGTTCCGAGGCACAGTGACTTGTTCCCAGCAGAAGGAAACGGTGCCCGGTCTTGCTCCATCCTCCCAGTGGTTGTCATGGCCGAGCCTATTGTAGCCCCTGCGTCAACCCATCTCCTCACAGGTCTTCCTCTTTTTGGCTGCCCCGCTTCTTTACCAAGCATAATAGCTTTCTCGAGCAGCTGGCCTCTCCTCAAGAAGAGGCCCAAGTGTGTAATACCAACTCTCAGCGTCTCCGCATGCCTCTGAGGAGCAGCCCGGCCGTTCTTGTAGAAGTCCACTGTGGTTTCAATGTGCTTTACCCGCATGGCAATCCAAACACATCAAGTCTTCTTCCGCCTGTTATCTTGATTAAAGCATCTCTTAGAAGCACGTGAGGGGATTGAGAATGCCAGGTGCAGCTTAGTCCTCAAAGCGACACCCTG
Organism: Echinops telfairi; assembly: GCF_000313985.2. Taxonomy (NCBI): domain Eukaryota; kingdom Metazoa; phylum Chordata; class Mammalia; order Afrosoricida; family Tenrecidae; genus Echinops; species Echinops telfairi. The sequence continues at coordinate 6,801,908 of NW_022111379.1, forward strand.
GGTCTTCCGCAGTGCATGATGTCCTTTAATTTCTTGGCAGGTGCTTCCATGAGCATTCACTTTGGATCTGAGCAGGATGAAATCATTGGCAACGTCTATCTCTTCTCCACTTAGCGTGATGCCATCGATTGGCCCAGCTGTAGGGACTGGGGGTTTCTTTTCATAGAGTTGCCTTCTAGACCGAAGGCTGCCGGCCTTAATTATTACAGGCAAGGGTTTCGAGTCTGCCTCAGTCATACTCCTGTGCCTTCTGAGCTGAGGGGCTCAGTGTCCAGCCTTATGTCGGACAAGGTTCTGCTTTTCAGTCTACCACAGTCTATTCAAACTTGTGGCTTGACAGCAAGCCTTGCAACGGGCCGTTTCCAGTGCTGCTCATAAGGCTCAAAGTGGCCAATCACTCGGCGTGGCGAGCCCATCTCCTTCTCCACTGTCTATTCTTAGTCCGGAAGCTCTGCGGAAACTTGTTCCCCTTGCCTCACCCTGTTGGTATTTGAAATGCCAGGGATACAACTTCCAATGTCACAGCCACACATCTGCCACCACAGTATGACAAAGTGACAGGCAAGTGGTGAGCCTTCCAAACTTGTGGCTGCCAGACCTTAATGTTGTTGCTCTTGGTAGATGGTGTGTTCATCTGGGTACATTAGAGAAACAATCCACAGAAAGAAACTCATATGTATAAGAGAGAGTTTTATGTAAAGGATAAGGACACATCAAGAAAACAGTCCAACCTAGTGCTGCCCAAGCCCACAAGTCCAACATTAACCCATTAACCCATATGTCCAACATCAATTCACAAAGTCCTCCTCCATCCCACAAAACACATGCAATGATGCCGACTGCAGGAGGAAAACGGAGTCAGTGAGCGTGTAAGCATCTCAGTGCTGGCAGGGGTCTCCACACGGCTGCTCCAGCACCCAGGGCTGCATCGGGGTATGTCCATGCAGCTTCTCCTCAGGGATGTCTTGCAGGAACTGAGCCTTGCCAGCTGAAGCAGGGAACTGGCTAAGGCAGCTGCATTCTAGTCTGACCATCAGAAAGCAAGAGACCCGAGAACTAGAAAGGTGAGGCTTACTGAGCCATTTATCTCTCCTGCCCTTCAGTTAATCCCACATGTGTTTATCGGCCAGATTGGCACAATAAACATTAATTATCTCAGATACCATTGAGTCAGTTCTGGCCCATAGTGACCCTAGGCACCACAGAGCACACCCTGCCCTGTCCTGCGCCATTGTCACAGTTGTTCCTGTGCTTGAGCCCGTTGTGGCCGCCACTGCCCGTCCATCTCTCTGACGGCCTTTCTCTTTGTCACCGCCACTTCACTTTACCAGAACGTAATAGAATTAAGAATTATATTAAGGATATCATAATGCACCTTCCTGTAAAACAAACAAACAAAAGCTTTACTGAGATATAGTTCATCCACCACACAGCTCAACGTTCAAAGCATACAATTCACTGCTTTTTAGAATACTCACAGCGTGCACGAGAGCCATTGCAATATCCTGTAGAGAATTTCCATCACTCCGAAACGTACTTCATGTCAAGGAGTGGTGACCCCCATTGTCCCCGTTCTCCTCGGCCCTAGGCAAACATGGTTCTGTTTTCTGCCTCTAGAAGTTTGCCTGTTTGGGGCGTTTCATAGACATGGACTCATAAAATAAGTGGACTTTCGTGATAGGCCTTTTTTATTCCTTTCTTATTGTTGGCATGTAATAGTCCATTGTAATGTCACACTTTATTTATCCGTCCATCAGTTGATGGACATTGAAGTTGTTTCCTGGTTCTGTTTTACCATTTTGAATGATGCTTCTATAACATCTGTGTAGGCTTTTAGGCGGACAAGATATGTAGTTCTGTGGGTTATGTATGTAGCAGTAGAATTGCCAGGTCTGGTCATAGCTCTCAGCGAGACACCCAATAGGACACAGTAGAAGGGCACCATGACATCTCTGAGGCTGGAATTTGTTACAGAAGCAGGCCTCTTTTTGCTCCCTCCGAGGGACTGGTGGTTTCGAACTGCTGACCTTGTGGTTAGCTCCCATGATTAGCCCACTGTGCTAGCAGGACTCCTTTGGGTGTCTATAAGTCAGAATCACCTGGACAACAGTGGGCTTGGATTGCTCTGTTTGTTTTGTCTTCGGGGGAGGTGTTACGGAAACTCAGTGTTTACTTTTACAAAGCAGCAGCGCCGTTTTACGTTCCCACCAGCAGCGTAGAAGGGCTCCAATCTTCCCCTATCTTTACCAACACTCGTTAGTGCCCGTCTTTGTTATCACAGCCCTGCTCCTGGGTATGGTCTGGGCTTGCATTTTTCTAATGACTAAGGGTGTCACACTTCATTGCATATGCTTATTGGCCACTTGTGTAGCTTCTTTGGAAAAAGAAGATGAACTATTTGCCCATTTTTTACTTGGGCTAATTACTTTTTTATTATTAAAAGATCTGTGAGTTCTCTGTATAGGCCATGTACATATCCCTTATCAGACAGGACTGACAGATAGTTTCTCCCATTCTGTGGATAGCCTTTTGTGCGTGACGACAGCATTCATTGTTTATCTGGGTGATGTCATCTCACGCGTCTGCTTTTGCTTTTCTCGCATGTGCTTTTGGTGTTTCACCTGAGAAAGCATCCCCTACCCAAGGTCAGGAAGGGCTACACTATGTTCCTCTGGAAGAGTATTGTGCTTAGAGAGAGAGAGAGAGAATATTGTGCTTTTATAATGATGCATCATAATTATAAGTTATAATTGTAAGTGTACACATTATAAAATTATTTAGAATGCCCCACTGTTCTAGTTCTTACATTTAGGTCTCCGTATTAGTGTCCTTTGGTTTCTGTAACAAATTAGCATAAACCTAGAGGCCTGCAGCATCCCAGACTTATTATCTTACAGCTCTGGAGGTCACACGTTTGGAATGGCTCTCACTGGGTTAGAGTCGATCAGGGCTGCACACCTTGTGGGGAGCCTAAGGGAAGATCCATTCCCTTGTCTTTCCATCTCCCGGAGGCTGCCCATTGCTGGCTGGTCACCGAAAGGTCCGCAGTTTGAAGCCACCAGCCTCCTCGCAGGAGAAAGACTGGCTCTGAGAAAGCCCTCTGCCCGCGTCCTTTGAGTTGGGCACCTGAGAAGATGGAGACGTGAGGCCCCTGTGGGCATGGGGAACCCGGGTGACTTACTGTGCTCGCCTTGGGCTGCTGACCACAAGGGCAGCCTTTGGAAACCACCAGTCAGCGGCTCTGTGGGAGAAAGAGGAGACGTTCTACTCCCGGCAAGAGTGACGTCTCAGAAACCCACAGGGATAGTTCTACCCTGTATAGAGGATCCCTGTGAGTCAGAATTGCCTCGATCGCAGTGAGATTTTTGTTTGTTTGTTCTTTGGTTTGGAGGCTGCCCACATGCCTTGGTTCGTGGACCTCTTCTATCTTCAAAGTCAATGATGGACTCCTTTCAGCCCATTACTCCAGCCTCCTTTTTGATCCCCTTCCACATTTAGGGTGCTTGTGATGACAGTGGACCTACCAAGACCGGCCACAATAATCCCAATGTTTTTGGAAGCCGGCCAACTCGCTGTCTTCATTCCATCCGCCTCCATAAGTCCCCTTCGATGTGTCCAGTGCTGATCCAAAGACACGTCTGGAGGCCCATTTTCCTGTCCACCACAGTCCCCGATCCATTCTGTGTTAATGCGTGTGTGTGGTGGAGGGTCGGAAAGCAACTTTATGCTTGTCCCAGCACTTACTTATTTGCAGAAAAGATTACTCTTCTTCTCATTAATGCCATCTACTTTCGTCGTAAACAATATAATGTCGAAATATCAATAATTACATGACAGGATTAGAATTTCTTTCTAAATATTTGTATAGAGTTTCTTTCCTTTTTTGTTCATTTTTTGAAAATGGCAGTAGAGAAGTTAGTAACACCTACGGTTAGACAATATTCATAAACGTTCATTATTAAAATTCCCTCCCTTCTTTGGTTGGGGTTTCATGTACAATGAACATGAATCCTTTTCTGGCATGTTTGTGGTTTGAAATTATCCACTTCTTTGCAACTATCTGGGTTCCAATCCATACCCCCTTTTGTTTGGTTGCTTCCATAATTTTCCAACTGGTCTCCCAGCGTCCATGCTTGCCTCCCTCCAGCCCTTTCTCCATACAGTAGAGTGGCCTTTTCAAAATCCAAATCTGGTCATCTAACTGCTGCCCAGGCTCTCAAAGTGGACGCTCACGAGGAAAGAGATAGACGTCCTCATCCTGGCCCCTCACTTTGTTCTCCGCCCTCTCTGACGCTCCCACAAGCTCGCACCCTCTCTGTGCACCCACACCTGGTTCCTCTCACATCCTCACGAAGGCTTCTCTTATTCTTCGCCCCAAGCAGTGCTCCCTCACAAGGACACACCCCTTGTCTCTCCTCACCGTGTTTCACTTTGCAATTCGTTTTCATTCATGTTGGCTTCCACCAACAGACAGAAAGCTCTAGAAAGAAAGGCAGGGAGTCTGCTTTTGAGGCCCACCAGGTCCTCAGGGCCCGGCATGCAATAACCAGACCAAACCCTCTGCCCACAGCGGCTTGATAGGTGAGGGTGGAATGCCACAGTGGGTTTCCAAAGCTGTCCATCGTGAAGGGACTAGACTGCCAGGTCTGTCTCCCGTGGAGCCGCTGGTGACTTCAAACCACTAACCTCTCTGTTAGGAGCTAATCCTTTAACCACTGTACTATCTGGGCTCCCCCGGCATATGCTGTCCTTAATATGTATACTGTGAATAAATGAAGTACACTTTCTACTGTGCTTGCCATCTTGTTAGTGCCATTTTTGATTTGCAATATATATATATATATATATATATGCAGATCTATAAATCTTTTATGATGTCTGCTTTTGTTAGATCTATATGCACAATAGTCCTTCCCCACGCCAATCATGTAAAAATATTAACTTTAAAAAAAAACTGCTTTCATACTTCTAGTGTTTGCATTAAAGTCTTTTGACCCATTTGCAATTTCTTTTGGCATAGGGTATAAATTAGGGATATAAATGAATTTACTTCCCAAGTAGTTGGCCATTCTTCCCCATCTTGTTCCATCTTTTTTATTGCTGATTTGAAGTGACTCACCCTTCGCACCCTAAATCTTTTTACATGGCTAGTTACTTGGGTATACGATCTGTCTATTCCTATACTGGCATTTTTGTTGCTCCATTTTTAATTTTTACAGCTTTATTCTCTGTTTTAATATCCAACAGATCCATTTTATATGGGGATGCATTTTAAAATACGATGTTATACTTAGGCCATTTGAATTAAATGTTCACTGGACTGGGAAGGATTGCTTTGAGGAGTGGCTATCAACTCCAGCAAGGGTCAGGGTCACCTGGAGGGCTTGTTAGAACACAGATTAACAGTCCCCTTCCCCAGAGTTTCTGTGCAGGGACCCTTGGGTACCAAACCAAAACCAAACCCATGGCACGGAGATGATTCCAGAGCCTCATAGCAAGCCGGATGCTTCTGCATAGAACTACTTTGTAGGGGGGGGGGGGTGTTGTTGGAGTTCTGACCTCACTGGGTCCATTGGCGCCACCAAGTGGTGGCTGAGGCCCAAGTATTTATAGTCTAAGAAATTCCGAGATGATGTTGATCCAGTGACCACACTCAGAGAGAGAGAGAGATAGAAATACTGCAGGTTCTCATGATCTTCGTGTGTGTGTGTGTGTGTGTGTGTGTGTGTGTGTGTGTGTGTGTTGGAGTACAAGTGCTAGAAATACAGCCCCTCATTGCTCTCTGCATCCCCCAACCCTTTGATGGTGGAAGGGCCCCTCATTCACACAAAGGAGAGCTAATTGCTAACACCTGCTTCCTTTGTCTTGCCAGGCCAGCTCCCTGAGATAGCCAGCAGACTTCTAGACCAAGACATTCCCCACCTATTCCTCACAATGCAAGCTTAATTTTTAAAATAGCCATAATTTAAACAGTTTAGCTGGACAGTAAATACCTCAGTAGCTGGCATTCTCTGCAGGGGGGAAAAAGCTTTAAAGAGAATATATGCTATGAATGTACTCTTCTTTGTTCTTAAGACAGAATGTACAACTGTACTTTCTAAGAAATGTGCTTCAGATATGTTAGGCTTCAGATTTTTATTTGCCCAATTAAAAAAAAATTGTATTGCAACTTGGGTGAAGGGTTACAGAGTAGATCACTTTTCCATCCAACAATTCATACCCAGTTTGTTTCACATCGTAGCTTGCAATGCCCACAATGGAACATCAGTCAGCCCACGCCCTCCCTGTGTTTCCTGTTTCCTTCCTCCTCCTTTCCCAGCCCTTCAGGACTTCATCTGGGATAAATGCCGCCCTTCAGTGATTGTTTCCCTTGTAGACCTGTGTATTGTTGGGCTGAAAATCGAGCCGCAGGGGTGGGTTCATTTCCAGATCTGAAGGGTAACTAAAGGTCATCGTCTCAGGGATTCAACCAGCCTCTAATCCAACCATTCAACTCAGTTTTGTTTGGTGACTTTCAATTTTGTTCCACACTTTTCTCCCGCTCTATCAGGATCTGTTAGTGTGATCCTTTCCACTAGACAAGCATCTTTCCCACTAGACAAGCATGAGGTAATTTGCTCTGAGTTGGTGCACCCAACCCTGAGAAGGTTCTATCTGATCACAGTGAATTTTTTCATAAAAGCATTTTCACTTGAACCTTGTTTTTGTGATGGCCGATTGAAGGGAACAGCGTGCTGCTGTGAAATTTTGTTTCCTACTTGGGAAAAATCCCGCAGAAACTGTTGTGATGTTGAACACACTTACAAGGATAGTGCTATGGGAAAAACTCAAGTGTGGATGGTTTTCTTGTTTTGAGAAAGGTGAAATGTTGATTGATGACAAACCTGATTCTGGACATCTGTCAGCTTCCAGAACAGATGAAAATGTCAACTCCTAGTGCATTTGGAGTTCGTTCAATCAGGTCAGACTGTTAATCAGAGGTTAATTAGAGGTTCTGAAAAGATTGCACAACAGTGTGGGACAAAAAATGTCTGATTTGTGGCAGACGGGGGACTGGTTTTGCCACCACGACAATGTACATGCTCACGGAGCCATCTCAATGCACCAGTTTTGGGCAAAAAAATAGCATGCCTTTCTTGTCCCACGCACCTTACTCACCTGACCTCTCTCTGTGTGACTTCTTTTTGTTTCCACGGATGAAGAGGATATGAAAGGACAGTGATTTGACGACATAGAAGAGGTGAAGAAAAAAAATGAGGGAGGTGCTGTCTGCCATGCAAACAAATGAGTTTGAAAAATGTTTCCAAGAATGGAATCACAGATTTGACAAATGTATTAAGTGTAATGGAGAGAACTTTGAAGGTTATAAGATTGTTTTGTTAAAAAAAAAGAAAGAAAGAAAAATAGTTAAATACATAGCTTGGTGGGGGGTGGCAGGAATTCCGGTGTTACTCGTATGTCAGTGGTAGTAGAATAATCCAAAGAAGGGTATCAATAGTGGCCGTACAACACAAAGAGTATAATCAATAGCAATGAATTATACAAATAAACCTTGTAGAACTGGAAAAATAAATACAATAATTACTTAGGGGATTGGTAGGGGACATTTGGGGGGGAAATGGGGTGGTAACAACGAGTATGAGAAGAAAATGTTCTGAAATTGATTTGGGCGATGATTGCACAAATCTTCATGTGATTAAATGATTTGTGATGTGATTAAATGTATGATATGTGACGCATATGCCAGTAAAACTTTTTTTTTTTTTAAAAAAGAGAAAGAAAAGACTTGCAGCCTTGGAAACCCTGTGGGGCAGTTCTACTCGGCCCTCCAGAGTGGTGAGGAGTAGGAATTGACTTGATAGCAGTGGCTGGTGGAACATTAACATTCACACCTAGAGACCCCTCCTACCATCATGAAGTGGACGGAAATCTCATAGGAGACTCTTTTGCATCAAGGTCCTCGTGTGCAAGAACACAGAGGCATAAAGGGACATCTTCTCTGTTGATGGTTTTCCCTCATAATCCAGTGAGAAGAATTTGTGTTCATCCAGGTAGACTAGAGAAACAATCCAGAGACACTCATATGTGTGTAATAGAGAAATTTATATCAAAGAGTAATAATACATTAAGAAAACCTCCCAATCCAGTCCAGATCAAGTCCATAAGTCCAATATTAGCCCATATGTCCAATACCAGTCTACAAATTCCTCTTCAGACTCACGCAACACCCGCAATGACACCAAATGCAGGAAGATCACAGGTGAGGGCGGGGAAAGTCTTGTGGATCCAGTGGCGGTAGAAGCATCTCAGCACTGGTGTGGGTCTCCGTGTGGCTCCTCCAGCTCCAGGGCTCTGGCTCCATTAGCATAACTCCATGGGGCTTGTCAGCTGGAATGTCTAGCCGAAAAAGTGTCTCTGACCTCCTGTGAGCTATTTATCTACTTGGCGCTTCCAAATGAGATCATCAAGCTGTGACTTGATTGACAGGCTAGACTCCACCCCTTCGCAAGTTGACAGGAGATGATGTAACTGCTACCGCATCGCACTGGAGGTTCTCACAGGTGGAGGAGAGAGTCACTGACCTCAGTTTGGTGGGGAGATTGAAAAGCACCCCTCCCAGAAGAGTGACACTTGGGCAACTGATTGAGGGAGAACTCACATATGTCTTATGTATGTTGTTGTGCTGTTGAGTCAGTTTGAACTTATTGTGATCTGATGTGGTAGAGAACCCCGATATAGGGTTTCCTCGACTGTAGTCCTGAGGGGGGCAGAGAACCAGGTCTTCCTCCAGTGGAGCTGGTGACGGGCTCGAACCACTGACCCGTTGTTGTTGTTTTTTCCAACAGTCGTATTGGCACATGATTTACATATCATACAATTCAGTAGTTCAATCATACCAAGAAGAATTGTACAATCATTAGCACATCAATTTTAAGACCCCCCACCCCCAAGGTTAAAATTAACATTTTTAATGAGTTGCGCAATCACAATCACTTCTGGTACTCCCTCCCGATCCCACTTCATTATTTACTCCCCAAATCCCCTTTCCCTGCCATGACCCCCACACCCTTACATCCCCTATAAACCCTTGCATTAGTTTTTATCACTATGCTTCCAAACAATCTTTATAAAATGAAATAAGGTGGTAAGGATAAAATAATAATGATTAAAAAATAAAAATGCAAATAAGGAGTAATAAAGAAAAGACCCCCATCAATATTGAAAAAGCCAGGGAAGAAATGTTTGTCATGGAACCATTAGGAGACACTTGCACCCAGAACAAATTCCGATCTCACCTACAGGGAGGCCAACTGGCCAAGTATCAAGTTCAGTTCAGTATAATCAAGATGACAGGGGTCTCTGCCTGATAGCAAGGCTGTTCAAGACCCTTGCCTGTGCCTAGTGGGGATTTGCCAGTGGCTTAGTCTGACTAAACACCCTGCAGCCAGGGTTTGGGGCTCCCACTGCCCTCCATCGCCTTCCACAAGTTGGGTGTTCACAATTGTACTTCTGATACTTGTCCCTTGACCATAACGAAGCGCTGACCTTTGGGTTAGCAGTTGAGCACGTAACCACTGTTTCACCAGGGCTCCCCTTTATTTCTATTATTATTAGTGCTATTGCATTTTTTATTTCCTTTAAGTAGGAGTACATTCACACGTTTGGAAATTCATTATGTGTGACTGGACATGTAGAGGTGCTATCCTATAGAAATATGCTAGGGGCCACCTATGTACTGTAACATTTTTTAAAAGTAAAAAAACAAACAAACAAGCAAACTTGATTTTAAATCTATATTTTATTTAACCTAACATATCCCAAATATTGTCATTTCAACATACAATTGATATGAAATGCACTAATGAGGTATTTTACATTTTTTCCCCACATCAAGTCATGGAAATTTCAAAATCTTTGAAACATACATCACATCTAAGTTTGAACTGGCAGCAATGTAAGTACTCCATTGCTACCTGTAGCTAAGTGGCTACCAAATAGAGCAGTGAAGATATAGAATAGCCGCCACCTGCCCCTAACACACACACACACACACACACACACACACACACACACACACACACAAGATCTGAAGCTACTAGGTTTTCCTTCTAAAGGGAGCCATTGCTAGAGGCATAAAATACGTTCTTCCCAATAGTGCTAATGACTATATGCAATTACAAATATATTACATGAATATACAGCAACAGCATTGGTATATACACCTTACTTTTTTTTTTTCTTAACGAGAAATCTTGGCGCTGTTTATATCAATACAGTACATTGGAGCTGTTTATATCAATACAAAACTGCATCCTGGAGTTTTTGTCAGGAAGATACGCCACCAGCTATTCAGCTAATGTAATTATTCAATTATTTCAGTTAGTCTCTATTGGCAAGTATTTTGGTGGCTTCCGCTATGTGATGGTTTACAATATTTGAGCAGAGTGTTCAGAAGAATCTGAATTAAGCAGGTGAGGCTGGGGGACTGACGTTCCAGAGAAAGGCCCAGGCATGCAGGGAGGCAAAGGGACACGAGAGCATGAAGGCTCATGACTCGTGGGATGTGGAGAGCATGTCCCCTGACTCAAGGTGACTAGATGTGGGGTGTGAGGTGCAAACAGTAGAGAGAGGAGGGTGCTCAGCAGGCAAAGATCAGATCACAGGTACCTTCCCAAGTGTTATATTAAAGAACTGGGGGGTCACACACACCCCCACCTCCCCAGTGAAGTGACACATCAGAGCATTGAAATGAAGTCAGGCACAAAAAGGACAAGTATTGTATGAATCCACTTACATAAAATGTGAACATATTTCAATATCCATCCATATCTATATATTGACTATATAGAGACCCAAGCTTATCAGTGGTTGCCGCGGTGGGCAGAATGGAGGGTGAAAGGAGACCTTCGTGCTTAAGGGACATCGAGCTTCTGCTGAGGGTGACAGAATAACTGGGGAGCAGATAAGGGTGATGGTTGAGCCACACAAAGAACATAATTAATGTGGCGGGCTGTCCATGTGAAGACTGTCGACAGGGCAAATGTGTTATTTATATGTCTACCACACTTTTAAAAAGGATGCTAAGGATCTTTGGTCAATGGTTGAATTAATAAATAAATGGGAGAGGAGGGGGGCAGCTTCTATGCAGAAGAATTCTGATTCATAAGTGTAGAAGGGGTGATAGGAACAGAAAATCATCAAAATGCTATACTAGTCATTGCTGCAGGCAAGAGCTATTGCCGAATACTAAAATTAGTGGATGAAACTTTAAAGAAAGAACAGAGATGTGGACGAGAGCAGGGACAGCAGCAGTCCGGTCACGTGAGCAGACTAGAGAAACCTCGAGCAGGGATACCATCCGATGCAATGATGGTTGGAAGTAAGAAATAAAGAGAGTGCCGAGATTCGGGATGACGCTCAGTGTTCAGCCTTAAGAATTAGATAGGTGGTGCTATCACTCATTGAGATAAAGGGAAGCAAGAGGAAGCGTTGGGTTTTCATGGAAAAACCCGTTCACTTATAGGCCTGTTGAGGGGGGCAGGTACCTGAGTTAGTTAATTGTGCCAGCCTGGCCGATAATCACATGTGGGGCTAATTGAAAGGTGGAGGGATAAATGGGTGGTGAGCCTCACCTTTCTAGTTCTCAGGTCTCTTGCTTTGTGATGGTCGCACCAGGGTGCAGCTGCCTTAGCAGCT
>NW_022111379.1:6814778-6816362 GCF_000313985.2 Echinops telfairi
TGTTACAAACTGAACATAATGAAAGCACAGTGATGAATCCCCAAAACAATGCCATTCTGTATTGTGAAATATTGATTTCTAATGACAAGTCAATGAAATGTTGTCTTGACACATAGTGTAGCCCGGGTCACGGTCTTCACACCGGGTACTCGTCTGTGGGTGTATCTGCTTGTGGGCGGCCCAGCCTGGAGACGGATAGAGGAGCGGTGTTTTCCGATGGTCTTAGGTGACCCCTATAAAAGGGTCGTTCGACCCCCAGGTTGAGAACCACTGCCCTAGAGCGCAGCATGCGGGACTCTGAAAGAGGGGGGTGGGTCAAAGGGAAGCGCAAGGTCATTGGTGCCGAGACTGCAGAGAGGTCAGTTAAAATGACCACTGGGAAAGCATCCTTTGTCTTTGTGACAAAGGGGCCATGAACAGCCTTCCAGAGCCCTTTCAACGAGCAGAGTGGTCCCAAGTCAGACCCAAGTGGGTTGACGAGTGAGTGGAACCATGTCTTCAACCAACACTCGGAAAATTGCAGCCTGTAGGCCAAATCTGACCTGCTGCCTGTTTGGAGGTAAAGTTTTATTGAAACACGTTTATGTATGAGTTGTCTTTGGCTGCCTTCAGGGGGGGGGAAACGCCCAAGTGATCAATTTGTGAAAAGCAGCCAAACATCCTATGTGCTCCAGTTGGTCACAGGAAAGGCAGTGCGGTGGCCCAGGTAGTGTTGTGCTCCATCATGCGTGGCGACCCCATGAGCCAGGGGGTCAACTTGAGGACAGCTCACAAAACGATGACAGGGCTGACCTTTGTCAACGAGGGACTAGTTCCATTTTTGGACCAGAGCCCATGTGGCTGAAAATATTTTCTATCTGACTCTTGACAGAAAGGGTTTGCCGAGCTCTGAATTAAATAAGGCCTCTGGTCTTTTAAGAACTTTGGCCTTCTTAGACAATTCCTGAATGTCTGCCGTCATTGGGTAGATGATGGTGCCCTGCTCAGTAGAATAGGCCCAGTGCTAAACAATTCTAAAACCAAAAGGGTCAGGGGCTCTGTGGGGACGGGAGGAGGGTGTAGACTAGAGGAAGAGAGGAGAAGGAAAGAGGAAAGAGGATATTAATAGCTACTTTTCTCTAACTGGGATCCCTAGTAGCGAAATGGGTGGCTAACCACAAGGTCAGTAGTTGAAAACCACCAGTGGTTTCATGGAAGAAAGGTGAGGCTTTCCACTCCCATGAAGAGTTTAAGTCTCAGAAACCCACAGGGGCAGTCCTGCCCTGTCTGTTAGGGTCACTGTGAGCCAGAATCAACTTGGTGGCAGGGAATTTGGTTCAGTTGTTCTCTCACTAGCGATATTATCTTCTTACCTCTGTGTTAGTCTGGGTACATTAGAGAAACAAATCCACAGAAACTCATATGTATAACAGAGAGTTTTATTTATATAAAGGGTAAGTCAGACAGGGCAAGATATGACAAAATAACAATTTATAAATTATCAAGGGCTCATGAGGGAGGGGAGAGCGGGGAGGGAGGGGAAAAATGAGGACCTAATGCCGGGGGTTTAAGTGGAGAGAAAATGTTTTGAGAATGATGTACAAA
>NW_022111379.1:6816707-6822110 GCF_000313985.2 Echinops telfairi
GGAAGTGAGCCTTGCCAGCTGAAGCAGGGAACTGGCCAAGGCAGCTGCACCCTGGTCCGACCATCACAAAGCAAGAGACCCGAGAACTAGAAAGGCGAGTCTCACCGAGCCATTTATCCCTCCACCCTTCAATGAACCCCCACACGTGTTTATCGGCCAGGTTGGAGCAATAAACTTTAACTATCTCACCTTCTTTCTCTTATGACTTCTTAAAACTTACCCCATAAAGGGTTGTAAGTTCAATGCCCATTGCCCTAAACCCACTGCCATCAAGTTGATTCCAATCTAGGGAGCCTATGTGTCATGTGAATGTAACGCTTTCGGGAACAGAGAGCTTCATCTTCATCCCGGGGAGCTGCTGGTGGGTTGGAATCACCAATGTTTTCCGTTGGCAGCCCAGTGCAACGCAGTTCTCCAAGCCCACTCAGAAAGCTCCCCTCACGTAAGTCGTATGATTGGCGATAACCATCTTTCTGGGAAGGCTGCGAACGATAACGTCACTGAAGCTTCAAGTTTCCTCACGAATGCCGGAAAAATGTCCGCGTTCGGATGCTTCTCCAAGGGTTATTAGTTCCCTTTCTGGGACTCGTGCTGATCTTGATGTCAGGTGAAAGAGAACGCCCGTGTGGTTAGTGCAAAGTGTTGTGTGTGAGGAGCTCTGCGCTGCTGGGCGCCCAGGCGATTTCCAGAATTCTTGCAGTAATGAAGGATAGCTTTTCCCCATGGCACACACAGGGCCACTGGGGCCCACCAGTGTCCAGTGTCACAGACCCCCAGCGAGTTGGGAGCAGAACTGGGGTTTGCACCGAGGGCTGCTTGATTCCAGGACTCTGGGGGCTGCTCCCACTGCCCCGCGAGGTCACTCTGTCTTCTGGGGACCATCACTCACTTTAGAATGGCTCCTCTTGCTTCTTCTAGGAGACATCTCACTCACTCACCGCCATCGAGCCGATGCCGACTCCTCCTTGTGACGCTGCAGAACAGGGTGAATTTCCCAGTTCTAGTTCTTTACTGGAGTAGAAAGCCCCTCCAGTCTAGCACTTGGGAAACCATGGGCCCTGCTAGTTCCCAGGAAGAGGTGACTTCTTAGGCTGTGGCTCAGGTGGGCTTGAGCAAGAGGTGTCCCTCCACCTGTCCCTCAGACCTCCAAATCTCGTGTTGGGGGTCCACATGATGCTGCCTACAGGTAGCTCTTAGTTCTTCGAAACCAGCCTGCTTTTCAATACATTTGGCCAGCTCCACCCATAGTGTAACCCTGTGAGCACAGGGGTGGAGGGGGGGTAACAGGTTACACGATGGGTTGCTAACCACATCAGTGGTCAGTTCAAAACCAACAGCGGCTCCATCAGAGAAAGATGAGGCTCTCTACTATGGTGACGAATTACAGACTGAGAACCCCATAAAGGCAATTCTTCGCTGCCCTGGAGAGTCACAGTGAGTCAGTGGCAGTGAGTTTGGTTAGAGCTTCCCCTGTCCCAGCCTGGCTGTTTGTGCTTGTGTTGTCTGCAGGAACAAAGCCCTCGACTCCATGGCCAGACGCAGTGGCCCATGGAGGCACCAATTCAGGGATGTAGCAACTTCCCCACTTCCCATCCCTCCATGTCCACGTAATCTGCGTGTAAGCACACAACAGGCTTGGGACTTCTCTCCCCTTTGAGTCTGCCCTTGCGCATGCAACCTTTCACTGCCTGCATGTCTGCACCCACCAAATGTTCACTGAAAGACAGCTCGGAGGCCATCAGCCTCACTGGAGAGGAAATCAGGACCCAGAGAGGGCTGGCAACTTGTCTGGGCTCACACAGCTCAGCAGCAGCAGATCCTGAACTAGGAAGGTCCTGAGCCTGTCCCCTGCCTCCCTCTGCTGTGGAGACGGAAGCGTGCACGCACATGTGTGCGTGTGCATACACACACACACACACACACACACACACACACACACACACACGGCGAGTGCTTACCTTGGAGCTCTTTTCATGAATGAGACCAGATGCAGAGCTCCACATTGATCATTTCTGTCCCTCCCCTTTCTGCTTTCTGTTAAAGGCAGCCCCCCAGCTCCCAGCTGGCTCCTGTCCCCTCCCCCAGCTGGGAGAAGTTATTACATGAAGAGATCAGCTTACCAGTTTTCTTCAGAGCCGAGGCTGAGCCCACAGCGCCGGGCAGTGCAGGGAGAGAGCAGAGGGACCCAGCGCGGTGCCTAGCGGAACCCCAGGGCTGGAATCCCAAGACCCAAGTGCATCTGCTAGCTGTTAGCACTTGGCAGCCGGAGTTCTCTTTCAGGCTAGTTCTAACTTTGGGTAATAATGTTTGTCAGCTACCTGATATTAACATTGCTCCACGTTCAAACAGCAGTGTTAGCGAGACCTGGGGGAGAGGTAAGCCAAATAAAATATCTTGTCAGAAGTTGTGTTTTTGTCAGCATTCTATTTCCTCTTCCATTTACCAAGAGGATCCAGGGAATGACTTGCTCTGGTGTGTGAAGAGGCATAACGTTGTGTCTTTGTGTTTAGGCTTGTCTGTTGAAGACTTTAAGAATCTGGTGTTTTCTAAGCTCTCAATCTCAGGTGTCGGTACAGTTCCCGTACTGGGGAGCCAGGCGTGTCCTGGGTGACAGATGCCCGGAGCAGGCAGGTTTCTTCTGGTGTTGTAAAAGAAAGACAGAAATAGATGTCAGATTCCAGTAGGACCTGTCGTTACCTCTTGGGAATGTTTCTTCAGTGCTGCCTGGAGAAAGTGCATGCTAGAAGAATTGATTTTTCCTTTCCTGCCTTTGCACCGTATTTGTCTCCTTAATTGCTTTGCTGTGCTTGGAGAGTGGGGCGTGGGGGTTGTGTTTAACTTTCTACTGCAGGTTTGAAGGGGGTGGTGGTATCTAATGGGGCTACAGGTGTGCCTCAGATTTGGGCATAAGAAGGAAGGTATCGTTTAAGGAGGACCACTTGCTCCGATTAGTTTAGCTAGTACGTTTGCTGGAAACACGTTTGCACTTCATAGGTGCCTCTTGGAGACACTGGAAGAGATGGGGATCCAATCTGAGAAGGAAGTGCTCGGGTGCCTCGCCAGCACCTGCACATAAGCCTGCAACAAATGGGACTGCTCCTTATCTCTGACTCATTGCCCCAATGAGAAGGCCCGGGAGATTGATGCCGGAGAAGTGGAGAGACAGCCTTTCCCCCAGACCCAGCTGCCTCTTTGAAAAGCCCAATGAAAAGTGGATCTCCCCAAGGGGCTGCAGGGTCCTTGCCTTTTGTTAGCCTTGTCAGGGACTAGCCACGCCAACAGCCTAATGCAATGACTTTCCCTTTTCTGAACAAATGGAAGTGAGAGCGCTTCCAGCCCGGCTGTGGTTTCAGTGGGGTTGTTACTCCGCTCAAAATAGACCTGTGGCCCCGAGGTGGGCAGCAACGGGCCATTTGTTTTATGCTTTGAGCCTTTTCGTTACCCAGGTCCTCTGCTCTGCGTCCTTTGGGCCTGGGGATGGTGGGACCGGTGAGAGGGGGGAGGATTCTGGCTTTGAATGGACGCCGGGGGAACTGAATGGCTTCGTGATGCTGGGGGCTGAAAGCAGACCATTGCCCTCTAGTTGTGGCCGAGTTCGCAACTTCCCTGTTGATGCTTTTACTGCGCAAAGCAAATGACAAATGGGCCTGCCTCGCGCAGCCTGGAGCACTTAGGCATGTGAGAGGAGAGCTCATATGGAAAATATTTCCATCATCGCTGCATGCGCATATGGTCTGCGGAGACCCCCATCCAGAGTAAATCACAGCGCCCCAGTAGCCCCTCAAATGGCGTGCCAATTACTCTTATTAACGGCCGGACTGAGGGCAGGTTTCAGTTACCTGCACACAGCTGGCTCCCGGGGACAGCCGCTCTGGAATGTTTGCGCCCCAAGCCCCGTGTCACACGCGGAGAGGGGCGAGCAGTGGGCTCTGGTTCCCTTTACAATCAGCAAAGCGGATGAAAAATGAAAGGGGATTACACCGGATCACCCAAACCTTGACGCTGTTCAGACGACACTCTTGAGAAGAAGGCAGCCGCGCTTCTGGCTTTGAACTTGGCACGTGTGCTTGACGAGGCAGACACCCCAGTCCTTCCTTCCGAAGTGCAGGATGGTGCGGATCCTGGCCCTGCTTCTTGGTTGTATTCGGCTTTGCGTGCCCTCCCTCTTCTGTCTCCGACCCTCGGCTGTTCTTTCTTTCCCAGTTGTGTGTGTGTGTGTGTGTTTATGTGTTGTCTCTGTCTTTATGTATACAAGGGGGCTTCTAAAAGTTGCTGGGGGGAAACTCCGCCTTCCTTCCATACCATTTTTCTAGGAGCCTTTTTAAGGCCCCCGGTGGGTATGCACAGGTGTTGTCTGTATGCATGTGTGTAGCTTTGTGTTCCAGGAAAGCATACAATTCAGATGCCTTTCCTCCTTGTTGGAAATGAAAAGATGAAGATGAATGGACTGCACACACACACACACACACACACACACACACACTCACGCCCGACTCCTAGGGCGGGTGGGGGGGGGAGCCATTTATATAGAGCTTTGAAGAATGTGGCGTGCATTTATAAGCGCTTCTTTTTTACTGCTGTGGTCCTTACAAAACTCACTCGTAAACATGCAGCAACGTCCTAACGTCACTGAGACTTTCCTTTGCTCTGCCAGCCGGCTTTCTTGCAGGTTTTAATTGTCTTGCCTTTGGACGTTCATAAAAAATACAGGAGGCAAAGGCAGGCAGGAGAAGAAAGAGTTGTTCTTCTTGTCCCCTTGTGGTGCTGGGCTGGCTGGGGTCTCAGCGGGGGGCTGGGAGCCAAGCCGCAAAGCCTGGGGAGCAGGGCATGGAGCTACTTTGTGCGGGGGGTGAAGTCCTTCCCGATAAGCAGGGTCTGGCAGGTGGTGCGAGGAGGGCGTGAGGCGGAGCAAGCCTCCCCTGGTGTCCTGCGGCTGCCACTGTTGGCACCAGGCCCTGTCCTCCCCAGGACAGAACAGCCTGGTGTGGTTTCAGTGCAGGGGGGGACTAGTCCTGCTTTTACTTTCTGGGTGCAGGAGCATTAAACCTGGACCGCCGAGACCACGGGAATACCTTTCGTTTCATGATTGGAATACACCGCTACAGTAGGGCACACCGGATGGCTCCTCTAAGGACGGAAAAGTCAGGCTGGGAGTTTGATAGTTTGTCAGGGTGGGGAGAGGGCCAGGATCCAGTTTCTTTGCGGGATACTGCAGAAGTGTGTGTGTGTGTGTGAATTTCCCCCTGTACTTGGACTAGGTGTGCGTGTGTGTGTGTGTGTGTGTGTGTGTGTGAATTTCCCCCTGTCCTTGGACTTACTGTCTCAGTTAAGGCCATGAGATACTAGGGTGTGTGGGGAGAGAGGAAAGGTTACTGCAGAGGGGTGTGTGTGTGTGTGTGTGTG
>NW_022111379.1:6822790-6826673 GCF_000313985.2 Echinops telfairi
CTCAGTTAAGGCCATGAGATACTAGGGTGTGTGGGGAGAGAGAAGGAAAGGTTACCAGAAACTGACCCAGCCCCTGTGCACTGTGGTGAAATGTACATTGCTTGAGGTGGAAAGCTGGACCAAAGGGGGGGGGTGTCTTTTCATTTGGCTAAAAATTAAATGTATTAGCAGAAATCATTAAATTCACAAGTGTCTCAACGATTGATGGGTATGGGGTTTCTCTGGGGAGTGATGGGAATGTTTCGGAAGCGGATAACGGGAATGGTTGCACTGGCTTGTACACTGAAAAGAGGTGAATGTTAGGGTGTGTGAATTCATTCACGGAGAAGGTTGGAAAATAAAATAAAGGAGATGTGTGTACCCCGCTTCTCTGATGCCCGAGTTTATCACACGGATGGACTCTGTGTGTGCAAAGTGCTCTCCGAACCGTTTTTCGTCTTTCAGCTGATGCATCGCTGGCCGTGGTCCTCAACGGGATACTGTGCAAGCGTTCCAACCGAATGGGGCCCTGATACGTGTGCTCCGCAGCGTGTACAGTATTGCATGTCCTGGTGTGGAATGAGCACCAGGGGACGCTGCTGGGTGAGAAAAACAAGTGTCAGAAGAGAGTGTGTCAAATGCTACCATGTCAGCCAGTCGTGTTACCTTACGAGGAGCCTTCAGAACGTTCATGGAAACCCCCCATTATCTTTTCATTCTGCTTTTTCACCGACTCTTTGAAAGCCCCCTCATATGTGTGCGCCCCTTCTCTAGAAGGATGTACAAGAAAAGGGGGAGAGAAGCATGGAGGAGTGGTGAGAGACTTTGGTTTTGCTCTCAAGCTTTGGTCCTTTTTGACGTGTGTGGAGTAAGCACACTTTATCTGGGACAAAATCATGACAAGAAGGATGATCCATCCATCATTTGGTAATAGCAGGAAAGAAGTAGCAGTCGTTCACAGCACCTGTGGGGGCAGCATGCACACATGTTAACAGCTATAACTCTGCAGCATAGCTCAGGGAAGGATTCCTTCCCTGACACTGAAGGATATGCGCTCAGGGAAGGGCTTCCTTTAGGACGAAATGATGCTCTGTACACTTATTTGCTCATTGAATATTTATGACTCATTTTTTTCCTTAGTAAAATGCCGGTTACAACCATAGCTACTTTAAAGGGTGGTTGGGAGAACTAACTGCAGTGACATGTACAGACCCCCTTAGCTTCTTGTGCCAGGCACATAGCTAACATACTCCCCAAAGTAGACCCTGTTTGAATTGAGACTTGAAGGATGATGTGTTGAGAGACCCCAAGACCACCCTCAGGTCTGACAGTTCCTCAGAGGATTGTGCAGACAGTCTTTCTAGCAGCTACGACATCTTCCGACGTGAGCAAAGGAAAGAGGTGATTGGGTGAAGTGCTACCAGGGGCGTCTCCCACGAGGACTCGCACCCGAGGTGCTTCCTTCCCCCATAATATGACTTGTGGAATTTTGTCTACCAGGGAAGCTCATTATAATCTTAGTGCCCAGGATTTTTATTGAGGGTGGCCACCTGGACACCTTTACCTAGCACATACCCGCATTCCAGACTCCCGGAAAGGAAGCAGGTGTTCCGCATAAAACATACTGTAGGCACAGTGGGCCACGCTCATGACTTCTGGCATGAAAAGGAACCTTCCCGAAATCCAGGTTCCCAGATGTCAGCAAGGGCCAACCTTGTCAGCTGACCTTTCGAAGGACAGCGCTCCAGGCCTGCTGTGGTCACTCTTGTACACAGATGGGGAGCCGGTTTAAGTGGGAAAAGAGGAGGACTTACCAGGTAGAGGGAAAACAGCTACAGATTTTGAGGAGTGAGAAGAACGTGGCATTTTCTGGAAACAGCACCGAGTTCCACCAGCAGAGGCAATGTGCCGGCAGGCATCGCCGGCAGGGGGATTCAGGGGAGACTTTTGAAATTCCCAGAAATCCCTTCTCTACAATCTTGAGGTTGTCTGTTTGTGATCTGGCATTTTGGTCGGCCTCCTTGCACAGCATCTTCTCATGTATAGATTATCGGAATTCTTTCCCAAGGAGAAAATAGAATTAAATAATGAACATAGCTTTGTTTTGTGATGGGTTTTGCTCCAGGCAAGTCATTCTTAACAACCTCTTTGTGGCTGAGAGAGATGAAGGGTCAGTCACCTTGCTTTGAGGATGGACTCTGTGTGCACTCTGCTCAGGGGCTTCATTTGCTGTGTGCTTTCTGGTGTCTAAACTGAAACACCAACTCCCTACAACTAACCCAGACTTGAATTTGGTGTCAGAATTGAATTTGCACCTTGGTTCTGCTCCTTCTGGCCATGGGACTGTTGACATTTTAAGTTGTAGTTCAAGTTAGGAAACCTCTTGTTGCGGAAACAAACTCAAACAATGGAGCAATGCAAAGCAGAAAAGAGCCAAGGTTCCTCTTGTGCTCCCCAATCCCCTCACGCCAATAATAAATGAAACTCAAAAGTTCGGTGTCTGTCCATCTGGAGCTATTCCTTACATTTATAGACATAAGGCGGGTGGGGGTTGTCTAGGAGTTGATGTGTATATATGCCCGCAACTAACAAATAATGACAGTTTTGCCTCTTCGTTTTGATAACCTACCCTTCTTGTTTCGACCTCTTGTTTTATTGCAATTCCTAGGAATTCCAGAATACAGGGTTGAATCCGAGCAATGAAAACGAACATTCTTGTCTTCTTCCAGACTGAAATTGGAATGTTTCTCATATTTCATCCCTAAGTATAATGCCTGCCAGATGTTTTAGCTAGATAAATGTATCAGGTTATCAGTTCCCTTCAAAGCTTTCTTAAAATCAGAAATGGTTGTTGATTTTTTTCCCTTCAACACGATGATTGCATGAGTTTTCTCCTAAACCTACATTTATCTTGTATATTATACTAACAGTCTTCTTATGATGGTACTATTGCAGCACTCTTAGAATTGCCTTTCTGAATGGTGACTTACTCATTCAATTTCCTGCTGGATCTGATTTGTTAATATGGGAGAGAGTCAAAAAGTGTTGCGACCAACCCATAGAACCCTTTACTAAGCATCAAATATCAAAATGCGAAGACATCGTTTCTTGACTTGGAGTTATAGCTTCTCCCTGACCTTGATGTTTCCATCTCTCATACATCCTGCACTCTGTTTGATAAATACCATGTCGAAACGTCCGTTTGACCCTTCCCAAGAGATTCGACTTGAGGAACTGATGCCAGGGGCTTACGTGGAGCACAAATGTTTTGAGAATGATGAGGGCAAGGAATGTACAAATGTGCTTTATACGATGGATGGATGTGTGTGGATGGTGATAAGAGCTGTACGAGCCCCCAATAAAATGATTTTTTTTTTTAGAAAGAGAGAGATTCGAATCAAACTGCTCTGAGTTTGAGGAGCAAAAAGAAAGCTGAAGGGGCAGGATCAGGACCCCCAGTGTGGGGGGTGAGCTTGCCCAGCACCATTTGCTCCGACCAGGTGCGTGATCATGGGGAGGAAAGGTTTCTCAGCAAAACTCTCAGCAAAACTCTCCGGCCTTTTTTCTCACCAGTGCAGGTTTCGGTTTTCTTAATCATTCTTCATGATAGTACGTCTGTGTCCTACGTCTCCTCATGATCACCTGTGAACTTTGAGCACATCTACAAAGATCCTCCTTTGAAGATCCCCCTGAACTCACTCCTCTGTCTTGAATTGAACCATCCCAGCAGGTCCCCTTGGAAGTCATAGGTTTTATGGGAAAATGTTTAAGGCATCCAAGCAAGACTCAGACAGGTATACTCCTGCGAGAACTTGTTTGGCCACAGAAACTCGTTTGAACACATGTCATTTGGAACGAACCCAACGATTTGGGATGTGAGTTAGTTAATTGTGCCAGCCTGGGC
>NW_022111379.1:6829059-6848814 GCF_000313985.2 Echinops telfairi
TTTTCTAGACCAGAGTTTTATGCGTTTTGTAGGATAAATTTAAATTTTCTCAACTTTTAGTATACTTTGAAACCGTTTAAACAACATGTAAATTAGCATTTCCTTGAGGGTTTTTTGGAAAACAGTCATAAAATCATGCTACATGATTAATTTTACTGGATTGGTTTGTAGTCAAAGAGTGTATCTGTGATACTGATTTTTTTTTCATTGTTGACATACTAAATGGACTGTCTTTGTAAACATTCCAAACACCTTGAGAAAAATGTTCATTCTGGATTAGGTGCTAGGCTTGCTTATTGCTGTTTTCTGGTTTGTTTGGGGGTGGGGTTGATGATACTATGTATCTGGTATATATCTATTAAATCCAGATTATAGATGGGCAGATGGAGCTGTCCAGATCTTCCGTATCTCTATCAGCATCTGTGTGCATCAACTGTCACTATTTGAGAGAGACCTGTTGAAATCTCCCACCGGCTACTCTGTTAGTCTGTGAGGGGAGGACGTGCCTGCCCTCACCAATGTCAACGTCCACTCATGCCCTGAGCCCGGTCTCGCTGGGCCTGTGGTTTATGAGTCTGGACTCTTCCCCTTTCAGCCATCGTCTGTTGTGGTGCTTATCTTGGCTGTGATTTTTTTTTTTTTTTTTTTTTTTGCCAATGTAAGCTATGCAATATCCAGAAATTCCTGAAAATGTGTTTGTCTGACGATGGTATCCTTTCTCGTTTCCTACTTATTGTTACGACAGATACATCTTTTCTGCCATTTGGATGGAATTTGGGGGAGGAAGGAGAGAGACAAACACCATTGCCCAGTCTTGACCCGTTTTTGGTGAGAGACATTTGAATCTTTTCTTCTTTTCTCCTCTTTTTCCCCCCTCCCAACGAGTCTTTTTGGAGCAAGTCATTTATTAGGGAGTGTTATTGTTTGGCTGTCGGGTGCCATCGAGCCAGTCCCGCCTCGTGGTGACCTTCTGCACAAACAGAACGAAACACCACGGCGTCCTGCGCCATCCTCCCCAGCATGCCTGTGCTCGAACCCACGGTGACAGCCACTGTGTCTCTCGCTCCTTGAAGGCCTTCCTGTCCTCTGCTTCCCCTCCACTTCACCAAGCAGGATGTCCTTGAGGAGGGACCGGTCTCTCCTGACAACATGTCCAGAGCATGTAAGACAAAGTCCCACCGTCTTTGCCTGTAGGAAGCAAGCTGGCCTTTACTTTGTCCAAGAGAGATCATGTGCCCTCTTTACAGTCCACGGTCCTCCCAAGACGCTTCTCTCCACGAAACTTCAGACGCATCCGTTCTGCTTCTGTCTCCTTTATCCCGCGTCCGACTGCCCCGTGCTTCGGAGGCTACTGAAAATGTCATGGCTTGGGGCAGGCTCAGGTCAGGGAGTCTTGGCGTGATACAGATGGTGCAGGTGGTCACCTGCTGACTGAAAGGTTAGACGTTTGAATCCAGAGGAGTCTTGGAAGGAAGAACTCGCCATCGGCTCTCTTTCAAACTCGAGGGAGCCCAGTCCTGTTAACACTCACCATGTTGCCTCGACACGGCGCTGGGAGTTGACTCCATGTGGTCTTCCGAGACCTTTGTGTCTCGCTGTGCGGGAAGAATGACCGTATTTGCCTCGGTGACCTATAAGGCTCACTAGTTCGAAGATGGCAATGCGAGACTTCTGTAAACCGCAAGGATCATGCCAGCATGAGGGGCTCTTCTGAGTACGCCTTAGGCACCTGCCTTTCTTTTGTGACAGCTGGTGGTGTGAACCACGCAGTTCAATTACGTTGGGGAAGAGTGGTTCTCTGTGATCGGCACACCCTGAGGGCTCCAAAAGACATTATTTTTCCACTTCTTCAAAAGCTTGCTCACCAAGAAACTAGCGAGTCCCTGACTCGAGCGTCACAGCGTTGATAAACAGAAATATGACTCCATCTGAGAGCTACGGCTGCCACGACGGTCCTTTTCTTCTCTCCTTTCTTCTAGTGTTGCCGTTGATGCACCTACTAGATGAGTCTTTTTCCTAGTCCATGCCTTTCAACCTAATTAATTTTTCACCTTTGAAAAATGAGTTCGCTGATTCCGGAAGTTATGTAAATTTATTTGCTTAGCTTTGTTAATATGAACCGACAGCAAGAATGCTGACGTTTCAGCTCAGGCATATGTAAAGGACAAAGCAAATAACTGATGTCAAAGACCAAGTGGTTTCTATTACTGTGTCTTGAAATCTGTCTATCTGCAATTTTTTTCACGTGACTACAGTGCACCAAGGTGTGCTCGTACACGCACACGCACACGCACACACACACAGACACGGCAACTCTCAAGTATATTCAACAAGTATGTATTGAATACTATTTTGTGTATAGTAGTGTTTCCCAAAGGAGTCCTAGTAGCGTAGTAGTTATGCATTGGGCTGCGATCCATAAGGTCAGCAGTTTGAAACCACCAGTCACTCCACAGGAGAAAGAAGAGGCTTTCTACTCCCATTAAGAAGTTGCAGGCTCCGAAACCCACAGGAGCCGTGCAGGCCTGGCCTGTAGGATCGCTGAGAGGCAGAATTGGCTAGATAGCAGTGAGTTTGGACTTCTGAAGTGTTTCCCAAAGTGAGCAATATCGTTCCCTGGAGGAGTCAGGGGCAGGGAGGAGGGGGACTACAAAAGGAGGTACCTAGACTTTATCCTGAGTTACAGGGTACAGGACACAAGTTTTAAATTTGCCAGCGTGACACTGAATCAGCTTGGGAACCTCTAGCGTAGATGGTCCGATGCTAAGTGCTGCAGAATTGCGGAGGTGGCCAGGTCCCCCTGTCCTCTAAAAGGTGGACACCAACAAGTAGGTTCGTCGAGGCTGGTATGGATATTACTCTACTGAGATGGATGGCATCCTTTGTGAGGATGAAAAACCATCCTCTATGGGAAGTAGCAGCTGTGATGGGATGGAAGCATGATTAGGAATTTCATAGACAGATGTTCACGGAAGGTGTTCTAAGTCACGGGAATGGTGTGACTAAAGAAAGGTATAAAATGGGAACGTTAAGGGTGCATTTAAAGAATAGCAAATAATCCTATTTCTTGTCTCTGTGGCTAGAGCATCGGTTTCACATAGTGGGAGATAATGCATGCAAGATGGTTCGGGAACTTGCTATACACAGCACACACAGCTTCAGCCTTAAAAACAAAAAGGAGGCATTCATTGTGGCTGGAGATATCCATTTCTACAAATGTTCCATGGAAACTTGTGAAGCTGTATTTTACATTTGTATTATAAATAGAGATGTATTTAATATGTGTGCATTCTTCCGTGTAATTGTATCATTCCTTTCTTCTGTGCATGTGCTTGTCTGTTTTATGTTTGACGAGACGTTAGTACAGCAAAACCTGAAGTGAGTTCCAACCTTGAAATTCTCTGAATCTTAGAGTGACCACTAATCTACATATGCAGTGAACATGTGAATGGCATTAATGTCTTCTGATCGCAGGAGAACCCCGTGGGCTTTAGAGATACCAGCTTGAGCTTCGATCTGTAGTCCTCCCTCTCCATTCTTATCTAGGCAGGCTGAGGGGCTCTACGCATCATTTCTTTATTATCTGTCAAATAGACAGGGTGACATCCACATCAGAGAATTTGAAAGCAGATTAATAAGTTCCATAAACACACAAAATGCTTCATGGATAACAGCTAACCTTGTTCATTAAAAAAAAAAAGGACTTCTTGTGATAAAGTGAAATTACTTACTTATAGCTCTACGCTCCAAGTCTTGGTAACTCCCACAAAATGATTGGACCAGAACCATGCCCATGGGGTATGTGGATCACAGATAGAGGGAATTGGTCGGTTTTGCCATTCCAGTGGGTATGTAAATGAGCTCTCAGAAGCAGGAAAAGAGATGGCCTCATGACCATCAAGCAAAAAGAGCCACCAGCAGAGTGGATGCAAGATTGCTGTCTGATGTGGCAGAGGCTGCGGCACAAAGACCCTGAGGCAGAGCAGAAAAGTCCTCTTGGAACCATGAGACAGAGCACAGGGGCTGCACAAAGACCATGAGGCAAAACAGTGGGTGGCCTTCCTTGTGGCCCATGGAGGCAGAGGCCAAGAGGCCACATGGCTGAGAGGCTGAAGACCAGAGAGATGTGCCTTACAGCATGTCCGTGAGACGGAGGACTGCAGACAAAGGAATCCTTACAATTTTGTAACCTGTTGGTTTCCCTAATAAACCCAAATCATTGAGAGTATTGCCCGTGAGTTCCGGTCTGCTATGAAAATGAATTTATTGGACCCAGCAGAGAAGTAGTGTGCCATGGGAGGGGGGGGGGGGGGCGATAATTGGTGTCAGAAAGGGGAAAGAAGGATGGAGAAGTGGCCTTCAAGAACAGAAATTTACATTCTCGCTGTTCTGAAGGTTAGAAGTCCGAACGCAGAGCATCCCCATGGTCTCTTGGCTTATGATAACTGCCCGCAATCATTGGCATCATTGGGCTTGTAGATACATCTTTCTCTGCCTTCACATGGTATTTCCCCCTGTGCAAATCCCTCTGTCAATTCTGCCCTTCTTATAAGACATCATTAAGACTGAAGGAGGTTTAGGACCCACCCCACTCAAGTATGTCCTCAAGTGCATGGGGTCAGGACTTCAACATATATTTTGGGGAGACACAAATCTATAACACAGAATATTTTTCAAACTGGAGAGGAATGTGAAGTAAGAGGAATGAGAGGAAGTAAAGGATGGAGCTTGGAGTCCTGGGGAACGTTCATGAGAGGCTATGGAGCTACTGGGGAAACGAGAGAGGGAAGGCTTATCGTCAAGAATCCAAACTGTGGTCCCAAATCCCTTAACCAAATAGGATGGCATCAGCGGTTCCAAGTGAGAGAGACAGGAGAAGAAAATGTGCGGCATATGCCTGAAAGCCATAAGAAAGGAGTGGGCACTGGCCACCCCTTCCGGCGGGTGAAGGCGAGGGCTGGAGGTCACGGAGTTTCTCAACCACCTGGTAGACCCGGTGCGCCGATGCAAACATCAACAGCACCAGCACTCTGTCTTCCCTGGAGCTGAGAAGGGGTGTGAAGTACCGGATTCCAGCCTCTTGAAATCATTTGGGAAGGAACTTTAGAAATCATCTGGTCCAACCCACTAATTTTACATGTGAGGAACATGAATCTTTCAGCGGCTCAGTGGCTTGCCTAAGACCACACAGTGGTGCAACCCGGGGTTGGAGAATGGATGACGTCAGAGCAACCTAATCTTGACTGGGCCTAGTTGTGGTGTCTGAGACCTTTGAGTGAGTAAAGTGTGGCCTTAAACCTTTATGGAAACGGCAGGAAACCAGATACATTCAATGTGTTCCAAGCGATTTGTAAGAGACCTCAGCTGTCTACAGTTCATTCCCCAAGTATGCATATCCTGTAGTGATGGTTGGGTTTAGGCATCCACCATCTGAGTCTGAGACTTCTCTGACCATTGTTCAACATATTGTGTATGAAGGACCTATGTGTGCCAGATAGCATTGTAAGTGATGAACATGCATCATTGAGCCTAATCTGGACATCACAGAACTTGTTGGTATTATCAGGTGCTATTGGGTGGACCCCAAGTCATGTCAGCCTTAGGTCTGACAGAATAAATCATCGCCTGGTCCCGTGCCATCTGTACCGTCACTGGTATGTTTGGATCCATCGTTGCCACTGCCGGGTCAATCCATCTAACAGACAGTTCCCTTCGTTTTCATTAACCCTCTACCTTACCACCCATGCTACCTCTTCTGGTGAGTGGTCTTGCTTGGTGACGTAGCCAAAGGAAGCAAGCTGAAGTCTCACCGTCCTTGCTTCTAAGGAGCATTTTGGTTGTATTTGTTAATTGAATGTTCAATATTTTTCACCAACACTATAATTTAAGTGCATCCGTTCGTCTTCTGTCTTCCTGTTTTCATTGCCCAGATTTTATTTTAGCTTCCTCGTCCCTGAAAGCAGTAGCAGAAAAGTGGGAACCTCTGCTTCATCGGGGCTCAGCTATGGCACTGAGTCCCTTTTTAGCACACCTCCCTCTCCCCTGCCATCGTGCGCTACCTCTCCCAGGATGCCTTCACTCCTCATCTGCTCTCAGAGTGCCCTCTCCTTTAGCACATTGCATACAGGTCAAGCCTTAGGCCCTGTGTGAACTTGGCTTCTCCTTGTGGCTTCCCCGGGGACTATCTGGTCTCCTAGAGGCTAGGAAACTATCTGCTGAGATTCATAGCACTGAGTACACAGCACGGGTGTGTTCTCACAACACCTGTTTACTGGGCCTTCCTGTGAGCCTGGAGATGAGCCGTCACACCATGGGTGCTGGGAGCACCCTGTGGGGACGAGACAGCACCTCACTGGTAAAATCAGGGCAGAAATATAACTCTGAGACTACAGGTAGCAAAGACCCACTTGATACCGTGGAGTCAGCAGGGTTAGAACCAGTGATGGGCTTCGGCGTTTGGTCCAAACAGGTTCGGCGGAACCGATACCTAATTTTTTGTTGAATTTGACAAACGGTTGTTAAAACCGCGCTTGTGATCAAGGTTCTATCTAAGGTGGGTGGCTGCCCACCCGGTGTGGAAATCACAAGTCTATCCTCCTTCCTCTTCAGCAGTCATCTGAGCAACGGCATATTCTAAGCACCCGTAGTGAAGCTCATTCAGTGCACAGGTATAAATCTGTAGACGGAATATGCTTGTAATGTTTGTTTATTCATTTCATAAAATTCGTTATATGTTTGACGAAATCCATGTTTATTCCCTTGCGTGTGTTACTTCCGTCAACAAACACATAAAGAAGGAAAGTGCCACGTGACAGAGGGTGACATCTGTCATTTGTCTCAGCTTTGTGTTACCTCCAAAAGCCCACGAGATATTACGAATGAGTTGTGCAATTCCAGAAAGTGCTCCAAGCGCTAAAAATATTGTCAGAACCATTACCGTACGTTCAGCAGGAGAGAAAAATGGGGTTTTCAAAGATGAACATAATATATTCAGAGAAGAGAAGTCACCTGTTTCTAATCTATCCCACACAGTGACCATTGTCTAATTGGCCTACCGCTAAAGTAATGGGGTCCTTTAAAGTGGTTAAAGATGGTGCACCTAGCTGATGATGCTCGGATGAAAACTAAGGATATTGCAAGTGAGGTTGCCAATCAAGGAGCAATAGGGAAATGTCTTAAATAAGTGATATAAATATATTAGGTATTATTTGATATTTTTCATTAATGATTTGAAACTCTTTCTTAAAACATAATCTAGTTTTGTGTACCTCTTTTTTGTTCTTGATTAAGTATTAAGTATATGAAATAATAAACTACCTTTCAGTATACTAAACACTGTCATTTAGTTTTATACTAAAAACTGCCATTAGGGCAGCGAACCAGTTGTTAAATTATTTGAATCTTATCACCACTAAAAAAAGCCCTTGGGGCCCTGGTGTGTTTCAGAATATGGAACTACATTTGGAGTTTAGAAGTGCAATTCGGTGCGTGTATTATATAGCGTTGGTCAGCTAACTGCAAGCGTGGTGGTTCAGACCCACCAGCTAGTTGCCGACAGAAAGAGCGGCTGTCAGCACCTCTGACCATTTCCAGGCTCTGAAGCCCTCTCAGGTTTGTGACCAGTTGGAATTAATTTGATGGCAGTGGGTTTGTTTGGTATATGGATTGTCCGTGGTGTCACGTCATGTAAGTCTCCTTTGGCTACTAAATGAGTTGGGCAACAAATTTGCCCGCCCAAACTTAGCTACTTCTGCCTTTTAGAATGTCTAGTCTCGGAAGAAGGCCTGTGACTGCAGGTTGAGCAGGTTCCCCGAGCCGGCTCTTAATGGGCCGGCAGGCTTCTCCCGGAGCCAGTCACTGCAGCCAGGGAGAGAAGTAAACGGATTGGCCAGCCGAGTCCCAGCCCCAGGCCCAAGCCTGGAACTGGGTAGTGGGTTCACCCTGCCTCCATGTGAGTCACACCAGGGTGCTGCTCCAGAGAAAGGGATACTGGCCAAGTGAAAATCACCATGTTCCCCAAAGTGAGGCCAGTAAGTCTGTTTTGACTCATAGTGACCACATAGCACTGTCCCACCAGGTTGCCCGGGCTGGAATCGTTCCAAGAGTCGACTGCTGCATCCTTCTCCCATGGAAAGACTCGGAGACTCGAATCACCCACCTGACTGTCAACCGCCGGGTGTTTAACCTCTGTGCCACCAGGGATCCTTGTAAAAGATCACAGAGGCCCATTACATAACATCACAGCCACAGCCACTTGACATGGCTGAGGTTCACGGTCTTAGGAGCAGAACTAGGGTTTGGCAGCCAGCTGTCTGATTCTAGAGCTCAGCCTGTTGACTTGCCCATGTCAGGGAAATATGATAGGGTCCACACCAGCGTAGCCCACAACTCGATCATGTGATGCAGCAAAGTACATAGCAAATTGCTAATTACACGGAACACAGAGAGACCGTCCGTTGAAATGATTTCGAAAAGGAAACGACGTTGACCGGCTAGAGTTTCTCAGGGGTGACGGGTTGAGGGGGGTCTTGGAGAACGTGTTGGAATGACTAGGGAAGACCTGGTCTCTTTGATTTCGTTTTTGAGCGACTCTTGTAAGTTTCATTGCTAACAACCATTGAACTTGAGACGGGAGTAACAGGCAGACTTTCTTGAGCCCTGACGGTGCCTCTCCAACCACAGGACATAAATTACGAGGCGGAGGGACCCAGAGGAAAGGCATCCCTGTAATTTATTGACAAGGGAAGAACAGCGAGCCCTTAGGGTTTAGCGGCTCGAAGCAGCTTGGAGGAGCTCTGCTCAGAACACACGTGCAGCAGTAGCTGATGGAGTGACTCGTGATGGCCACACAGAGGACCCCTCCCCCGCTGGAGTCCGCGGGGTGGGAGGAGGAGGGGACGGTGTCCCAGAACTGTACAGACCCAATGCATCTTGCCCAGTTCTCTTTGATTTGGGTTATGGGAAACCTGAGATCTAAGAGGGAAACCAGCCCGATCAGGTCACAACACATACTGAAGGTACCGAGAAAAGCAGCTCATTTGGTTTTGTTTTAGACATTTCTTTTGCTGACATCCAAGAAAGGTGCCAGAGTAGTGGATTCGATGACCCTGAAGGCATTATGATTCTGTAGCAGTGTATGATTTGAATGCTGTGTGTGTGTGTGTGTGTGTGTGTGTCTTTGCAGGGATTTAATCAAATAAAAATGCAAACCAGTTTCGAAATAGGCATACACACACCCGCTGTTTGGACTGTGGGGAAGTCCGTGGTCAGCGGCACCCATGCGTCACCTTAAGCCGGCATTGAATTCCTGCACCTCGGTTTCCTAAACTCGCTTCAGTGCCCGAGGATTAGACATTCACCTTGACTCCCCAGGAGAACCCTCGAGGAGAGGAGTCATTATCTCGTGCTTTTTTTGCTTTTTGTTTTTTCTTTGCTACTAAAGCTTTTGTAAAACGCTTCACATGCCAATATGTCATTTTGAGGATTAAGGTGTGCCGGACTCAAGCCCTGGGGTTTTCAGTAACCTGTGTACCTGTGAAGCTGGACAATGAAACGTGAAGACCGGGGAAGAGTAGGTACACTGGAAGGCTAGTGTTGGCCGAGCATATTGAATATGCAGTGGACTGCAGAGAATGAACAGCTGTGTCTTCGAAGAAATACGGCTTGAATGCACCTTAGGAGTAAGGATAATGACACTTCATCTCATGCGCTTCGGATCGGTTATCAGGAGAGACCCTTCCCCGGAGAAGGACCTGCTGCTTGGTGAAGTAGAAGCAAAACACAAAACTCATTGCCATCTAGTGGATGCGGCTCAGAGCGACCCTATAGGACCGGGTAGAGCTGCCCCCTGTGATTTCCTGAGACTGTAACACTTTGCGGGAGTAGCAAGGCCTATCTTCTCCCATAAAGCAGTTTTTGGTGGTTTTTGAACAGCTGACCTTGCAGTCAGCAGCCCAACACATAACCACTATGCCACCATGGCTCCTGCAGTCAGGGCAAAAGAGGAAGACCCTTATTGAGCTGGATGGACGCAGTGGCTGCAACAGGGCTCAAAAGGAGCAAAGAGTGTGAGGAGGGCACAGGGCAGGCCCGTGGTGCCTTCTGTTGTACAAGGAGTCACTCTGTTAGCACCGACTGAATGGCACCTAACAGCAGCAACATCCCCGAATTCGATCAACCCGGGAGAGAGTGATGTGCTGACAGTAGCTGGTTCCAGGGTGGCACTGGGACAATTCTTTATTCCCACCTCCAGCAGAATGATACCACTGTTTGCTGAAAGTGTCTGTAGCGTAAACCTCCTCTCTCTGATGGCTTTGTCCCCTTCATTCCCCATCTCTTAGGAGCCCTGCTGGCACAGTGGGTTACAAGTTGGGCCGCAAACCACAAGGTCATCAGTTCAAAACCACCAGCTGCCCTATTGGAGAAAGATGAGGCTCTTTACTCCCCTAAACAGTTATAGCCTGAGAAACTGACAGGGACAGTTCTACCCTGCCCTACGGGGTGACTATCATTCAGAATTGACTCAACAGCAGTGAATTCTGAGTGAGCTATTGAGGAAGACCTGAAAGTAGTGTTTCCTAATGTGGGTGATACCACCACCTAGGGGGCACAGGAACAATCCGGGTCGGGTGGGGGTGGGGAGGTGTTCAAAAGCCGATGCCTACACTTTATCCTGGATGATGGGCTGGAGTACAAAAGCTTTTAGGGGTGGAGGCTGGTTCATTTTTTTTTTTTCTGACAAGGAGGTGGTAAGCCAAATGAGTTTGGGACCCGATGCCTGAAAAAGATGTACATAACACGTGTCCCAACCCTATGCTTGTTTGCCTTTCTCTTATTTCTCTCCTGCCTCAATTCCGTTGTACAGTTATTTTTATTCCATTTGTGTTTATGCCTTTCATCAAAAAAATCAAACCCATGACCACTCAGCCACTGCCCACTCATAGTGACTCTGCCAGCTTTGTTCTGAGGCTGTAAATCTTTATAGGGGCAGATCGCCTCATCTTTCTCCCAAGAGCAGTTGGTGGGTTTGAACCACTGGCCTTGCTCTGAGCAGCCCAACAACTAAGCCACAGCACCACCATGGTGCCCTCGTATGCTTTTACTGGGATAGGTTGGATGCAAATACATAGAAAAACAAGTTAGCAAGTGAAGAGCCCAATCAGGGACCAGTCCACAGGGACCTGCCACACTGCCAGCTCTCCTCTTGCTTTTCCTAAGGATTTTTTTGGGGGGTGGGCAGGACTCCCTGTTTTCCAAATGCCTTTCCTGACTGCCCGAGGAAACGCCCCGTTCTTGCTGTGCGCCCTGTTTGCCTTGAGTCAGTGGAGACCTGCAGGTAAAGGGAAGTGCATTTGTTTTCAAAAGTGGCGGCAGAAACAGATGTCCAGCATCCCAGCGATGCTGTCATGGAAACGCCTGCCTCACGTGGGTGACAGGAACAGGGGTCCCCAAAGGCCAAGTGGGATCCCATAAGCCCCTGTTTTGTTGAGTCAGGATTCTGTATTTTCATAATAATGGAAAACAGGGGAAAAAATAAACAAAAGAGAAGTACTAACAGAATTCAGCTTGCAGCGCTTTTAAGAGCAGGAAAACATAACCTTTTTTTTTTTCTCTCCAATAGGTATGGTTTTTATTGAATTTCTTTTTTTGTCATTACAGGACATGACAGGTTTGAACTCAGGGAAACCATTGGATAAGTTCTTTTCATCTGATTTTTTTTTTATCATAACCCCTTCCTACACACACACTCTTTTTGTATGATATGTGAAGGATAGGCCAATAAAACTTTGTCTTTACTGGATCTTTTCCTGAGAGTACCTATAGTAAAATGTTGCCTGATACTGATAAATGGACAGTGTCTGTTGTGCTAATCAAAAGCCCAGGGGACATGAAGATGATGCTGTAAGATATTCGCGGATGTGGGTGGCTTTGCTTGCCATTTGGCTTCATGTTTTGGAGAAAATGTTAAGCCAGGTGCCACAGCTTAGAAAGAGAAAGGGAAGGGGGAAGGATGAGAGGGGAAAGCTTTACTTGTGTGGTTTCTCTCTTGCATCTTGGCTTGTAGGAGCCCCGGTGGCATAGCAGGTTATGCATTGGGCGGCTAACCGCCAGGTGAGCAGTTCAAAACCCCAAGCTGCTCTAAGGGAGAAAGCCTAGACTTTCGACTCCCGTAAAGAGTGACAGTGTGGGAGCCCAACAAGGACAGTTCTGCCCTGCCTTTAGGGTTGCTGTGAGTTGGCATCGAGTTTGGTTTATCTTGGCCTGTAATCCGTGATGCTGACTGAATATCTCAGATTTATCAAGACTCGTTCATTCTAAAAAGGGTGTGGCATAACCTTAAGAGCCATGCAGTGAATGTCCTGCTGGCTGTCACGGAGTCAACGCTGACCCATGGTGGCCTGTGTGTGCAGAACTAGAACTACCCCATCGGGTGTGCCAGCCTGACACCTTTCAGAAGCACATCACCAGCCTGTGTGCTGGGCAGCTGTCAGTGGGTTCCAGCCGTCGACTTTCGATCGAGCCAGTCATCAAGACCTTAACTGTTTGCTCCGCGCCCAGACCCCTTGTCGTGAACATAGTGTGCCAGATAACACGCGTCGGTGGGAAACGGAAGTCGGGGAAGGCAGGCTAGGAGCAAACAAAGGAATGGGGAAATCAGACGGGTGTCATTAATCCTGTCCTTAGGTCTTGCTGGGGATGGGTCCGCTATTTGACTCTCCCCTCGCTGAGACGGATTGGCACAGTGGCTGCAGCAATGGGCTCCCACAACAACAACAAATTGTGAGCGTGGCACAGGCCCCGGCAGTGTTTCACACAAAGGGGGCCCTCAGTCAGACCCACCCAACTGCACGGGAAGACAGCAGCAGCTCAAGGGGAAAAGGAAAGATGACCAAATAGAGAGTTTGTCGGTCACACACAAAAAAAGTGCTTAAACTAGTTCATTTGGGGCAGGGTACTGATGTGAGCTTTGGGGGGAACCATATGGAGGAACTAAAAGATGGCAGTCATTTGCCTCAGGGTGTTCCACCCATGGCCACCAAGTCAGTCCTGCTTCTCAGCAAGCCTATCACACAGCGTCTAACTGCCCCACAGGGTTTCCACGGCTGTAAAGGTTTACGGAAGCAGACCTCCCTTGTGGATTGGCTGCTGGGTTCGAACTGCCAACCTTTTAGTTAGCAGTTGAGCGCTTAAGCACTATGCCACCAGGACTCTTAAATACATCTTAGATGATAGACACGGCCCCAAAGCTCGGAGCCCTGTCGTGTAGTGGGTATCACGTGGGACTGAGCATCACAAGGGCAGCAGGTTGAACCCAGCAGCCAATCTGCGGGAGAGAGACAAACTTTGTTCCTGTAAAGATTTACAGGAGCATTTCCTGAAATAGATGATACTTCCCCCTGGGAGGTGCTGGAACAACCCCACGGGGGTGGAGAGGGACCGGAGCTGCGAGAGCAGATGCCTACACTTTATCCTGGATTATGGGATATAGGTACAAACGTTTTTCATTGTCAGAGCACGCTTTTTTTTTTTGCCCTGAACGAGATGATAGGTCAACTGAATTGGGGAACCTTTAATGTACAGCCTCAGAAACTCAAAGGGGCATTTCGATTCTGTCCTGTATCATTGCTATGAGTCAGAACTCACAGATGGCAGGAACTTTGGGGGGTCGTTTTCAGGATTTTTGGTCCAAAAACTTACCACGTAATCTTGACAGCAGAACTCCTAACCTCCTACATCATCACATGCAGCTGCTTTATGTACAAAAATAGGATTCATACGATTACAAAGACTGCTGTTTCGGCCAGGTAAGCACAGCTGCTGCGTGAGGAAGGAAAGACCATGCAGGGGATAGTTGGAGGACCGGCATGATGCGTCCAGGCTTCCGGGTGTGCGTCTTACACAACCTCCTGCTGAGCAGAGGACAAACCCACAGGGAGAGCAGTCTGGATGTGGCTCCAGACTCTTGGGCTGTGTGAGTCTGAGGTGTCTACCCCTAGACTCGCCATTCACTGCCTGTCTGTGTGGCTCTGGGCTCACCCCATTCCTTCCAGGAGTCTCCCGGACTTCGACTGAACAATAAGGCTGTTGGATGAGTTGACGGGAAGATTCCTTCCAGCTGGGCCAGCGTGCAATCTCTGGGTCTCTGCGGCTCCGGGCGGCTTCCCAGACGACATTTCTAGTCATGTTCACATTAGCAGTTCTACGGGACAGCAGGGCTGAGCCTCTGTGGGTGCTTTGACCTTCCCCGTCGGCCCAGCTTGCTTGGGGTCCCCGGGGGGCTGCAGCTCAAAGGCTGAGAAAAGCCAGAACAAACTCTCAGAGGCAGCAGACTCCTGCGGGCACGACTGTGGCATTTGCAGGACACCTTTCGATATTGTGGCATTAACAGGACACCTTTTGATATTGTCAAAGGATGCTCTTCCTTGAACTCTTCTGAAGGAGAGTCAAAGCAAAAACAGCCTGCCCCTCCCTCTTCCTCTCTCGCTTCCTCTCTCTCTCTCTCTCTCACACACACACACACACACACACACACACACACACTTTTAAGCTCCTTGGAGACCAAAGAGCTCACACACACATCTTAGATTCTTCCACATTCCTCAGACTCCTTCGAGTTGGCAGCATCTCTAGGTGGAGGGCTTCCCTGGAGGCTGCAGCGCTGCGTGTGAGTTTCCTGTGTGCCCCACAAACAAGCCCTTGTCCTAGCGCTTCGGCTCCAGGTTTGTTTCTGGAAATCCTTTTGCCTGAACGCTTCTGTCTTGAATAAAACAGAAATGTTTAGCAAATCCCAAGAAATTCCTCCTTTAATGGAAAAAGCGATCCCAGGGCTTATATTTCAAAATGCGATTTGCATGTCCTAGCAGTAAAGCAAGGTCGCCTCACCAAATCCCCAAATGTCTGGTATGCCTTTTTTAATTTTTTAACTGTGTTTTGCCTCCAAAAGCACATTTCCAGGACTAATTTGGAGGCAGGATTCTCCTCTGAGCCCTGCAGGGGGTGAAGTAGCTGAATGAGATTTAAATCCCATCCCATAATGGAGCTGTAAAAACCACAGTAGAATCTATGGGAAGTTTCCGTTTTAGCCTGCAGACTAGCGCTTCTCCCTTCATTCTGATCTGCATCAGCTGACCCAGCACCTCCATGAGGGCATCTGCCTTCCTTGGGGATGAGGGGAGAGTCTGCTGCCGAGATGGGCCACACCACAGCTTAGCTCAGGAGCTAACCGGACAGCCAGCAATTTGCCTTGGCCCTTTGTCTCATAATTATATATCGTTCTTCCAGCCCATTAGGAGGTTGACATTTTTCATTTGCTTCGGGTCTCTGGCAACCCTAAACTGCTCTCCATCCTAAAACGTTTGTTGGTTGGTTGGTTTGATCCCCAAACCTTGTATGTTCATGAGAGAAAAGGGGCATAGGAAGTTGACGAGAGAAATTCAAGGGAAAAAATAGATGGAAGAAAATGAAAGCCCACCACACCAAGCTAATCTCTGTTAATGTTTTGGGATTTGGACAAGTATATTTGTCTGTTATTTATTTACCACCAGCCCTTGCCGTTTACGTGAACTTGCAGTTGGGGACCGAAAGCGCTGTTATATAGTGTGCAATTTTCCCATATCATGAAGTAGTCTTTAAAACCTCAGTAGGTGCCAGCAGCAAATTCAATTGTGTGAGTGAGTTGCATCCCAAGAACGGTGTCCTTAGCCCCAGACTTGTGGATTGTGTCCACCTCTTTCCTTACATCGGCCTTTAGGGTGGCAACTGCTGCATGGAGCCACTTACAGAGGGCTGAGCTCATGCTGTCACTGGGCTGGTCCCCAGGCATTAGGAAACAAAACAGGGGCACTGGCTCATCACATGTCTACTAATAGGACCACTTAATATGAAGCGTCTGCCAGGGCCTGCTCAGTCATCAAAATTTGAGTTCAGTCGAATCTTGTCCTTGTTAGTAGCCACTGTCCAGTTGGCCCTGATTCATGTGGGTCCTGTCCACAAGGAAAGGGTTTTCATTGGCTGAGTTTCAGAAGATCAGTAGGCCTACCTTCCTTCCTAGTCTGTCTTAGTCTGGATGCTCCCCAGAAGGAGACAATACTTAAGCCTCCACTGGCAGGTGGGCGGTGGCTGCCCGCGAAATGCACTGGGCAGAATCAGAGCTGAGTTTCCCCATAGAAGGTCAGAATTCTACCACAGAACCAGCACTGTCCTAGCAGAGTCTGACAGGTGATGTGAGGGTGGGGGCAGAGGGAAAGCTCCCTGCCAAGGGCTGACTGACCCTGGAGCGGACTCCTTACCACATGCCCCCTCCTCACCAGCCCCCAGGTCCCCAGTCTTTGCTGTCTTTATTTTTAATTTTATAATGATGAGATCTATAGAACAAGATATTTGCCATTTTAAGTATATGATTTAGTGACATTAAGTATAATCATCATGTTGTACAGCTAGCACCACTATCAGTTTCCAATACTCCTTCATCACCCCAGACAGAAACTCAGTACCCCTTAAACCAGTGGTTCCCAACCTGTGGGTCACCACCCCTTTGGTGGTCAAACAACCCTTTCACAGGGGTCACCCGATTCATAACAGTAGCAAAATTGCAGTGATGAAGTAGCAACGAAAATAATGTTGTGGTTGGGGGGTGGTCACCACCACATGAGGGACTGCATTCAAGGGTCGCGGCATGAGGACGGTTGAGAACCACTGCCCTAAACAATAATTCCCCAACCCCTCTCCTCCCAGACCTGGAAATGTTTGTCTCTATGCATCTGCTTAGTCTAGAGAGCTGAGAGAAATGGGATGCAGTAGCCGTTCTTCTATAAGTTGCTTATAGAATATATAAGTCACTAGTGTCATGTTCTCAAGGTTCGGCCAGGTCACAGCATGTATCAGCACGTCGCTTCTCTTTTACCGTTGTCATTCGATGCCGCGCAGTCAGTTCATGCGTAGCGACTCTGTGTGCATTTCTCTCTCCCGCTGGAGACGAGTCTGTTGCGAGCATGTGCACCACGCTGGGCTTCCTCGTTCATCTGCTGTTGGAAACGTGGGTTGTCCTACCTTTTGTCAATTGTGAATACCGCTTTGAGCTCCAGTTTGAGCTCCTTCTTGGAGGACAAAGCAATAGGGAGGCAGGAGAGTTGATCAAGGCGGGTGGAGAGGAAAGGCAAGTAATATAAGATACAGACCCCAGCATGGTCGGGTGCATGCTGGAGTTTGTTCTGGCCTGAGGTTAGGATGCCCCTACAGGCGTGGCAGGCGCTGCGATTGGAGAGATCTGCAAGAAGCACAGCCCTAGACTCTTTCCATGCCCCACGGAGATGCAGGGCAGCCTCATCCCAAAGACCGGTACCAAGCCACCAAGGAAAACATAACGGTCTGAGCTCACCAGACTTAGAAAATTCACTGTGGCATGGTAGAGGGGACAACAGATTTGGGTGGGGGATTCTAAGGAGACTTCGTGGGTGAGGATTCCGTGCTGCTCGGGCCCAGATATGATGACTTTTGTTTTATGCTAACCCAGAGCTTCCAGCAGTGCCTGACACACGCTGGGTGCTCTGATGTGCTCAGTCTGAACGTGGCTGTCCTGAGAATCCAGGCAGGAAATGATGAGGGGAAGTGGCAGTAAGACTTTGTAAAAATGGTGTGAAGAACAGTCTGACCTCCTCAAACCTCCCAAGGGGGAAGGAGAATCAAACTCATCCGCTCAAGGCCAAGTC
Organism: Echinops telfairi; assembly: GCF_000313985.2. Taxonomy (NCBI): domain Eukaryota; kingdom Metazoa; phylum Chordata; class Mammalia; order Afrosoricida; family Tenrecidae; genus Echinops; species Echinops telfairi. The sequence continues at coordinate 6,846,768 of NW_022111379.1, forward strand.
CTATGAGGCAGACAGAGTTCACACATGCCTCCACCCTCCACATGTCTCTGCCAATCAGGACACCCACTGTGGCTCCCAGGACACCCCGTCTTTCTCTGCTGAATTCCACCACTCACTGCAGTAACCACCCTGAACCCCCAGACCACACTCACGAGCTGGAGAGTACTAGGGAAGTTAGCAGACTACAACCCAGGATCAGAAGCACTCAGGACACAGTTCTTCCGGCTTCACCTGCCTTCAAGCAGGCTTCTCTCTGGCCCTTGTCCTGCCAGGCCCATTTGCCCAGCTCCGGCAAATGACACAAAGCGCTTTTAATGCTGCTAATAAACGCCCAAAGGACACGGCACCCTCCCCTAAGCCTTGGCGCCAAAGCACTCCATTCTGACTCCAGGGATCAGCCAACTTGGCCCCCCTGATTAAGTGCTTGAGTACCCCAGGCTGCAAGGAAACCTGCTGCGCAAAGGCCTTCGGCTCCCCTCTCCACTCTGTCTCATACTCTGCCTCTAGGTTCCGCTGCTGCCTGTCGTCTGTCATGCTGCTTCCACTTCACTGCCACAGCTGTCCCCTGCAGTGAGGAGGCCCCGCTTCAGGGATCTCAGGGTCCAGAGAACAAATTCCATGTCTTCCTTCTCGATGCTAGTGAGATTCCCCCATTCCTGCTTCTGAGATGGCTCATTTTAAACCCAGTGGGGTGGATATAAACTGACCAATCCCCTGATTAGAGTCCTGTGCACCAAGTTTGCATGGCCCCACCCATTGATTGGGTGGGAGCTACAAGGACTATGGCTAGAAAGGCTATATTCAATAATACCACTACCAAAGCCATGAAGGAACAGGCTTATTACAAAGACATTTAAGACGCCATGGATGAGATTTGCTGATTTTAAAGCCAGTTACCCTAACAGATTATTTTGTTGTTGTTGTTGTTGTTGTTGTTGTTTTAACGTCATGCGCAAACACTAGACTGTGGCTTTTCAAATGACACTTGGACTTCAGGAACCAATGGACCAGTGAAAATGTTTCTAGACCTTTCGAAACTTTAACCTCTGCTTTGTGAATTACATAATTTGGCTCTGTTCAATGGTTCCCTTTTTCTCCCAAATGCCACCTGTGAATTAAGTTAAACACTGTACTGTTTTCATGTAAAAATATTTCCTCAAATCCACTGTATAAATTAATTACTCTTGAGGGAATAGGATAATCTAATTTCCCTTCCTACAATGTCTTCCATTCACATTCTCCGTGTTGCTGGGGGCATGGAGTATGAATCAACTGTTTCAGGAGGATTATAAGCCATAATAAATGTCAATATGTGCTCTGATTGATTTCCTGCTGCCTCGCTAGTTGTGATTTCACTTAGTAACTCAATACTAATTGTGCCACCTGGGCTACCTTTGATTTCCACCCCATTTCCCAGCACCTACTAGAGTGTCTAGAACAAGTGAGGTGACGAATCAAATGCCTGCTGAATAAAGGAGGACATTTAGGACAAAATGCTCCCCGGGGGAATTTTGGAGAGGTCAGAGGCAATTTCTGCGGTCCAGATAGATTTTAAGTGGAGAAGCCAGTGTCTCAGTCTTCCAGAAAGTAGTGCAGAAACTCCCAAGCTCAGTGCTGGCCCCTCACTGCCTTGGCACCCAGGAGATACTCCGTGAGCAGTCGGACCCTGCTGTGGCCAGGTCTGATGGAGAGCCGTAGCGCTTAGTTCAAGCCTGTGCCGTAGGCTTTATAGAGGTACCCACCATTGATGGAGAACTTACTGTGTGGCTACACAGTAGCAAACATGCCTGCTGTTCCTCCCATGCCAAAGAGCTTTCTCATCTTGAACCTTGTGAATAGATATTACTATCATGTGCCTTTTGTAGATGAGCAAAATATGGTTTGGAAACATAAATAAGCTACACTGACTTCTGTGTCTCCTTTCACCAAAATAGCTATGGAGGGAAGTTAAACAGGCTGTCACGCGTGGGATTGAATCCCTGCCTCTAGGCGTATTCATCGTGTGGCCCTGGGAGGCTCTTCATCTCTCCGAGCCTCAAGTCCCAGG
>NW_022111379.1:6849366-6851882 GCF_000313985.2 Echinops telfairi
TGAGGCTTATAAAGGCAACCCATTTCTCTAGAGAGCCCCAAAATACCTTCTGACTGAGCCAGATGGGTGGACCCTAGACAATAGTGCTGTTGCCTTCTGTAGAATTAAGTACCTTTAGGTAGAGTGCTTTTGGGAAACCTGCAGTATCCCTTCTTCCCACTAGATGACGCTCCCTCATTATCTTCTCTAAGGTGGATTTCGCTATAGGGCCTGTTGAACCGGAGGAAATGTATGAGTGTTCCCTCGAAGATGTGTAACACAGGTTTCTTTTATATCGGATTGGCTGTACACGTGTTTACAATGGGACAAGAATGTTCGGGGTGTGGCATCCCTATGTGTATGGGCTAGCCCCTGCCTGCAAGGCGCTTACAGTCTACAAGTTCCCAGACCCTCCTGGATGCAATTGGCACTGGCAATGAGCAAAATAAGAAAATTAAGGCCATCGTAGAGCCCTGCTGGCAAAGTGATTATGCGTTAGGCTGCTAACCAAAAAGGCAGCAGCTTAAAACCAGCAGCAGTTCCAAGGGCAGCGGGACAAGGCTTTCTTTAACTCCGATAAAGAGTTCGAACTGCCTCGAGAGGCAGCTCTGCTCTGCCCTACAGGGTCCCTCGTGGGAACAAGGTTAGTTGTTTTGGTTTAGAGAGGGGTTTGTATGGAGCCTTGTAATTCATCTTAAAGATTTATCTTTCATTCCGAGATGATGTCCCTTTTTGGTTGGTGTTAAAATCTCTTTTAACACACTATTTCGTATACAGTAATCCTTCTCCAGACAACTGTGTGCATCAGCTCCATCAGGTCCTCAACAGAAAACCTGTCTTTATCATTTGCAATCCAGCTCTTACCAATTACAAATGAACTAAAACCTGTTTTCAAACAAAAAAAAAACTACTTCTGCCTTTATTTAAATAGCGTCATGAGGGACATTTTCTATTATAGTGCACATCAGACCCTAAAGTTTCACAGAAGGAAGTTTTTAAGATCCTTTCTAATGTCATGAGTCTTTTCCCCCTCTTGCAGATAACAATACTTAAGATAATTCATCATGTTACTTTTCTTGCCTTGGCTGCCTGTGGCCTCAAGTTCAGATGAGGCAGTCAACTAGAGCAACTTTGTTGACCCTTAAGAGTGATATATTTCCTGGTTTTCTCTTTTCTTACTACTGTGGGGCACATTGGAAAACCATTTACATACTTCCCAGAGAAACTCTTGCATGTGTAGACCAGAGGCCAGAAATGTACATGTTGCTAGCACTGCTGCTTATAATCCCCAGTCATTTGGAAGCACCCTCAAGATCCATCCTCAGGAGAATACAAGGATCCTAGATGCCTGATACGTGATCCCATCAACACCTCATGATCACACAGGCTAGTGTGCTTCTTCCATGTGGGCTTTGTTGCTTCTCAGCTAGATGGGCGCTTGTTTATCCTTCCATGTGGGCTTTGTTGCTTCTCAGCTAGATGGCCACTTGTTTATCCTCAAGCCTCTAAGACCCCAGACACTATATCTTTTGATAGCCGGACACCATCAGCTTTCTTCACCATTGCTTATGCACCCACTGTGTCTTCAGTGTTGGAAAGTTGAGCATCATGGAATGCCAGTTTATTAGAACAAAGTGCTCTTGCATTGAGGGAGTACTTGAGTAGTGGCTCAATGTCCATCTGCTACCTTAATACTTAACATATATGTACATAGATCTATTTCCCTATCGATATATAAATATATTTACATATGTACATGCCTGTATTTAGACCTCTATTAAAGTCCTTTGCCTCCTAGTTCATTCCTCTATTTCCTTTTACTTTCCTCTTGTCCCACCATCATGCTTGGCAAGGTGATAATCTCTATTGGAGCAGATTGCCAGCTCTTTTTCCCTCAGAGTCCCTGGATGGGCTCAGCCCATCAACCTCTTAGTTGGCAGCCAAGTGCTTAACCAGTGCACTTATGTACATGTTAGTAAAAGTATAAACATGCATGACCATGCTAACATTCAAAGTGATCGTCGTGGTTGCCTCTGATGAGGGAGAGGAGACACTGCGGTCATGAAAAAAGAGCTTCCAGTCGCACCTGTTGTTTTAAAACAAATCTGGGTGATGGGAACGCAGGTGCCTGGGACACCCTTCCCTGTATTTGTGTGACAGCTTAAGATAGTCTATAAAGCGTTTGTTTAGAGCAGAATTGCAGGGTAATCATGGGCCAATGCTAGACAGAGACGGATTTGCGACCTTGTACTGTGTAGAAGACCCAGAAAACTAGGCTATTCTTATACAATAATATATACCGTATATACTGGTGTATGTACCAAGTTTTTCCAGCACGTTTTTATGCCGTTTTTGTGGTAAAATTAGGTGCCTTGGCTGATATTCGGGTCGACTTATACTCGAGTACATACGGTAGTATAGCCGTCATGACAATACAGGCATTCTCTCGATTACAAATGAGTTCCATTACTAAATCTGTCCTTACATCAAAGTTGTGCCTATGTCAGAACAATTAGATATGGTTTGTTTCACCAGTT
>NW_022111379.1:6852931-6855164 GCF_000313985.2 Echinops telfairi
TTATATTGGCATATAATTCACATATCATACAATTCAACTGTTGAGTCACATCAAGAAGAGTTTTACTATCTTCATCACAATCAGTTTTAGGACGTTTTCTTCATTCCTTCATTCCTTCATTGCTATGACCTATGTGTGAACCAATTATAAGTCAGAGACTCATAACCCAGAGGCTTCTTGCACTTGGTATGATGCATAGAAAAGAACCTTATGACATAGTACGCTACACATTGGCCTTCCAACCAGAAGGTTAGCAGTTCAAAACCACCAACCGCTCCATGGGAGAAAGATGAGGCTTTCTGTTCTTATCAGGATTTCTAATCTCAGAAACCCCCAGGTGCAGTTCTCCCCCTTCCTATAGCATCACTCTGGGTCAGAATCCACTCCATGGCAGTGAGTTTGGTTTCATTTTCAAAACAGAAACACACCATTCCAAACAGGCTGCTGTTACAGTGTCACAAACTAAGCAGGCCCACTTTTCACGATCATAACCTCAGAAAACTGAAATTCAGAGAAATTAAATGGCTTGTCAAAAGACAGTAGTGTGTCATTGTCTAGGAGTGAATCTGGGGTGTGCATGGTCTGGCAGGCTCTTCAAAGCAGGATTGGGCTACCTTTGGTCCCAACCAAAGCACTGGCTGTTACATCTGGTTTTGTTCTTTGGGAATGCATGTGACAGACACCCGCTCAGATTTTTCCTGTGAAGTTGGCTTTTCGCTCTCACAAAACAAGAACACTGTGTGATCATCCTCTCGGCCTGCTCCCATCCATCTCCAAGATGGCAGGCGGGAGCAGGTCTCCACCTGGACTTCCACATTAGGCACGAGCTCTGTTCCACTTGTGACCAGTGGCATTGTACACCAAACGTTGGGTTCGTGCTGGAGTTGTATCAGGGGGTGCCAGCACTTAGCTGCTGGGGGAAGGAGCCCCGGTTTGACCTTGTGCAAGAATGTTCGCAGTCAGCCCCTTTGTGGGAGAGATGTTTAGACTGGGCCCAGATGTTTCCCTTAGCCAAAAAAGTGCCGCGAACCCAGACCGCTTCTCTATACCCAAACTAGCAAACAAGGGAGGGGTGTGTGACAGGTCACTGTGAATGGTATTGTTCCGAAGTGGTTTCACGGTCGAAACATTGTAAGACAAGAAGAAAAAGGACGTTCGTGGGCCCTGTGGGTGCGAGGCACTTTGTTGGGTGTTCATGAAAACCATCTCATGTGATGTTCTCAACAGCACTTGGAGGCAAGGGGTCGATATTTCCTCATTTTATGTTTATTTTCATTTACTTGTTAAAAAACGACATTGTGACGTGATGAAGGTAGGTAGAGCCGATCATGAGCTTTGCATTCAACCGTTCATCCCCATTTGATTTCATCTCCTTGAATGCTCTCCCCTCAATAGAACATCACGTGTCCCACTTCTGCCCTGTGTTTCCTGTTTCTCTTCTTCCCTAACCCTTCTGAACAGTTTCCTTGGCTAAATACTCTCCTTTATTTCTAAGGCAGTGGTTCTCAACCTTCCTAATGCCGCGACCCTTTCGTACAGTTCCGCATGCGGTGGTAGCTCGGTGATGCCTCCTGGAGGATGTGGTCTTTTTATGAGAGACCACATGTTGGACTCCACCCCTACACTAATGCCATCAAGTTGGCATCAACCCTAACGACCACACTTAGGACCGTCACAGTCAGAAGAAGCTACACGAAACCCAGGAGCTTTCCCAGGCAGCAGCCTAGTGCAGCAGCCTCCTCCTTGGAGTCCCCATGACTTTCCTACTCTTGCCTCCGTTTACCCAACACCCAAACTCACTTCGTACAGTGTGCTCGGCTGTGCATGGGAACATCAAGGAAAATAAGACGGGATCGTGGTCTGGACGCATGCGTAAGAGAGAGAGAGAAGTAAACAAACTATGTTTTATATATGAGACGAAGACTTGGCGAATGGAGATATAAGCAAGTAACCAACTCTCCCTTGGGAGGGAGGGACTTGGGGACACCCTCTCTGAAAGGGTTCCATCAGAGCTGGGTGTGGAAGGTGGAAGCATTTAGCAGTCAGACCATCGTGGGGCAGGAACTGAGGCACGGAAGGGTGTGACGTACAAAACGTAAAGGACAAGTTTGGGCCGTCAGGTGGTAGTGTTGTTACTCTGCCCGATTGTCAGGGATGCTCTCTTTCACCAGGCTGGGATTGGCAGCTGTGTGGCGATACTTCTTTGAAGGGACTTTAGTGACCATGGGAAAGT
>NW_022111379.1:6855478-6865216 GCF_000313985.2 Echinops telfairi
TACTCATTCCACAAAAGCTAGGCCCAAAGAGGCTAGGAAATGCCCAAAGTCACCATACGTGGCAGGGAAAGATGTGAGCATGTCTGTACATAACTTCACACATTGCTGTCCCTGGGAGAGAAGACACAGCTTTGCAAAAGCCTTGTTATCGTCAACTCGGAGAAGCCCACCTGTTTTCCAAGCAACCGTTCCCGCACAATTTGCTTCATATCCATTGATTACAATCCCTACAGTGTAACTTCCTATATCCCACTATATCCCACTTCCTCCCTGTTTCCTGTTCCTTTTTTAACCCTTACTGCCTTCTGAACTTTGCTCTTGGGCTAATGCTGTCTTTTGATCTCAAGTGCTTGATTATTAGAAGGAATCTGTACCTCCCATAAGGGTGCATTCTGTTCGAGGCTGATGGGTGACTACAGCTCGTAGTCTTTGGGGGCCTATTGGTCTCTATGTGACCAATAAGCCTGGTTATCTTGTTTCATATATAATTTTGAGTTTTGTTCCACATTTTCTTCTGCTCTCTTCAGTACCTTCTAATGTGATGGATTCCTTTCAGGAGAGCCAGGAGAGGTAGCCGGTACCTTCTTTTTCCTCTGGTTTCAGGGTCATGGAAACTGAGGTTCACCTGGCCCATCAGCTCATTTGGTTCTAGTTGTTTCCACGCGTCTTCTTCGCTCTTTTTTGTGCTCTAGATAGGAAGATACCGAGAGTTGCAAGTTCAATGGGCACTTGAATAGGCTTTTTAGACCCTAATTGCTGCTCACCAAAGCAGGATTTAGAACATTATCTTGGGCAATCATGTGATATCAATTGACCTTGGTGGCATAGCTCTTTGGGTAACTATTTTAGCTTCTCCTATACCTCAACGTCAAGCTAGGAATCCTTCTGTCCAGTCTTATGACTGCAAGCATACCTCAGAGATGTTGCAAGTTCAGTACCCACCCACCGCATACATTGGCGGGGAGCGAGGGGATGTCACAATAAAGTGAATCGCCCAAATATTTCGGTTTCCCAGTGCATATAAAAGTTATGTTTCCACCACACTGCAGTTGATTAAGTGTGCCGTAGTAGCATTGTGTACCAGTCTGAAATACTGTAAGAATGACCGGAACGTGACACAGAAATACAAAGGGAATATAGGCTGCTGGGAAAATAGGTATTCGCAGACTTGCTCGATGTAGGGTTGCCACAAACCTTCCATGTGTTAAAAAAAAAAAAAGTGCCGTCTTGACAGATTTCATTAAACGCCGTATGCCTGTGCCTATTGTTCCTAGCAAACGTCTTTTGGGTTTTTTGCTTTGTTTTGGGCTTTAAATCGCAACAGCATGTCCTTGAAGTGTTTGTTTCCTACGGGTGTTTGTTTACCCTTTAGGAAAAGCTCGTCTCCAGAGAACTCGCTGGGTCTGTGCTGAGTGGGGACATGGGCACTGGCTCTGCTTTGCTGTCTGCTTTGCGGGGAGAGCAGCTGGCCACAAATGACGCCCTCCTGGGCGTGGGCTCGCGGTTAAGAGTCATAGCAATCCTCTGGCTCTGCCCTCTTTTCTCCAAGTACAAAAAGGAGATGGGCGTCCAACCGCTCTTTCCCCCCATTTATTAATAATACTTATCTCTGGTAAGAGAACCATGGAGACGCGGCAGCCCCTAAGGGACTTGAGGTTTTCCTCAGCCCCACTACCACTGGCCCAGCAGAGCCAGTCTGCTGCAGGAGGGGCGGGGGTAGAATTCAGAGGGAGGAGTGTGTTCTGCCTCTCAGTCTTCCCAAGTTCATTGCCATCGGAACCTGATGGCCGATATCGATGATGGCGGGATTGGACCAACTCCCTCAGGCGGCAGTGGGGAAGCGGCCCTGGCCTGACTCAAGTGCGGGCCCCATGAAGCCATCAGTGTGCTCAGTGCTTCCGCGTTTTGTGCTTTTTTACCTTTCTTCTTGTTGACACACTCAGGACAGAAGCACAGCATTTCTCCTGGCGTCCTTAGTCCGACCCAGGGCCAGTGGTCGTCACAGTCACCACAGCCAATCCCGGCACTGCCAGCATCAGGTTCATTACATCCCAGGCAGATCCAAATCTGATGACACCGCTCGCCTCTGATCACGCCGGCGCTCCATCTCAGTTAGTGTAGAGGTGTACGAGATTGCCCTAAGTCACTCCATTTTGTAATCATTCCTAAGTCACTCCATTTTGTAATCATTCCTAAGTCACTCCATTTTGTAATCATTCCGCTTGACCGCGCGCCCCAACCGCCCAAAACATTTGTCACCCAGTTAAGACAAGCAGGAACACTCCGCTTGACCGCATCCTGTTGCTTAGCACTAGCTGTTCTTCCCTGTTCTCATAAAATTCTAAAATTAGCTGCTTTGATAAGGGTATAAAAGGGTGAGGGGACCTCCACTCGCTGCTGCAGCATTAGACCCTGCATGGCTATGCTGTAGCCCAAACCCGGGTTTGTCTAGGGTATGGGCACTTTCCCATTTCCCTCTCTTTTCTGTCTTGAATAAACTTCTTTTCTGTTTGCAGTTTTGTGGGTCAATGGTCTTGTGTTGGGCGACTCCGTAACAGTTAGCACACTTCGAACAGGAGCGTTGGAACTTCCTGCTCCAGAGAAGGAAGGGGGAGGCGATGGGGAAGGGGAAGGGGAAGGAGCCAGTGGTGCAGCGTGCCAGGGGTTCTCCACCTTCCTCCTGCCGTGACCCCTTCATATAGTTCCTCATATGGTGGTGACCCCCAACCGTAACATTATTACCATTGCTACTTCATCACTGTCATTTTGCTACTGCTGTGAATCGGGCGACCCCTATGAAAGGGTCGTTCGATCCCCAAAGGGGTTGTGACCCACAGGTTGAGAACCGCTGCAGTAAGCTGTAGTGCAACAAAGGCACCAGGGGAAAGGTCACCTGCAGTAGAGGGGCTGTGGCTCGTACACAGGGTCCGATGGCTTTTTTATAGAAAAAAAAAATCATTATCTGGTCCCACATTCCAGGACGTAGCCATCTGTTCCTTGAACCCAATAAATGTGTTAAGTGTCCATCTTCCGGAAGCAGCTGGGAGAGCTCATTGCCAGGAGTTTTGCATTTTGAGCTCTGAGTTGCCATACAGAGTGTCCACAGAATCAGTCTGAGACTTGGGTCCATGCCGACAGGCGAAAATGTCAAGTGGGATCTAATCACCCCAGCCCAAGACACTAGGTGGGACTCTGAAGTCTAAAGTTTCCTGAGGTTAAAGAAGACTACGTTGACAATTTCATGTTCAAAACTCTTTCGAGACAATTTGGACAACCTGTTCATGATGGGACAACCCTAGGGTGGTATAAACTATTAATAGCTGAGTTCGTTTATTGTGCCGACCTGGCCAATAAACACAGGTGGGGTTAATTGAAGGCCGGAGGGATAAATAGCTTGGTGAGCCTCACCTTTCTAGTGCTCGGGTCTCTTGCTTTGTGATGGTCAGACCAGGGTGTAGCTGCCTTAGCGGTTCCCTGCTTCAGCTAGCAAGGCTGACTTCCTGCAAGACATCCCCTAGGAGAAGCCGCATGACCTACCCCGATGCAGCCCTGGGTGCTGGAGCAGCCGCATGGAGACCCCGACCAGCGGTAAGATTCTTACACATTCACTGACTTGGCTTTCCTCCTGCAGTCGGCGTCATTGCGTCTGTTTTGTGAGATGGGGGAAGACTTTGTGGATTGGTGCTGACATACGGGTTAATTTTGGACTTGTGGGCTTGGGCAGCACTGGGTTGGGATGTTTTCTTGATGCACACTTAACCTTTATATAACACTCTCTCTTATACATGAGTTTCTGAGGATTTGTTTCTCTAAAGTACCCAGACTTACACCATAGCCTTGGCTACTAATTGAAAGATTGGAGGCTCAAGTCTTCCCAGAAGCACCTGTGAGGAAAGCCCTGGGAGTTGATTTCAGGGAAAGCGGCCATTGACAACTGTTGGATTCATGCAGGTTGGCGTTGAGCTGTGTCCCACTCTGCACTGAGGGGATAATGGAACCATGATGTGCTTGCATGTTTGTCTATGTGGTGGACCTTCTTATTGCTTATTCTTCTACACGGGCTTCTATTTGGGGACAACGCCCTGATATGGCCGAGCAGAAGCATAGGAGAGTGGAAAGGTTACCATGTGGAGGGCCCTGGGGTGACCCCAGCCCCCATGATTTAAAATGCTGTTGTTGAACATTTACAGCCAAGAGGGGATTGGGGGGAAAGGCAAGCAGTCCAGGAACATTGAAGCCACCAGTGTTAGGGAACTGGACTGAATGAGGCAAAGAGAAACTATCGCTAAATGCAAATCTTTGACTAGACTGCACTTTTTTCTTTCAGCCCAAATTTCTCGCTTGCAGTTGGAAGTCTAGCTTTGAAGTAGTTCTTTTTCTTACTGTTCCAACGAGATTGTTCTTTTCATCTTGGTTGTTGGTTGTTTTTTTGGGGTCGGGGGGAAGCGTGGAACATAGAATATTTAGGTTTCTAAATTATAGCATCAAATTTCTCAAAGTCCTGGGTATGTGTCCTTGGTGCTGCTTGGCGTCGCCTTTCTCAAGCAGGCTGCCTGCAGGGAATATTGTCCTCTTCAGCATCTGGTACGTGCTTTGCAACTGTTCAGAGAGTTGCTAAGTAGATTACATACCCTTATCGACTCTCTACCCACAGTTCTTCTCCACTTCTCTATACAGACTTCTCCTGCCAATTTTCTCTTCGCTCTCTAAAGAGCTTAACAAGGAGTCATCCTAAGAATAATAAGATGTTCAAGAGAAAGCATTTCGCCAAACATAAGTTTACAGAGAAAACAACCTTTCTTACCTCACTGGGAGGAACATGATACAGACTCCTGATTGTTCGCGTTTCTGCTTAGAGTAATTACAAAGCTTTGAGAATAAACAGTGGTGGCGGGGGCATCAAGTTGTGAATGTGAAAGTAATTAATGCCACTGGGTTGCACACTTAAAAAAAGAAAGAACTGAATTCCCGGTTAAACCGCTGAGCTTGGATGACTTTCCATCTTGCATGGTTTCCTTCAGAGTAATTGGGAGATATGCTGAGGGGGTGTAGCAAATCTGATGTCCCACATGAGAAGGCGCTCTTCCATCCATGACCTCCCTTGGGTGGGAAAATGTTTCTCCCCATGCAAGGCTTTGGAGCCCCCAGGACTATGCAATCATCTCCTAGAGGAATACACCTATGTCGGTGTAATACGTTCTTTCCTCGGGCATTTAGGAAGTTCTTGCTAGGGCCAGTCCAGGCGGGGCTCCAGGAACAACCAGACGAACAAAGTGCTCCTTCGGCTTTCCGCGGTGCTCCAGGCTGGGGGAGAAAAGCAGACGTCATTGAGTGACCGCTCACTCGGTGAGATCCCGCGTAGTTCATCTTAGAGCGTCAGGTGGGCCCTTCAAGTTGTCAGTGGCTGATTATTCCCAGCAGCTGATCAGCCCTTCTTGCCAAGCTGCTCTGACTGAAGTGGACTTGAACCACATGGGATATTCCATGGCTGGGTTTTGGATTTGTTTGTTTTGTTTTGTTTTTTAACTTTGCATTGTAAGTTAGGTGAAGGTTGATAGAGCAATTTGTCAGTTTTACACTCAAGAAGGTATTCACATTTTGTCTCAACTCTTCTATTTCCATCCCCACTTCCTCCCTTTGTTTCCTCTTTCCTTTCCTACTTCTCTCATAACCCTCTGCCCTTGGATAAATGCTGCCTGTTGATCTTAAATGGTTGCTCATTTTTATTTCAGTTCTTGATCTGAAGGACGACCAAGGGCGTAGTTTTGGGGGGTTCGTCCATTCTCTACCAACCTAGTCTCTGATGATTGTGAGCTTTGATCCACGTTTTTCTTCCACTCTCTCTGAGACCTTCTGCTTCGATCCTTTTCAGAGCAGGTGGTAATGCTAGCCAGGTACCATCTAGTTCTTCAGGTGTTACGGTTGTAGAGAATGATGCATGGGTGGCCCATTCGTCCATTGGACTGATTATTTCCATGCGCCTTTTGGTTTTCCTCACTTTTCTTTTCTCCAGATGGGGTAGGACCTTGGACGGCTATTCATCAACCTTGAAGACCCCAATCAATACTCAGAAAAGTAGAATGGAGAGCAGTCTTTGTGCACTATGTTATGTTAATTAAACGGAGGGTACTCGAGACTAGGGTACTGCACCCCAGCTCCCTTGACTCATTCCCTCTAAGTGTTTGGATATGTTTAAGGAGGTTTCATAACTTTGCCTCCTGTATGCTGTGCCACCTCCATGGATATATCTGTAGCAAATATACAGCTGCATGTACAGATATCCCCTGTCAGACCTTCTGTATGTATGGGTATCCTCCCACTCCCCATCCTGTACCTCCTGAGCCTCCAAGTATGTCCATGCATCTAACCATAGATCACCACTCTTGGATGATTGCGTATACACCAGTCTCGTGCCTGCTCCCCTTATCGCTTGCAATCCTCCCAGGGCCTTCCTTGCCTCTGTCATTGTGTTTTAGCCTCCTTCTCCTTGTATATTGCTTTCCCTTTCACTCACGCTAACACTTGTCTACCCTCTAATCCGTAACTTGCGAGTAGATCAGGAGGCCTTTCATCCAAGGTCCTTCTGGGTGGACTTGCACTGCCAACCTTTCAGTTCCCAGCCAAGGGTATGAACCATTTAAATCACCCAGGGAGAGAGCTATGTGACTTAGTACAGGCCAAGTCGAGGAAGAAGACCCACAAGAGAGAGATTGTAGTGCTGTTATAGTTGTTAGGTGGTGTTGTAGTGGTTCCAACTCATAGGGACCTTCTGCACAACAGGACGGAGCCTGACCTGGCCCTGTGCCAGCCTTACGATTTTTACTATGAGCGAGCCTTTTGTTGAGCCACTGTGTCAATCCATCTGGTCGAAGGGCTTCCTTTTTTTTCACTGACCTTCGTCCTCAGGCATGATGCTCTTCTCCAGAGACTGGTCATTCCTGATAACGTATCCAAAGTGCATGAACGACAGTATCACCATCCTCGCTTCCAAGAGTAACTGGCCATAAGTCTTCCAAGACAGATGTTCATTCTCCTGGAAGTCCATGGTATAATCAATATTCTTTCCAACAGCGTAACTCAAATACATCAATTCTTAAGTATTCCTTCCTCCCTTGTCCAACTTTCACATGTACTGTGCCAAGAAATTTGGGAGACCTGGCCAATCTCCAGTGTGGATTGTACTTCAACGTAAAGAAAACAAAAATCTTCACCACTGGACCAATGTAATCGTGGAATTAGAGATTCGTATAGAAGCCAATAGGTGACTGAAGGTTGAGGAGAGGTTTTGAGCTGGAGTCTCCCACTTAAAGTTGGGAAGTCAGGAGTGCTAACTGTAATCAAAATAGTGTTGATGATGAGTACAAGAATGAAGAAAATGTGGTGGTGATTGTACAACTCTTCTTGATATGATAGAGCTATTGAATTGTATGATATGTGAATTATATGCCAATAAAACAGTTGGAAAAATAAATACATAAAGTAGTGTTTGGAGGCAAGAACCAATCGGCCTCACAGGGCTGTATTTCGGATCACACAGGTGCGTCTATGCAATCCATGTCATTATTGTTTGAGTTGAGCATCGCCATCAAGATGACAGATGGCTCAGGTGAAGGCTCATAACAGTATTTCTATAATTAACCCCCAAGTGAAAGCACACATCTCTCTAAGTTCTTAAATGAGCGTTCGCTACACTGTAGACTATTTCTCTTGAATGCTGCTTTTCATTCTAGTCCCCTTCCAGATGCTTAATTCAGTGGGATCCAGGGGGAACCCTGCTTCTGAAATAGGGTTATTACATGTTGTTCTAAAACCTAGAATGGATATCACATGGGGTGTGCCTGCTGATATTGTACGCATTCGGTTGATTCCATCTCGTACCAACACCATATCACAAAGAAGAACTTCCTGCAGAGGGTGTTTTGGGCTGTAGTCTTTACTGGAACAAGTCTCCTGGTCTTTCTCCTCCAAATAGGAACGCTGGTGGTGTAGTGATTTTGCTTTGGGCTGCTAACTACAGGGTCAGCCGTTCTAAACCACCAGCCACTCTATGGCTCTCTAGTTCTGCAAAGAGTCTCAGAAGCCCTTAGGGAGAGTTCTACCCTGTCCTGTAGGGTCGCTCTGAGTCACTGTAAGCTTTCTCCTACAAAGCTGGTGGCTTCAAACTCCCTGCCTTTCAGTTAGTAGCCAAGCCCTGAATCTTTGGACCAGCAGGGCTTTTCGTATGGGTTTCCCCATTGCCTTTGAGTTGATTCCACTTCCCAGCAGCCCTGTAGGCTAGTATAGAATGACTCCTTTAAGATTTCCAAGATAAATCTTGACAGCCTCATCTTGGCTCCCCCCGGGAGCAGCTAGTGGGTTTAAACTGCCAATCACCTGGTTAGCAGCCCATTATACCACCGGGGATCCTCATAGTTAGTTAGGACTGCTTTAAGACCCTAAATGATACTTGATCAAGGATTTTATGTGGGTCAATTTTATCTCCCAAACTAAATTGTATGTTCTTTGAGATCATGGATGTAGTTTCTATTTCTTTTGTGTGCAACCCCTCTGTCTGTGCAAATTAAATATTTGATTGATTGATTGATTGATTGATTGATTGATTGATTGATTGATTGATTGATTCGCTGTAGCTTCTTCCATCCAAGGCAATAGCTCAACGCTCATCCTGGGGAAGGTCTCAATCTTGTGGTTGACGTCACAGGTGGGGCTCACTTTCTGCCAGTCTAGGCATTCACCTTGTCACGTACCCAGCTGACAGGAATGGAGACCCTGCCTACTCTGGCAAGTCCTATCCTTATAGCGTATAATGTTTCTCTTTGCTTCTAAATGTGAGGCTCATGCAACTGGTGCACCATTCTAGCCAGCCTCTGGCCCTTTGTGAGGTGGTGTAGGCCCTTCAACCAGAAACTTGACCCAAATCCCCCTGAAGAATACTGACAGCCCATCAACACGGTGCTGTGCATTCCCCTGGCCAAACTGCTCTTGAAGAGTGTTTAAAAAAGTAAGAACTATTGTGTGTGCCTTTCAGTGGTTGAGACAGACTCCAGCCACTGACCCTGAAGAATGTAGGTGCATTCAAGGCTAGTGTCTCCCCTCATTGTGTGTGGAGGTTGCTTTGTGCAGTAAAGCCAGTGAGCTACATAAAGCCCCAATGTTTTCCCCACAATGCACCTCAGTCTGGGAAGTCCCTTTCAGCTGCAAAGCCACAAAGCTTCTCATCGAGAGGCACTTGGGCTCTCTGTGTTCCTGTGGGCTCTCTCGTCTCAAATTCTGATGCATCCTGGCCCTGCCAGTGTCGTCTTTCCCTGATGACTCAGTCCATCTGGTGAAAGCCGAGTTATTTCACTTACAGAGCAGCGGATTCCAGCAACAAAAGCATTTTTAAAACGAAAACAGCAATTATGATGTTATAGCAATGTGGTCTTGAGAAAATGCCACCAATTAGCTGCAATCAATACGGTGGATTAGACAGCGTCTTGTGCAAGAGATGACTCTCACAGGGAAAGAAAGCTCTGTCTGGGTGTCAAACCTGTGTCCTCCCCCGGGAGTGTCTACCTTCCCAGTCTTCCCCTGCTCGTATCTGAGCATGGATTGGCCCACGTGCTTCCTCCTCCAGGAAGGCCTTCCTATTTCCATGTTCCTAGACTTTTCTCCTGGGTTCCCATGGGACTTTGTTGACTCTTCTTTTGGACTTCATTTAATTTCTTTCCTTATTGTAATACATGCATAAGTATTGAG
>NW_022111379.1:6867984-6868764 GCF_000313985.2 Echinops telfairi
TTGTTTTCTCCTCTGAATTGTTTATCCAGCCAATCTTACCTAGATAGACATTCAGAGACAATAAGTACAAAAACAAGACCGAGCAAAACAAAGCAACAACAAACAAACACACAACGACAATACCAAAAAAAGACAAAAAAAAGAAAAACCTACAAAGAGTTTCAAGTCTGTTTGTTGACCTTTTAGGAGTATTTTCCAGTCGAGTCTGACGGGGTGCCATACCCTGGCCCCAAAGTCTATTTTTGGTATGTCCCATGGACTTTCTCCTTTTGCTCCCCTTGCTGCTCTGTTGCACGCCCTTAGTGTTTTGGCCTGGTGTGGTGCCATTGTCTTTTCATTCTATTTTCCTGCCAATCGTTGAAGCCCTCCCCAACCGTATTAGTGATGGACGCTGCTGTTTGGAGAAGCAGCCCTTCTCTTTCTTCCCCAGGGTTGGGGGAGGAGTGTGGAGACCTGTGTCTTCTTAAAATCAGCCCCTAATGAAAACATTTAGCCTCTTGTTGGGTGTTGTCCCGCCCTGTCCCGTTCATTGTGACACCAGGTGACCGCGCAGAGCTACCTCAAAGGGAGGCCTTGGGCATAGTCTTGTTCAGGGAGCGAATAACCAAAGTGTTCTTCTGCAGAGTGGTTGGGGGGAGTCCAGCGGCCAACCTTTTGGGTAGCAGCAGAGGGCTTAACCACTGCGCCACCAGGGCACCCCAGGAACCACTAGAAAGGCCATTGCAAAGGGATGTCCAGTTGCCTACAGATGGGCTTTGGGTCTCCACTCCGCACTCCCCC
>NW_022111379.1:6870556-6874720 GCF_000313985.2 Echinops telfairi
ATCACTACTCCCATTTCTGTGCCTGAGGGGGTTATCTGACCTGGATTCCGTGTGTCGTGAGCTCTTACCTGTACCAGTGTACATGCTCAGGTCTAGCCAGAACTGAAAGGCAGACTGGGGTTATGATAGTGAGGATTGAGGAAGCCTCAGAGAACCAGAGGAATATTGTGTGTTTCATCGGTGCAAAGATTACCTTTTAATAATCTTTTAATGTCATAGTTTCAAGGGCCCATCCATCCTCCATAGGTCTGGAAAGTTTAGAGTCTAGGAGAATTTTGAAATTCTATTCTGCAATTTCCCTTTTGGATCAGGATTTTTCTATGGAATCTTTGATCACAATATTCAGTAGTTGCCAGGCGCCAGGTCTTCTGATCTCCTGGCACAGTGGGCAGTGAGCCACACATCCCACATCTTCCTCCTGGACTTGGCTCTCCTTCTTTTGCTGTTTCTGCAGGGGAATTGAGACACTTGTTGAGGCTTTGATGGCCCATTTAAGGCAGCATTCAAGACCCCAGGCACAATGCAGTGAACGAGGAGGAGAACAGAAGCCCCAAACACATTGTTAGGCCCGTTAGCTAGAAGGTTCCAGGAAGCCATAACCTACACCTCCAAACTAAAGACTCAAATCCCACCGATGGAAGCAGCCTCAGAAGCTACTCTTGGTTACTGATTTGTTGACACCGCTTTTCCTTTCAATTTGTTGAATTCAAATTTTTACAGCTGTAAAACTGATTGGACCCAGTTAAAATAATTAACCCTACATTTAATTCATACTGCTTTTCATTGTTAATCCCCCTTCCTCTCCTCCTGGTAACCATTAGTAAACTCTGGTCTCTTTATAGTTGCTGGTTCTTTTTCTTTTCTTTCTTTCTTTTTTTGAGTTGCTATTTGTCAGACTGCTTAAAAAAATTTTTAATCTATAATTAAAATGCAATTCAGTATCAAGAATGGTTGTGCCATCATTGTCACGGTCAACGTTGCAATCTTTTCTTCCATCTTGCACCTGTTTATTGATTCCCCACTTCCCACCACCCTCCCTTTCTGTGCACCTCAGCAAGCAATCATCAGTCTAGCTACTGCCTTCAGAAACCCTCCCCTCCCCGTTTCCCAGAACAGGAACATACATAGAACAAGGGCAAACTATCAACCAGGACTCAAAGCAAACAGAGAAAGACCTCCATCTAAGAGAAAGCCAAAAATATTAAAATCTTAGAGTAAATTTACATTGGGTTCAGAAGGAGATCAAAGATCCTGTTGATGTCAGAGGGCTGAGCTATGGGGTGTGCAGGTGTAGACCCTAGCAGAGCCTTTCTCTAGCAGTCCACAGCAAGCTTGCAGGTGACAGTGTCCAGGTGGGGAAGGTGCGGACACACCCTAAACAGACCTCAGCGAGGTCTACCTTGTTGATTTTTAGGGCAGATGCTTGGAGTCCTCTCTGTAGAGAAAGGAGCTGTGGGTAGTTAGGGAGGGAGACGAGTTCACCATCTGGCACCACTGCTCCACCAGTTCACAGCAGCTGAGGTTCACATAGATCAGGGAGGGCAGGAACGGTGGAAGAATCCATGTGTAAGTTTGCTTGTAGGTTCAGCGATCTCTCCTGAAAATAGGATCGCGGTCTTTCTCTTTATCATGAAAAAGCAGCTGTGTATGCACAAGCAGACCTATATATTTATATCACAAGGCGAAATCTAGAATGAGCGTAAATTTGATTAGCCTGGAATGGTGGTTTGGTTTGTGTTTTTTTTTATTTTCAGAGTGGCTTAAGCAAGCCATGTGAACAACAGACGTTACAGACGTAGGAAGTGGGATTGGGGCCAAATCTTAAAGGTGGGCTTTGGAGAAGCCCGGGTCTAGGGGACACACGAGCTGAGGGGTGGTGAGAGGATAGTAATGAAGAACACCGTTGTCTGGGGCTAAGAGTCTGACAGTAGGCGATCTGAAGGTCCCAAAGAAAGAAGTCATATGCTGTAGTCATCATTCATTAATGGTGGTGAGCTAGGTGCTTCACAAAAGAATCCCTCTACCACCGCCACCATCCTGTTAAAATCAGTGTTATGTTCATTTTACAGGGCATTTAAACTGAATGCAGGAAAATTCGTCAGGGAGAACATAGACACGTCGTTGCCAAGGACCGAGAGTAGAGGGGAGTGGGGAGCGACTTCTAATGCAGGTGGGGTTTCTTTGGGGGTTAGCAAAAATGCCCCAGAATCTCTGTCCTCAATGGAGCCCTGGCAGTGCAAGTGGTAAGTGCTTAAATGCTAACCGAAAGGTTGGTGGTTCAAACCCACAAGCTACTCTGTGAGACAATGACACGATGACATCTGCTTCCATAAAGATTTTCAACCTTGAAAATCCTATGGGGCAGTCCTGCTCTGCCATCTACGGTCGCTGTGAGTTGGAATCAACTAGACAGCAAGGGGTCTGGCATGTGCGCGTGTGTGTGTTTGTGTAAATAACTGAGACTCAAAAGGATTGACATCCTGAATGTCATAAAGCTGTGGTATATAGGCAAACGGATTTGAACCCAAAGCGTGTGCTCACTCCCATATATCATGTTGCCTCTGCGAGTTTCAAAGCTATGTGGGGCATAGCCATGAGGTCAACTGCAAAGTTTTGATCAAGAAGAAAATATATTTTCTTGTAAAAATATTGATGTTCCCTAACAGATACAGTGTTGAACCAAGTGGGGCCTGAGACACATAGTAAAGTTTTGAGTCAGAAATAAAACACAGGATACTGACCTTGAAGATCACGAAACCAACTCTGGACCCCTCCCACGGGCAGCATGAGAATGCTAGAATTCTGGCTGTAGAGGCTCAGGTTAAGCCTGCCATAGTTAAGTCTAGTGAACAGGGAGACTTTTCAAGGGCGTACTCTGGTAAGTTGTGACAAGTAGGAACTGTTGAAGGGAAAGAGGGACCACAATAGAGAGATGGACATGTCCCCACCTTTGGCAGGGGGATTTTAATTTGGTACAGTGGGCAATGGTGTATGTGTTAGTCTGGGTAGACTAGAGAAACAAATCCAGGGAGACTCATATGTGTATAAGAAGGAGCTTTATATACAAGAGCAATTGAGTATTGAGAAAACATCATAGCCCTGTCCAGATCAAGTCCATAGACCGATATTAGCCCATATGTCCAACAACAATCTATAAGGCCCTTTTCAGATTCATGAAACACATGAAATGACGCTGAATGCAGGTAGATCACAGGCCAGTGGGTGGGAAATCTTGTGGATCCAGTGGCGGTGTAAGTACCTCAGCATTGGCAGGGGTCTCCACGTGGCTCCTCCAGCTCAGGGCACTAGCCTAGCTCCATGTGTCTTGTTAGCTGCAATGTCTCCCAGGGAGTGAGCGTGCATCCTGCCTCCAGCGAGATATTTATCTCCTTAGCGCCTCCAAATGAGGTCATCAAGCTGTGGCCTGATTGACAGACTAAACTCCACCCCTTTACTCTTAATCCTCTCAAATTGACAACAGATTACATCACTACCACAGTGTACTAGAGATGACTGGTGTTACTGGAATCCACTTCTGGCAGTGTATGAGTGGATTAGTGTGGAAATGGAATAGGGAGCCCAGCTATGGTCATCCAGGCCTCAGTGAAATAGGCTATAGTCCAAAACTTGCGTGGTAGAAATGGAGCAGGAGGATGGATCTGGATGAGGTTGAGTAGAAAGGACCTTTCCTTGACCACAGATAAAAGAGAAGGAAGCATTATTAAATACTCCCAAGTTTCGTTCTTCTTTAACTACAGGTTTTTCATCCTGGAGGAGGAGAGTCATGAAGGTGGTAAGGATAGATGTAAGATAGAAAATGAGCCTTGTGTGATGAGCAAATGATGGAATACATTTGGGACCTAGGGAGATTGAGGTGATACAAAGGGAAGTGTCAAGAGTCTTGCTAACTCCTTGCCCAAACCCTCATTGCCAACAAGTGTATTCTTTTCCTTCCTTCCACTGCGAAGGCGGGGCCTGATTTCTGACCCAGCAAGAACTATTGAAAAGTGAAGACATGGGATCAAATCCCTTTCATAGCACTTTATGGTTTCCTGACAACATGTTTGATTCTCCTTATGGACACACCGCCTCATAGCAAGCCCTCCACATGGCAGATTTGCCTGTGAAAGTGCAGGTTTCAGATCAAACACACTCAAAGCCAAG
>NW_022111379.1:6875091-6879603 GCF_000313985.2 Echinops telfairi
CTTACACTGTCCGACGAGTTGATGCGTCTTTCAAACTGAGGGGAATGGCAGAAAAGCTCTGGCAAGTACAGGTTGGAAAATGTGAATGTCATTCAATGCCAATTATTGACTGTTTTCAGTGCATGAAATGTCAATTGTATACAAGCCAAGTGAGAGCTTCGAGGTGCTGAAAGAAAAAAATAAAACAAAACGCCTGTCAACCTGGAACATGGTACCCAATGGACTGACTTTAGAAATGGTGGCATGAGAAAGGCAGTGGAGAAAAAGAAAGCAAGAAAGGCCCATAAGAAATGCAGGGGTGGGGAAGCAGGAATTCTCAGTCTGAAGTCCAATGGTCAGGGACGTCCTCTCGGGGAAGGTGGCATGGTTCAGAGATCTAAAGGAAGTGAGGGGTGAGCAATGTGGACAAAGGGTAGAGGGTATGACACGCCCAAAGCCCTGAGAAGCATGCATGTCTGGAATGTTTAAGAAACAGCAAGGTGGCTAGTGTGGCTGGACCCAGACTAAGAGGAGAGACGGAGATGATGTCAGAAAGTTAGGGGGTTTCTAGATCCTGCAGAAAATTATGGGAAGAATAAATAAGTATCCTGTTTGCCTGGGACAATTCCAATTTATACCTGTGGTCCCGGCATCATTATTTGATTCCTGTGTATCTTGGTTTGGGGGAGAGACGTTATGGCTTCTCAAAAGTCATTTGAAGACCTTGTCTTTTATGCAAATTAAAATGACAGCCACTGGAGGGTTTTGATCCGACTCAGCATGAATCTCTGACCATTGTGTAGAGAATAGACAATGTGGAGTCAAAACAGAAGAAAGGATGCCAAGTGTTAAACAAACCCAGATGAGAACCGAGGAACGTAGCAGTGAAGGTGGGGGCAGGATCTGGAATTTAGGTGTCATTTGCTGGGAGAATGGCGGGAGTTCTTGGCTGTGGATGTAGGAGAAAGAGATGAGGAAAGGATGGCCGTGGTAGTTATGTAATCTGGTGTCAATTTGGAACTCAAGCAGATTAGGAGTGAAGGGGTGGAGTCTGTCTACTCTGTCAATCAGGTCATAGCCAATGAGGCCTCTGTGTGGGCATGGCCTTCTCCTGAGGATTCTGGGAAATTCAGTATTTTCCTCCTTGGAGGCAGGAGACACTTCTCTCTCTCTGCTCACTTTCTTGAGAGGCATCTCTGAGGAGAAGCCACATGGAGCTACCCTGATGCAGCCCTGGGTGCTTGAGAAGCCACATAAAGAGCCCTACCAGCACTGAGATGCTTACAATGTCACTGGATCAAAAGAATTTTTACCCATTGGCCTGTGATCATCCTGCATTCAGCATCATTGCACGTGTTTCATGAGTCTGAAGAGGACTTTATAGGTTGATATCTAGCATAAGGGCTAATATCGAATTAGGGGCTTGGACTGGACTGGGTTGGGATGCTTTCTCAATATTCAGCTGCTCTTGCATATAAAATTATTTATTATACACATACAAGTTTCTATCCATTTGTTTCTCTAGTCTACCCAGACTAACACAGATGGCTTCAGAGTTTGGGGTCTGAACAATTGGAAGGATGGAAGAGCCAAGAGGTGACTGGGAAGACTCTGGGAGGACAGATTTGAAAGGGAAGGGTCAGGCACTACTTTCTGAATGAAGTGTGGTGTGCCTTGTGGGAAATTAGGGAGAGATGTGGGAGATCCTGTGGGTAGAGAAATTTGAGATTCAAGGAAAGATTCAAGCTTGAGATGTACATAGGATATTGAACCCCAAGACAACAGACTGGTGAGATGAGCTTACTCAGGGAGTAAGTATAGATGGGAATCACAGCGTGGTGTAAATGGTTAATGTGCTCAACTGTTAAATGGAAGCTTTGAGATTCAAGCCTACCTGAGGCATCTGAGAAGAAAAACTTAGGGATCGACACAGGAAATACCAGGCATCGAAACCCTGTGGGGTATAATTCTACTCTGACACACATAGTGTCACCATGAGTCACAATGGATTTGGCAGAAACTGATGGTGGTGGTACGTGTAGATAGAGCAGAAGGTCAAAGAACTGAGTCCTGAGACGCTACTATATTTGAAGTCAGGGTGTGATGAGCTCAGCAAATAAGACTGAAAAACAGCAACCGGAGAAAACAGAGTTAAGCCAGGACAGTGTGGTGGTCAGAAGCCAATGGAAGAAAGCATCTCAAGGAAGAAGACGTGATTAGCAGTGGTAGACATCCTGGTAGGTCAGGTAGGATGAAGACTCAAAACAGGCCATTGGATTTAGCAACCTGGAAGTCAGTTGTGACCTTGGCCATGGAAGTAGCTCGAGTGGATGAGGGCAGAATGCAGTCTCTGTCCTTTTACCTTTCCCACTTCCCAAGCACTCTCCTTGGTCTTTATGGGAAGGGAAAAGACAAAGGGAATTTCTCCAAGAACTTCTGAAATACTTTATACGGTATCTGGGCAGAGACCACAGAAACAATGCTGGTTTCTGTTACGAGAATCTGGCTCCTTTTAGGGGTGAGAGCATTTTTTTGTGGTGCGATAACTCATTCTGTATTCCTTGTCACTTCAGCTTCTGTGGCAGCGTGAATGCAATGTGGGGGCAGAGAACCCCAGCACGGAGACAGGCTAAGACAGCTCAAAGGAATGGGACCTCCCAGGAATAATGGATTTCAAAAGGCTGTTGTAATGTGGTTGCCCTTAAAACTGGGAGATGGAATCGGAAAACAGTTCCAACGAGGAAAGCAATGCAGGGCTAGAGGACAGCGTGGCTGTGGGGTTGACTTAGGGGGAAAGAAAGAAGATGCTGAAGCTGTAGAGACAATCAACAATTTAGCAGGGCCCCCGACAAAAATGGGCCAGCAGGCAAAGACAGGTGATGCTCAGACAATGTGACATATTTGGGATCCCTGGTGATGCAACAGGTAAGCGCTCAGTTGCTAACCGGATCTGCTAGATAGGTTGGCAGATAAAACCCACCCAGCAGCAGCTCCATTTGAAAAAGAGCTGTTACCATAAGGTGCTCTCAGAAAGAGGACAGCCTAGAAAACTCTATGAAACAGTGAGTCAAAATGGATTCTTTGGCACCTAACGACAACAGTAGAAAGTTTTATTTGGAAATTTATAAGGCGATACACATGGAGATATTGTTAAGTGGCTAAACAAATAAATAACCAAAACAACAAACCTGAGACCAGAGAGCCAAGATGGCGAAATGTGGATTCAAGATTCCTCAACGGGAAGTGGCAGTGGAGATCATGTTTCATAGACCACATGGGGTTGTAGGCGCTTCCAATGTTTAGGGACAAGTAGCTTGGCCATCTTGGGGATAAGGGGTCCACGGAGATGTTCCCAAGCAGATGGCTTACCTGCAAGAAGCAAAAACAAAGATGAGTGGCATTTGTAAGTGACCAGGACATAGAGAAGTAACTGTAGTAAGCAACAGTGCTGCATTGGTAGTTCTCAGACCCGCATTCGTTTGACTGAACCATCAAGAGCCAAGCTTTGTGCCTAGCACTGAGGAGTCAAAGGTGAGGAAGGTGTGGTGTCCACTTCACTGTGGTTGGCAAAAGAGACATGTGTAGCCATCATCGCCCAAAGCATGGCCAGGGTTTAAATTGGGGGGTGAGGATGGTGCTCAAGAGAGCACAATGGAGGTAGAACCGGGTCCTACCATGAGCCTGGTGAAGGTGTCCCGTCTAAGTAGAGCGTCACAGGGTCTGGGTAAGAGGGACCCGGACTTTGTTCCAGCGCAGAAGAAAACGGGTGTGAAGAGCGTGACAAGCTTCAGAAGAACCACCGAGGAAACAGTTGCTATCAAGTGTATTCTGACTCGTGGCGACTCCGGGTAGACAGAGTAGAAGTGTGCTCCAGAGAGGGTTTTTTCTAACCTTGTGACCACCAGCAAAGATCACTGGTAATGTCTTTTGAGACACCACTAGATGACTTTGAACCCTCAAACTTTCTGTTAGAAGTTGAGCACTTAATCATTTGTACCCACCCCTCAGGTGCTTCTGGGAAGGACAGGAGGTCAACATTATGAGCGTGCCGGGGGTATGGAGGATGACAGGATGTGGGGCTGGAAGGTTGGGCATGGATCGGATCACTAGTGGTCTAGCAGATCAAGCTAAGAGGCAGGAGACTGGAACCAGGATTTGTACCTACAGTACGATGGACCCTTAGTGAATGTTTTCATTTTTTCCCTCCTTAGTTTAATTGTGAGTTTTTCAAACCTAAAACAAAAAGTTTAGACAAAGTGTAAAACAAAAAAATGGGGAAAATAGTCCTACATAGCCCATAGTTGGCATCCACTGGAAACATTCACATGTCCTTGTTCCTGGCATTTTGTATCTAAATCTCAACGGGACCAATGGTTCCAGGGGGATATGGGAGAAGGGGAGATGGGAGAAAGGAAGGGGGAGGGGAACCAACCCTGGGACAAAGGAACAAGTGAACTATAATCAATGGAAGGAAGGTTGTAGGATGCCTAGTGGGGCTTAATCAAGGGCAATGTAGCAGTGAGGAATTATTAA
>NW_022111379.1:6881347-6884049 GCF_000313985.2 Echinops telfairi
TCTTGTTCTTAGTTAACAGTGGCTGAGCACCATTGTTCTTAAAGGCATTTCTGAACTTAAGACTTATCACATGGCTTGGGGAGAGGGGGGTGCCAAAAGCACAATCCAGGTTATTAACTCTAATAAGCATATGTATAATATATGCATTACACATATTTAAGTATATATAAATACCTAGATATTAGAGGCCTTCAAAAATTCATGGAGAAATGAAATTAAAAGATAATAGATGGGTTTTCCATACACTTTTTGAAGCCTCCTCAGATATGAATATACACAAGTTGGTTAATAAGGATGCGACCCACTGCAGCAATGGGGAGAGTTCTAGAAGAGGTCATTTCACCAAGGATAAAATACATCTGTTCTCAGATCTGCCCCAGCCCTGTGAATCCTCCTCTGTCTCTTCTGCTTCCCCTGTCCTGAGAGGTCAGGTGCCAGTCACCTTCTGATGCTGCTTGGGCTCTGGCCAAGCCGATGGTGTGGCTCTGTGCCATGATTCCATTCCAACACAGAAGGACCTGAGCGGACATAGGAGATCTGTCCCAGCAGGTGTTCTAGGCAGTAATCCTTACAGCAGTGGTTCTCAACCCTGCTCATGCCGCGACCCTTTCACACAGTTCCTCATGTGGTGGTGACCCCCCCAACCATAAAATTATTTTCGTTGCTACTTCATCACTGTCATTTTGCTATTGTTATGAATCAGGCGACCCCTGGGAAAGGGTCATTCAAGACACACACACCCCAAGGGGTCACGACCCACAGGTTGAGAACCGCTGCTTTACAGGAACAGATTACAAGATCTTCTCTCTGGGAACTGCTGGGCTGTTGGGTGTGGGAACTACAACTTTTCCATTAGCAGCTGAGCGCTTAACCACTGCGCCACCTGGCTCTTTATGGCCAGATTAGGCATCTGATCGGTGCACTTGGTGTGCTTTCTTGTGAAAGCCTGGAAGAGGCCAAGACACTCACTTGTGCCCACTCGGACGGAAGGAGTGTAAGAGAAATCAAGCACAGCTACCATTTGTTGAGTGCCTACTGTATGCCAGTCACTTCCTGTTGGTAGGTGGTCAGTTCCGACCCACAGCGGCCTTATGCACAACAGAATGAAACACTGCCCAGTCCTGTGCCATCCTCACAATTACTCCTATGCGTGAGCCCATGGCAGAAGCCAATGTGTCAATCCATCTCCTTGAGGGTCTGCTTATTCCCTGCCCTTCTACTTTACCAAACATGATGCCCTTCTCCCAGGACCGGTCTTCCTGACAAGCCTAAAATATGTAAGATGAAGCCTTTCCATCCTTGCCTCTAAGGAGCACTCTATCTGTACTTCTTCCAAGACAGATCAATTTGTCCTTTTAGCAGTCTATGATACTTGGAATATTCTTCTCCAGCACTGTAATTCAAATGTATTGATTCTTCTTTATTCAATGTCCAACTTTCAGCATGCATATGGTATTGAAAATACCATGGCTTGGGCCAGGCGTACCTTAGTCCTCAAATTAACATTCTTGCTTTTCAGTACTCTAAAGTGGTTTTGGGTAGTCAATTTACCTAATGCAACTCATCTGATCTCTTGACTGCTGCTGGTTCCAGCTGGATTCAGGAGAGGACATGGAACAAAGGATGTCATTGTTGATGTCAGATGGATCTTGCTTCAAAGCCCAGACTACCAGAGAGACGTTTACTTGTGTTTTATTGACTATTCCAAGGCATTCGACTGTGTGGATCATAACCAACTATGGATAAACTTGAGAAGAATGGAAATCCCAGAACACTTCATTGTGCTTATTGGGAACTTGTATATGGATCAAGAGGCTGTTGTGCTATCACAAGAAGGACCCAGGGAAGACTGCATGTGCACCAGTGTTGGATCTTCTCAGAGAAGCTGAGGATGAAGATTGTGGCATCAGGATTGGAGGAAGGCTTGTTAACAACCTGAGATATGCAGATGACACAACCTTGCTTGCCAATCTTGCAAGGAGATCTTGAAGCACTTGCTGATGAAGCTCAAGGAATGCAGCCTTCAGTAAGGACGACAACTCGATGTAAAGAAGACCAAAATCCTCACAACTGGACCAACAAGTAATAGCACACTAAATGGAGAAAGGGTTGAAGTCAAGGATGTTGTCCTGCTTGGATCCACAATGAATAGAGAAAGTGAAATCCCTTAGGCTCATTTATAAGCAAAGCAAGTTAAAGGCAGGCTCCCTGGGAGGGGCTCTAAGACTGTCATCAACAATAAAGAGGTGGAAGTTGTTTGCAAATAGCTTTGAATAATGCCTCCAAAGCAGTGGGTCATGCACATTCCTCTCCTCAGGAGCACAGGGGCATTAAATGGGAGGAACACACCATCTTGATGACAGTTTCTCACACGTCTTGGAGGAAATATGAGTATGTGACAGAGAGGCAGAGACCTCCAGTGGCACTTTGGCCAGGGACTGTGTTCTCACCACTCCAACTCTGCCTTCCTGCCCTCCCCCACCTCCCTCCTTGGTTTCTGTCTTAACCCTGGTTCCCATCTATCCAGAGAGATGGAGCCAATAATAAGAAGGGCAGTCAAAAAATACTGCTGCTGCTAGATGGCCGCTTATTTGGCTTCAAGCTTTTAGGATCC
Source organism: Echinops telfairi (assembly GCF_000313985.2). NCBI lineage: Eukaryota > Metazoa > Chordata > Mammalia > Afrosoricida > Tenrecidae > Echinops > Echinops telfairi. The sequence goes on from NW_022111379.1 coordinate 6,883,962, forward strand.
AAGATGCTATATCTTTTAATAGTCAGGCACCATCTACTTTCTTCACATTTGTTTACATGCACGAATTGATTCCTAACAAAACGTGTTT
>NW_022111379.1:6885335-6887328 GCF_000313985.2 Echinops telfairi
CCCCAGAACTGTTGGTTCTGTTGCTTTCTCCAAGTTTGCCTCTCAGTAATTCCTCATGGCCAGATTACAGGTGCTCCACCACCACCAGGGATTCTACACCGCCCTCACCGTCAATGTTAGATCCCTAGTTGTTCCCCTGTCCGTGACCTTGTTTGCTCACCTCCCCCTTCCTCCCCCCTTTTCCTCCCCGAAGACATCCCCTCCCCCAGAACTGTTGGTTCTGTTGCTTTCTCCAAGATTGCCAGTCATTGTTGTTGGGTTTTTTGTTTGGTTGATTCCTTGCTTCCTATTTGTGTTTGGTATGATTTTCTGCTTATGAAATCTAGGATAGATTAATCGATAGAGACAGTAACTGAATTAATAGTCACGTAGGACCATGACAGGGGAGGTTAGGGGAAATGGGGAGCTAACCATCATGAGTAAGAGAAGAAAACGTTTAGAAGTTGATTGGGGATGATTGCACAACTCTTCTTAATATGACCTGAACCATCCAGTTGTATGATATGTGAAGTATATGCCGAAAAATGAATTTATAAAAATTGACTTCTGATGGGATCTTCCGGGCCAGTGAAAGTGAACGCAGATAGTCGACTCAGAGGTCATGAGGACTATTTAGGGAATTCCAAATATGTCACCTTGATAGAGTTTCTTGAAAGACCTAGGTAGGTGATCATGAGGGGGTTTTAGGAAGAAGTTTTAAGTTGAAAATTGCATTGAACAAAAGACCAGAAAAGTTATGCCAAAAAATTTTTTTCCCTCAATCATGACAATGTACCTGCCCATCCTTCCCAGGTAGTAGGGCCTGCCCTAGGGGAATTTCCTTGGAAAACCTTACCCATCCACTCTACAGCCTTGAACTTGGTCCTTCAGATTATGTTGTATTCCCCACACTCACAGCACATTTTAAAGGAATATATGTGAGTCCTTCGAGGAAACCCAAATAGCCATTTTGACGTGGTATACATCAAAGAGCACAGCATTCCTCCGGGAGGGTTAGAGAGAATGAAACACTCCTTTCAGAAGTGCCCAGCCCTCGCCAGACGATAGGTCATGAACTAACTGCTTCACATTTTTGCTTTTTAATAAAGAGTTCTGTGATCTTGGAGCAATACTTTTTTTGTTACCCTCATGCATATGTGTGATTATACATGTGCATATGTGTGTATACATAATACACATGAGTAGTTTCCAAAAAAGTTCATGAACAGATGAAACTAAAAGATAATGGAATTTTCCCACAAACTCATATCTATGTCTGTATGTAAGTATGCATGTATGTTTGTGTGTGTGTGATACCACCACTGAACTATTACATGTAATAATATGGTAGTATGTTATTCACGTATTGCATAGTTATATATGTAGTCGTGGTTCAGTGCTATCTTTCCCCCTTCCCACTCAATGTGCTTCATGTGTGACCTCCACCTGTCCCACAGTGGGGATTTGCTCTTTGCCAGGATGCTGACCAGGGTTCAGGGGACCTTCCAGGCTCAGGTGGCCTAGGAAGAATGGCTTGGCAATCCACATCTGAAAATCAGGCAGTGAGCACCTTTCGATTCACAATGATCCAAATCCTTTTGTGCGTGGGGTTAGGATGAAGCAAGGCTGACTGAACCACGCCATGCAGGTGTGCATACGGAGAGTGTGAGTTATCATGAAGGATTTGGCTCACCCAATAACAGACTCAGAAACCCTCACTGCCGTCAAGTCGACTCTGGATCTGCTAGGTCAGAGTAGAACTGTCCCTGTGAGTGTCCCAGAATTCCAATCTTTATGGGAGCAGGAAGCCTCAACTTTCTCCTGCAGAGAGACTGGTAGTTTCAAACTGCTGACCTTGCAGTTAGCAGTCCAACATGTAGCCCACAACGCCACCAGGGCAAGTTCAAAATCCATAGATCAGGTGACAGGCTCCAGTGGGATATGGGTATAGAATCTTGAAGCAGAATTCCTGTCCCTCAGAAAACTTTCATTTTTCTTTTTTTTTTTCTCTTAA
>NW_022111379.1:6888760-6893094 GCF_000313985.2 Echinops telfairi
CACACAAGTCTCATTGGCTACCTCCAGATCGACAGCCTAGACTTAACCCCTACACTCTTAATCCTTATATTGACACCAGATTAGGTGACTACCACACCCATTGAGTTAACTTGTGTCTATATGATATTCAGCCCCATGTGTGTATGTATGTGTTGGTATAAGTGCATACATGTTTGTGTGTACATGTATGAAGACTAGGGTATTCTTAGGGTTATATAAATGCATAAGAGTTGGCTTTTGCTCTTAGCATTCAACTTGTTTGAAGAGGCTTGGCAATTTTCAAAGTGCTGTTGTATACCCGTTGAATCATGATGATGTAGGATTTAAAAACCCTAAGCTTATAGTCAATACACTTGAGCCAAACCTCAATTATGCCACTCTACCAATTTTACCATCAGGAAATACAGTAAAAGCAACAGAAGTAGCTGGTTAAAAAAAATAATAATCAAGTTTTCCTTCTGTATTTTTCCACTCTTACTTTCTTAGTATTGTTGGGCTTTTTCCTGGCTGGACATTAGGAGAGAACTGGTTTCTTGCTAAGGAGCCCTGGCGATGCAAAGAATAAGTGTTCATCCCAATAGCTCTGCAGTTCATACCCAGCTGCTGCTCCTTGGGGGAAAGATGAGGCAGTCTGCTTCTGTAAGGTTTACAGCCTTGGGAAACGTCCGGGGCAGGTCTGTTCTGTCCTACAGGGTTGCTAAGAGTTAGAATCAACTAGAGGCACACAATGACACAGGTTATGCTGCATAGAAAAGTGAAGGGTTGCCATTTTTCTTAAAGAACTCTATGGAGGATGGTGCCAGAGCAGCCTTTTCTGTTTTGCTGCTACGCTTCCCATCCTACCTCTTCTGACTGATGCGAGCTCGCGTGCAGCAGCCCTTCCACAGCAGAAGTACACCTGTTCTCCTTGTGCATCATTGAACACCCGCTGAGCACCTGCTGTGTGCTAAGCACCAGGCCGTAGAGGAGCTCACAGTCTGGCAAAGGAGACACAGACCACTAGCAAGTAATCCTGTGGAAATGGCAGGTGAGTGATTCACTCGGAGGAGAGACAAGGATTAACCCAGCCTATGGAGGTCAGAGGAGCCTTCAGGGAGAAGACATTCTTGTTGCAACTTGAAGGATGATGTCTGTTTGCCAAGCCAATATGGGCAATTAAGGCATGGTGTAAAAGGCACTTAAGGCATGAGTTAAAGCTCCAAATTAGGAATGTGCGCGATAGGATTAAGGGGGAGGAAAGGGTTTGGAATGCCTGGACCCCTGGGGGGAGGAGGTGAAGAGAAAAGTTGAGGGTGGAAAATGTCTATCAAGAAGGTTGAGCAATTCAGCAGGGTGTGGTCTTGGAGGCTTTGGACAGAGCAGGAGTTGAGTGGAAGTTCTTGGCTGTGTTTCCTCACTGTTGCTGCTAGTGCCTGTGGTGGTGGCACTGACTCACAGAGACCTTGGGAATGGCAGAAGCAAACACTAACCCATCCGGAATCAGCTTCATGGTGTTTGGCATGTTTGAGTTCATTTTTGTGGCTATTGTGTTAATCCATCTCACTGAGTTTCCACCATTTTCGTTGACCCATGACTTTACCAACCGTGATGTCCTTTTCTAGTGATTGATCTTTCTTTTTTTTTTTTTAATTAAAACATTTTATTGGGAGCTCTTATGGCAATCCATACATCAATTGGATCAAGCATATTTGTCCATATGTGGCCATCATGATTTTCTAGACATGGACTTTCTATTGATTGATCTTTTTTGGCGATGTAGCCAAAGTAGGTAAGCTAAAGACTCACCATCCTCACTTCTCAGGAGCATTCTGGTTGTGTTTCTTCTAAGATTCATGTTGTGCCTCTTCTAAGGCTTATCTTTGTTCTCCCGATGGCCTGCAGGATGTTCAGCATTCTTCTCTGAACTTGAACTTGGACACATTGCAAGGGAACAATTTCAGTTCTTCTGTCTTCATATCTCCTTGTCCAGTTTTTGCCTGTCTATGGGGCAATTGGATCAGATGCGCCTTAGACCTCAAAAGGACATATTTTATTTTAAAAACTGTTTTATATAGGTCTGCAGCTAACACGTTGGACCTCAGAAATTCCAGGTCATTTAAAAAGCATCTCCTCTTCGCCTGGTCAGGGAGGGACCAGGAGGCCTCAGAGACCTTAGAAGGGTACACTCCTGACCAATGCCTTCGCACAAAGGGTACACTCCTGACCAGTGCCTTCGCGCCTTCATCAGTGTCATCACTGTGGGAGAGTACAGCCTTTGTAGAAGAGACGGTGAGTTCTCCATCAGTTGGGTTCACAATTCCACTAGGCACCACTATTCAGGGCTACAGCATACGTTAACCTCTTCATAAGACAATGCCTTCATAAGACAGTGCCTGAGGGTGTGGTGACTAAGCACTTGGCTGCTAACCCAAAAGTTGATGGTTTGAACCCCTCTGCTACTCCATACTGAATAAAGATTACAACTTTGGAAAGCCTATGGCACATTTCTATTCTGTTTTTTAAGAGTTGCTCTAAGTCAGACTTAACTACACATGACAACAACAAAGGCTTGAATGGAAGTATTTCTGAAAGTGGATGCTTCCTAGGAAACATGGTCCCAGGGAGATGGATGATCCCTGTGGAGCTCAGTGGCAGAGCCCTGGAAGCCATCATGATGTCCTTGGCTCCGTACCGTTGCTATGGATTGTTAGTATGTGAACCTGTGCAAGGTTCTCTATGACTGTCCTGGGCCAACACTCATCAAAAGGGGTGGATTCCCAGGTTGCAGCTGTTGACAGAGAACAAAGGACCTGTGACTGCGTGAATGGTAGGTAGTCCCACGTTGCTGTGGGACTAGAATGGGAAGCCATTTATCTCCTCACGTCTGTGATACCATCTGAATTTGACAGGGTCAAGTGTACGACTCAGAAAGAGGCCCAGTTATGAAATTATTTCCTGTCAGAAAATGAATGCCTTGATGTGCATTCAATCCAGGGTACTCATTCTCAGAGTTCAGAGGAAGGTGGATGAGTGTTAACATTCCTTTAATTAAAAAGCAGTGTGACATGAACTTCGACTTATGGAAAGGCAAATGCACTTTCACTTGCTGATGACCAGAGTGGGTTTCATGTACCTGGAGTCCTCTCAGAGCCCTGCCCAAGAAAGGCATTAGATGCAAATAAAGGTGAGAAATGTCCTCTCAGAGCCCTGCCCAAGAAAGGCTTTATATGCAAATAAGGTGAGAAATGTCCTCTCAGAGCCCTGCCCAAGAAAGGCTTTATATGCAAATAAGGTGAGAAATGCTGTGGTTGTCTGTCCCTCTTGGAGTTCACAAGGCTTCCTGGCATAGGAAAGACTGGGAGATACCCTGTAAGGAAATCTGATGGAAAAACTCCAGTGCTGTTGAGTAGATGCTGACCCCCAAGAGACCCCATAGGACAGCATAGAACTGTCCCCTTGGGTTTCCAGGGCTGAAAGTCTTTATGGAAGCAGCCAGCCTCATCCTTTCCCCTTAGAGGGGCTAGTGGGCTCAAACAATCAACCTCCCACTTAGGGGTGAGGGTTTTAACCATAAACTTGCTATTCATGAATCCATTGTTTTCCTCATTTTAACATCTTTTTAAATTCTGTATTTCAGAAAAGCTCTATAAACTATTGATCTGGAGAATTAAAATATAAATAGGAATATAATTTATTGGCAGTATTCATTGTCTTTTCTTACTTTTGACAATGGAAAAAGAGTTTATCTCTGGCCGGAAAATATATATGGAGCCATGTATAGAAAAGGAATTACAGTCCCTCCCTCCAAACCTCCTTAGATAGGGCTTCTTGTTTTCATAACTCCCCACATCCACCACACAAAACTGGTTTCACCACATCCTCCTCAGCCTGTTTATAAACCCACACCAATTATGCTGCAAAAGTTTTCCCTTTCCACACACAGGATACCATCCATCTAAACTGCTAAATCCATGCAGAAGCAATGTACCCAATAAAACAGCCCTGATTAGGTGGAAGGTCGTGTTGAAATTTGGCCAAATCCCAGCTGACCAATATGCCTCCTTTTCTGTGGGGGGTGAGTATAGCTCGGCTGGGCTTTGCATATGAGTAATTAATATCCATCTGTGGTCTGAATGGGAGTTTGCTGCCTCTAGACCAGGACAGAAATTCCCTGAATACATGACCCTTTTCCCCCCTCCTCATAATTCAAGAAATATTTATTGTAACATTAACCATAGGAGCCACCTGGAGATCCTGAAACTCTGTTGTTGGGACTGGGCATCAGAATGGTGATATAGAAAGATGTGTTCCCCCTGCACCAAAGAAAACCAAAATCTTCATGACTAGACCCGTAG
>NW_022111379.1:6894358-6919710 GCF_000313985.2 Echinops telfairi
AAATGTTTTGAAAAAGATGATGGCAACATATATACAAATGTGTTTGACAAGATGGATATATGTATGGATTGTGATAAGAGCTGTAAGAGCCCCCAGTAAAGTAAAATTTAAATTAAAAAAAAAAAGTGAGGATGGTGAGACTCGGCCTCACGTGCTTTGGACATGGTATCAAAAGAGGCCAGTCCCTGGAGAGGCACCTCATGCTTGGTAATTTAGAGGTCAGCAAAAAAGAGGGAGACCTCAAGAAGATGGACTGACCCAGTAACTGCAACAATGGCCTCCAACAGAGCAACCATTTGGGGGATGGCACAGGACTGGGGGACGTTTCATTCTATTCTCCATCGGCCACTATGCGTCCGTACCAACTTGCTGGCACCAAGCAGAAGGTATCCTATCGTATCTTTTTCAAAACCCACCAGCCCTGCTTTGGTTAAAGATCTTTCAATCTGCTCCAAATCAAACACGTCTTCCCAATCGTGTTTAGGAAGGACTTCAGCCATCTCCTTCCTGTCCTTACCACCGTTTACTTTATCCCATTGCAAGTCCCAGTATGAATTCCACCACTGTCCTCCTGACAACACCAGTAACTGCCTAATGACCACATCCTAAGAAAATTACCAGTTGTACAACTTTATTTTCTGGGTCTTTCTAGAGAATTCTTCTGCCCTCACTGACAGGATAGTGAGCTCTTTTGTTTCTCACATGTACCCCTGCAGTGAGCCCATCCAGCCTTCATCTTCCACAAGAAATCCTTTGACGTACCGGTGACTACAATCTTGCCCCACCTCAGAGCCTCTGGGATGTGGTGGGGGATAAACAAATAAGCAAAGGGAGCTCGTTGCCTCCTTTAGACGTTTTGATTTCTCTGAATGCTTTTTTCCCTCTCAAGGGTTTTATGAATTTCTGAAGTCAACTGAACGTACAGCATCATGATTATCTCTGACTCACCTCTTCCCTTGTCCTCCTGTGACATCATGGCTGTGTTGTAAATTAGGAAGCAAAAGGATATATCTGTAAAGGATTTTTTCCCCTTCACGTTCTGTTCAAATACCTCTCCCCACTTTTCCACCGTGTTATTCCATACCTAGTAAAGGTCCTTGGCAAGAAAGCCCTATGTTAGCGGTTCTACTTGGTAACACATGGGGTTGCCATGGGTTGGTATTGACTCGATGGCAGTGGCTTTGGCTTTGGTTTTGTAAATGCTCATCTTGTAAGGTGCTGCCAAGTCAGCCCCAACCCATGGTGAGCCCTTGTGTGCGCAGTAGAACCGCTCCATAGAGTTTTCCAGGCTGTGGTCTTTTGGAAGCAAACCAATAGGTGCATCTCGTGAGGCAGTCCCAGATGGGTTTGATTCCTGTTTGAGGATAATAAAGGGGTCCCTGGGTGGCTCAAACCTTTAAGTGCTTGACTACCGGCTGAGAGGTTGGTGGCTCAAAGTCTTCTCTTTTTAGATCTGTGTGTTTTTTATGATCTGAAACATGAGGGGACTTCTAAAAAGTTCACATAAATAATTCCATCGTCTTTCCATGTCATTTTTCTAAGATCTTTTTGAAGCCCCCATATATGTATGCATTCATTGTATTAGGACACTCCATCGGCAATGGTGATGACTGTTTTCTGGTGAGTGATCTGGTAAACCTACACCAGAGGTGTCCCAGAGGTGTCCATACCCTGCTTGGCCACAGGCTCAACCCTGTACTAGATTTTTGAGCATCACTGACTTGGGGGAAAACCCAAACCCTCTGCTATGGAGTTGATCTTGACTTACAGCAACCCTGTAGAGGCCTTCTGAGACTGTATCTCTTCACCAAAGCAGGCAGCCCCATCATTCTCCCACAAAGCAGCTGGTGGATGTGAACCACCAACCTTTCAATTAGCAGTCCAAGACCTCGCCCCACAGCACCACTTGGTGGAGGGGCACCTCAACCCGAAATTTTTAAGAAGCCGTTTCTTAAACTATATCCTTAAGTCCAGAAACGCTTACTTGAACACATGGTTAAAGTTTGTTTAGAGTTGTGGTGGAAGGTTTCAAAGAAGTGGGAAGATTTTGAGCGGATGGGAAGAAAGGTAATCTTTGAAAAAAACAACAGCTAGAGGCAGGGAAACTAGGAGCCTGTCTCCTCCCTTGAAAGTGGAGGGAGGCAACTCCTACGAGAGGGGAAGTGAACTCCCCCAGTGAAGCTCCAGAGGTTCACATTTGCTGAGGCTGAAGCTGGGCTGCCACTGCGCTCTGAGCTTCCCTCGCCATGTGTCTCCCGAGCAGCAGAGGAGGCCTGCGGTGCAGTGCCTGGGTGGGCGGATAGGAAGACCCCACCCTCCATCCCAAACCGCTGCTTGCTTTCCAAAAATGCCACCAGAGAAAGGCTGGCCCTCAGAGTGGCTCTTAGATTGCCTTACCTTAAATATAAACGAACTTGTTCGGATTGAGTCTTGCAAATGCAAACAGTTGGCCGATGTTTGATAGCTCTCCACTTCAGCCCTTGACCTTGTTCACGGCTCCCTTTTCAACAGAAATGGAAAGTGAACATGAGATGTCTGCAATGCAGGAATTCTCCACGTTCGGGAAAGGTAAACAAGGTCCCCTGGTCAGAGACTTCAAGGGGAAATAGGGCTCCCAAGAATGGAAGATTCAAAGTAAATGAAGAGGAAGGAACATGAGTACTTCTAGCCACCACCTGTCTATCGGTTTGTCATCCCGTGGGGACTGATGCGTTGTTTTGATGCTAGCCAGTGGGATCTCAAATCCCAGCAAGGTTCCCTCTGGCAAGGCAGGTTTCAGCGGCGTTTCCAGACTCACATAGACTAGGAAGAAACACCCAGAAATCAACTCCCCCAAATCTCAGTAATACACTTATCTGAGTCATGTTATGGTGCTTTTATAAAATAGAATACTTTTTAGGCCGTGGGGGGGAAATTGAGTTCAGGGTTCATACCAATTTGTTTTTACAAAATTCAAGTAGACATCTTTTCAAATCATTGAAGCCGTAGCACAGATTTCTAGAAAAGGCTAGCCGACGGGACGGCCGTTTGTCCATGAATCACACCCTAAGAAAGGCGAGGACTGTCTCACTCAAAGAGAAGCCAGGAAAGGGCAGCCCATCCACCTGGATGAGCGGAGCAAGAACCTGTGAAGAGCCTGCCAAACTTGATAGCAAAAGACTGTAGAATTGCCCTTGATACAATAGCTCTGGGCCTTGGGATCTCATGGGCAGGGACATTTTCCATTTGAAACAAACATCTTGACCTCAGCAAATTGTCAGCGTCATGGGTGCCCAAAAAATGTCATCCAAAGATCCGATATCTCAAACAGCTGATCTTTCTAGCAGCTAACAACAGCCGAACATGAAGTGTGCCAAAGTCGGAAGCGGCTCTCCTTGTCTTCATCATCCTTTGGAGCAAAGAGGAAACGTGAAAGGCCACGCCGACTCACAGGGCCCCAGGAATTGTGTCGGCCAAGGGCTGTTCTTCCATGAATGTTGCCTTTTCTTTGGTGGGAATTGCTCTTGACATGAGGACGGCTGAGAACAACCGGGCAAACTGCAGCCCTGGGTATGTGAGACGATGGAGTTCCCATACACTTGGCATGAATTTGTGCTTCCAGCCAATGCCAACTGTGTGCCAGTCAATCTCAGAACCGCTCGCTGGAAACCATCGTGAGGGAATTGGAGGCTGGCAGAGTAAGTGCCCTTTCAGTGTGGGTGACTGTGTATCCTGACAGCCACCTGTTCCTGAGCTGCATCTCACTCCCCATTGCAGTCTCCCTTTCCAATGGAGTGTCTGGTTCAGAACAGATGCACAAAAGAAATGTGCCAATTAATGAGAGGCCAAAAGGCTAGTGATGGACAGTTGTCCACATTTTCAAAGTGGAAAAGAGATAAAATTGGGGCACTAGAGATATCTAAAAATTGGTGCATAGTCCCATCATTTTAGGAGTTAGTCACATATGGTCAAGAATCAATGGTACTGAAAAAAGAAATTCAAGCTGCACTGAATGCATTGGCAAAAACGGCAAGGCTCCAAGAATGAACAGAATACCAATTTCAAGAATTCAACAGTTGGAATTGCTCATTCATTTACACCAAGAGATTTACAAGACAGCTGCCTGGTCAACTGAATGGGAAAGACCCATATTTGTGTCCAGTCTAACAAAAGGCAATACCATTGAATGTGAAAATTATTGAACACCATCATTAATATCATATGTGTAAAATGTTGCTGAATAGAACCCAAAGAAAAAATGGCTGCAGCAGTACATCAACCAGCAACTGTAAAAAAAATAAAATTGGATTCAGGGAAGATGTGGATTGAGGAATACCGCTGCCAGTGTTAGATGGAGCCTGGCCGAAGGCAGAGAATAGCAGAAAGATGTTTACTTATGTTTTGTTGATGATATAAAGGCATTCTACCGTGCTTGATAACAAGTTATGGATAACATTGCAAAGAGTAGGAAGTCCAGAACACTTGAACAGAACCAGGGAGGTACCACATGGTTTAAAATCAGGAAAGGTGTGTGTCACGGTGGTATCCTTTCCCCATATGAATTCAAGCTGTCCAGTGAACAGATCATCCAAGAAGCTGAGCTGGATGAAGAAGAATGTAGCATCAGGATTGGAGGAGCGCTCATTAATAATTAACAATATGCAAATGACACAACTTGGGCTTGCTGCAAGCAAGCAGGACTTGCAACACTTGCCGATGGCGATCAGTATGGAATACATCTCAACTTACAGAAAACAAAAATCCTCACAAGTGGACCGATAGATCACATCATGATAAAGACATCAGTGAAGCTGTCAAAGACTTCATTTTACTTGGATCCAAACCAACAGTTATGGAAGCAGCAGCCAAGAAATCAAATGACATATTGCGCTGGGCAAATCATCTGCACAAAACCTCGTTAAAGTATTCAAAAGCAGAGCTGTCGCTTTGACCCCCAAGCTGTGCCTGACCTGAGCCAACGGTATTTTCAATGACCTCATAGGCATGTGAAAGCTGGACAGTGAAGAAAGAGATCAAGCAAGAGTGGATGCATTTGAATGATGGTTTTGGAAAAGAATCGTGAATGTATCACAGTCTGCCAGAAAAATGACAAATCTGTCTTGAAAGACGTACAGCCAGAAACCTCCTTGGACATGAGGATTGTAAGAGTTTATCTCACATACTTTGGACATGTTATCAAGAGGGACCAGCCCCTAAAGAAAGACATCATGCTTGGTAAAATAGAAGGTCAGGGAAAAACATGGATTGACACAGTGGTTGCAACAATGGGCTCAAGTATGGCAATGTTTGGGAGGAGAGCACAGGATCGGTCAATGTTCCATTCTTTTGTACGTAGGCTCATTAGGAATCAGAACTGACTTGATGGTACCTAACAACAAAAACAACAACATTGGGTATCTAAGAACCCTAGCAAACAGGCACTTGGCTGCTCTGGAAAGACTTGCCGTTTGAAGCCACTCAGAAGCTTTGTGGGTAAAAACCTAGTGATTGGTTCCATGAAGAGTATCGCCTAGGAAACCCAATGGGGCAGTTCTATTTTGTCACACGGAGTTACTGTGTTGAAATCAACTCAACAGCAGTCAAAAATAGCACAGATAGCTAAGCTTTGTGATAATTCCTTTAAATGATGGTGTTGGGGGTGGGGGTGGGGAGGGTGCGGGGAACTAACCTAGAATAAATTCTAATATTTTGAAAATCATCATTTCATCTAGAAATTACCTTGAAATGAGAGTTGATCTTCCATAAAAGCCAACAGTATGGTGAAGATATTTTAAAAGTGGGTGAAATCATAAATTACAATGATCTGTGAAATGTAGGTGCCTGAGCGATCATAGATAGCCCACTGTGTTTTGCTATCTATAGCCCATAGATAGACCACACAACATTATATTCCATTCTGAACAACTTGTCTCAAGATGTCCTCTGATAAACTAAAATATGCCCAAAGGAGAGTAACCAGGACTGCTGTCATCTAGAGTTTCTATCCAGGAGCATAGCGAGCCGGCATGGTTTAACCAGGACAAGCACAGAGGGGAGTAGGCAGAAGGAGACAAGAATGCCACCTTCAGTGCTTTGGCAAATAGGAGTTCGGCCTGTTCTGGACTTAACAATGGTAGAACTGGAATAAATGGGTAAAAGTAATAGCGCAGTTTTAATCCACAGGAGGGAAGAATTTTCTAGGAAATAAGAACTGTGTCACATGGAAATACAAAGAGAAACACTGGAGATGTTCCATCAGAGGGTGGATAACCTCCCGTTCAGGAAAGCTGTAGATGAGATGTCTGTATTGGATAAAAGGTTGAGCTTAGTGGTCTTCAACTCAGATTGCCATGATGCCCCATTGTATTCGATATGGACAGGGTTCATTCTAACAAGAAACCTTTCCACACTAGGGCCCCTGTGTGGCAAAGTCCCCTGGAGGTTCCACTCACACTGCATTCTAGATCATGCGTGTCCAGTAGCCCATACATGTTCATAAGGATTCAAGAGCGTTGCGTGAAGGCACTCCAAAACTTGGGTGCTTGGTGGGATTGAAAATGACTGGCCAAGAGCTGCAGCAAAGCTCCTTTGGGGGTGGGGGGGTGGGAACCTTTAAAATTGGCTTATCCTAAATCATCTTCCTTGCCCTCGTCAGAAGAGAACCTATGGTTTCCAGCCCTTAATAGCATGTAGCTTCGTGTAAAACTTGAAGCACCACCAGCAAACAAAGGAGGAGGCACAGCTAGGGTTTATGAAGAAATGCTTGTCAGGAGCTGTTTGCCAGATTGATCTCGGGAGAGTGCTTGCACAGCATGCCCCAGGAAGCATACGTAGGCAGAGAATTCAGAAAATCATGTGCTTGCTTGGTTCCAGGAAATTGGTTAGAAAATAGATTGGCTAATCTTAAAACATTTTAGTGGGCACCATGATTGAGCTTAGATGCCCCCCCCCCCATCACCTTTTTATATAAAATCTCACTTCTCCCTAGGAATGTTAGAACACGCATGTTCATGTTCTTGGCTCGGTGTCTCTTCGGTTCTAATTGTATGCATTTCTCAATAAACCTGTTATTTTGCTCTTTAAGAAGTATTGGAATTTTCTCCTACCGCAGGTTTTAGCCATTAGTTGAAAGTGACTTCCTACCTGTCACCAGGGAAGGACCAGTCTGTAAGTCCTGGGACGTAATTTATAAGCAAGGGAATTGATTCACATGGAATCATGCGATATCATGGCGCATGTCAGCTGAAGTTGACAATGATGGATCTACTAACAGAACTCCAATTTGATTTCTTTTTCCATCGAATTCTTCAAATGCCCTATCTTACATTCTTGTCCTTCAGTTGGTTCTAGGACAAGAATCTTACATTCTTGTCCTTCACGTGTTTAATAGCCACTTTTGACCTTTTAAGCAAAGGATTAGGTACAAGCTAAAACTAAATCAATGGAAGTGCATGGAATTAATAATCATGTTTCTTTCTTACAACATTGTAGTTAGAATGTTGGTGGTAGGGGCACCAGGTAGATTCGACTTCCAGTTTTGTCCATCACTTCTCATCACCCGCGCTTTTCCTGCCTTTCATCTCGTTTTCCTCTACGAAGTTTAATCTTGCAAACTTTCCCGGGACTCCATTAACATCACTTACAAAGGTTTGGTGGGACCAGCGACGTTTATAGCTGCTGCCTTTTCCTACTCAGCCGAACCCTGGAAACCAAATGTGTAGCCAAACATCTGGCTTTGGTTTAGAGGCAGAAGTCGAAAAAAGGGAATTGATATGCAGGTGTGGTGCAAAGCTGGTCTTAAAAATGCAGATGTTATTACCTCGGGGGCCTTGGGTTCTGGAACGAAATGCAACGAGCCACCCCCAGAGGTGAAACAACGGTCATAAAATAGTTTCTCGATTCGCGAGTTCTGCTGGCCTGTCTCTATGCAACATTTAATGGCTCTTTAATAACACTAACAGCTCTTTGAGCTAAATTGCTAACATTTGGGGAGCAAGGTTATGTAAAACAAAATTGAATTATGAAAACAATTTTCCAGTTACTCTGGTATTTCTTTATTTCTGTTTATCTTTTTCCTCAAAGGAGCCATTTACCAATCCTTGCCCGGCTGGCACGGACTGGTGTTCACAGACCCCAAACAATCAACACACACCTCAGAACAACAAGGGCCCGTATTTTCCATCCCTGGTCCTAGCCCAGAGCTTGGAAACACATTCCGTCATGGAAAGATCTCAAACCAAGATGTGCCCAAAGTGGTCTTTTGAAGAAAATTATGATGCTCATATTTTTCTATAGTTAAGTGTTCTTAAAACTCCTCGCTTAGCCCAGTGGTGTCGGAGGTAAAGTTGTGTCATGGGGTAGAAACAGCATGAGTTGGTAAGCGTACCTTAAAGACAAGGGCCCTTTCTAGTAAAATTGGAAATGTGCACACCATAAAATCCCCCAGTCCCACTTCTAGGTATATACTCTGGTGAAGCTCTCCACATGTGCACACTTAAGGGCGATTAGAGTGAATAAACTAGACTCATATGTGTTGACATGGATGGATCTCAGAGTAACAGTGTGAAGAAAGACAGCTACTAAGAATGTGTTACCACTCTGGAATGTTTAAAATAAGATACAGCACATGTAAGTTGAGTTGAGGGGGCTGCACCCCAACTTCAGAGATTGCCTGTGGGGAAGGGGGAGAGATGGGAAAGGACCCAGGGGGCCTTAGTTGTGTCCACATCCATCACGTCGCTTCCTTTATAAAAGACAATGATCTTAGTGGCAGGAATTTAATTGGGTGGGTTTTTGTGTGATGCTGTCCGTCTGCCAGCATCGTTCTTCTGTTCATACTTGACATTGCCCTCCGCGCCGTGGCGACCGCTGGAAGTTGAGCAAATCGCTGCTAAGTCCTGTGCTACTCCCTTGATCAGTTGTGAATGGTGCCGTTGTGATCCGGAGCTCCACGGGCTGGACGGTGGAAGTAGAGCGCCAGGCCTTTTCTCTTAGTCTTCGTCTGGAAGCACCCGTCAAACCTGCTGGCCTCCCAGCAATACTCAAGTTTTCACTGACAAGTGAATGGTGCCTGCACACTGTGGTGGAGTGGTCCTTTCGGCGTCGTTGCGGGTTCTACAGATTACAAATACAGCCCCGACCAAGAGTTCAGCCAGAAAGGTAGATGCGCTGTCAAGAATCCAGGAGGATTTGTATTCAAAATCAACAGAGTTGGGGGAGTTGATTTCTGAGGGGACAAGCCAAGGGTCCGGTCTACAAATAAAATGGATAGCCGGGAGAGTGATGTTCTAACCAATTCATTCTTTTCTCTCTTAGCCTGGCTCCCAATAGCTGCCGCTGAGTCAGTTCTGACTCATCGTGATCCTACAGGACAGCCCCTGTGGATTTCTGAGACTGTAACCCTTTACAGTAGTCAAAAGCCCTCACGTTCTCCTGAGCCTGTCCCTCCTAAGACTCCAGCACTGCTTGTTGTTTATTGACTTACATCGTGGTCATATTCTACTTGCCCGGCACTAGTCTGTGATCCCACTTGGGGATGATAGAAATGGGAGTTTGCATGGTTTTTTTCTCTTCTGTTCCTTGTGACTCAGGTGTACCTCTCCGCGTAAATTATATTCACGATGTAGCCCCAAACAGGACATGCTAGCAACGAGGACAGACCTCTTGCTACATCAGGTAGAACTTTATTGAATAAGTAGAGATAGTTAGCTATGCGTGGAGGGAGGTCTGTGTGATGCTGTTTAGGTTTCCAACTTACTTCGTTTTTCCAACGTATTTCGTTACCATTATATTCGTTTCCTGGGGGTTGTGTCACAACATGCCACAAACGTGGTGGCTTAAAAGAACCCAAGTTCATTCTCACAACGTTGGGGAGGGTACTGCATCTGCTATCAGGCTCTCAGCAGGGTCCTGCGCCCTCTGAAGGCTCTAAGGAAGACTCCATTTTTGCCTCGCTCTTAGTTTCTCATGATGGGTTTCCCCCCCTTGCAGCGGTGTCACTTCCACCTCTCCCTCTGTTCTCACATAGCCCTCTTCTCGCCATCTCTGCGTTTCTTTTATTTTTTTAATATTTAATCATTTTATTGGGGGCTCGTACAACTCTTATCACAATCCCTACATACATCCATTATGTCAAGTACATTTGAATCTTGATTACCCTCATCATTCTCAAAACATTTGCTTTCTACTTGAGCCCTTAGGATCAACTCCTCATTTTCTCCCTCCCTCCCCACTACCCCCTCCTTCATGAACCCTTGATAATTTATAAATTATTATTTTTGTCATATCTTACACTGTCCGATGTCTCCCTTTACCCACTTTTCTGTTTCCATCCCCAGGGAGGAGGTTGTATATAGATCCTTGCAATTGTTTTTCCCTTTCTACCCCACCTTTCCTCCACCCTCCTGGTATCGCTACTCTCATCACTGGTCCTGAAGGGATCATCCTCCCTGGATTCCCTGTGTTTCCAGTTCCTATCTGTACCAGTGTACATCCTCTGGTCTAGCCAGATTTGTAAGGTACAGTTGGAATCATGATAGTTAGAGTGTGTGTGAAGGAACCATTTAGGAACTAGAGGAAAGTTGTATGTTTCATCATTGCTACACTGCACCCTGACTGGCTTGTCTCCTTCCGGCAACCCTTCTGTAAGGGGATGCCCAGTTGCCTACAGGTCTTGGGTCCCCAATCTGCACTCCCCCTCATTCACAGTGATTTGATTTTTTGTTCTTTGATGCCTAATACCTGATCCCTTCGACATCTCGTGATCACACAGGCTGGTGGGCTTTGTTGCTTCTGAGCTAGATGGCCATTTGTTTACCTCAAGCATTTAAGATCTCAGACGCTATATCTTTTGATAGCTGGGCACCATCAGCTTTCTTCACATTTGCTTATGCACCCATTTGTCTTCAGTGATTGTGTTGGGAAGGTGAGCACACAATGATATGATTTTTTCTTCTTTGATGCCTGATAACTCATTCCTTCAGCACCTCGTAATCACATAGCCTGGTGTGCTTCTTCCATGTGGGCTTTGTTGCTTCTGAGCTAGATGGCCGCTTGTTTATCTTCAAGCCTTTAAGACCCCAGACACTATATCTTTTGATAGCTGGGCACCATCAGCTTTTTTCACCATGTTTGCTTGTGCAGCCGCTTTGTCTTCAGTGATCTTGTTGGGAAGGTGAGCATCATGGAATGCTAGTTTAATAGAACAAAGTGTTCTTGCATTGAGGGAGTACTTAAATCTCTGTGTTTCTGTGTCTTCCCATGATCTTCTTTGAAGACACCGGTCATTGGATACCGGGCCCACACACATGCAGTGGTCACCCAGACCTCACCTTAACCAATTCCATCTGCACAGATTCTCACTCCAATAAGGTGGGTTTCTGAGGTTGGTTCCAGAGGGACACGAATGGTGGGAGGACGCTAGCCGATCCAGGTTGCCACGTGATTAGAAATTCTGACTGAGAGCAGGTTCAGAGTCAGAGATCATTTAAACATTAGTTTCATTTTGCTCTTATTGGGTCAGCATCTTCGCTATCAAGAATAAGCAGTGTAGGGTTAGGATTTACCCGCATCTCTTCAGAAACCCATATGGCATCCTACAATTTAGTCTAAAGAAGAAAGGCTGCCGTTGCCATTGTATTGAGGCTGTGACTTAAAGCCCTTTGAGTTCAGAGAAGGGAACACAGGGGAAACCAACTCGGTGTCTGAGATCAAACAAATAGCTCCCAATCCCAATTTTGTGACCTCTGAGGTCTTGGAAAACTGACCACAAACATCTCTGGTCTTCTATTTTCTCACCTGAGAAACAAGGCTAGTGATGCCCAACACAGGAGCTCTGGGGGTAGAGTGGGCTGCACGTTGGGCTGCTAACCCAAAGGTCAGTGGTTCAAAACCACCCACCACTCCACAAGAGCAAGACAAGGCTTTCTACTTGCCATATGGAGTGATAACCTTGGAAATCCCCAGGGACAGTCAGAACCTGCTCTACGGAGTGGTTATGACTCAACTCAATAACAGTGAGTTTGGTTTTTTTGAGAATGCCTATCTTATAGGGTTGCTAAGAATTCCATGAGATAAATAAGGTATTTGACACACATAACACACATTTTATTCTTTGGTTTTTTTGTTTTCTTTGGTTTTGCCCACCATGCAATTCCCTCACTTGTTAGTTCCCTACAATGACGAGGCACATTATACATATGCATAATTTGTATGTTGATAATTTGTGGGGAAATGGAATCAAAAGATAATGAAATTGTCCCACAACCTTTTGGGAGTCCCCTGGAAAGTGGGGGCTGGTTATATGTGGGAAATGCGGTAACGTGCAACACTTTAACTACAGTGTCTGACGTATCATCAATACCAGAAAGCATAGTTCTGAATTTCCCTTTGATGACCCTCGACACAAAACGCAGAATGCGAATGTATAAAGACTTGTGTTTCGTGCATGATACGTTCATATAGAAAAAAATATATTGGGCCAGCTTTGCACTGAGCAATATAGTCAAGTCTTGCCTGCACTGTACTCATCCATGGCCTTTGCATCTTCCTGAAGGATAACGCGGCGTTTAAAGAGAATCTGGATTCACATCTTTTTGGAGCCAAATAGCTCATCTAAAGTGACCCCCACGATGATCATGGTATCAAATAACACAGTTAGACCCATGCAGTATGTGTGTGCCCTTGTTCAGGCCCGCAGAAGCGAAGGCTCTGGTGGATACAGTCTTCTCTTGGCTCATACCATCCCCTCAACTTCAGCCCGCTCCAGCTCTGATCCAATGCCCTAAGGACCATGGCTATTAGTGGAGCATGGCTTAGCCTCCAGGTGGGTGCAGCAGTAAGAAACTCGACAACCAGCCAACAGGTCAGGTTTCCTGTTGGGAGTTCAGCTCTTTTCCAATCTCCACCTTGGTTACTTCCTATGTGTGTGTTATTTGGGGAAAATCCTCTCTTTGGCCTTAGATGACACCCTTTGAAAAATAGGAACAGACAATATTGGCCGGGATGAGGTCTAGGGTCCATTTCTATAATATTCTACATGTTTAAGATTTCTTGTTCTTGAGATATTTTCTTGCATGTATGACTAAACACCACAGCTACTCGGTCTCATTAATGCAGTTTTTTCCCTCAAATTGCAACACCTAGGAAGTCAGGATGTATCTTACCACGTACATGGCTGTGAAATACAAAAGGAGCGGTCGGAACCTCCGGCCTCGGGTGGGGTAGCTATGGCAGTCTGCTTCCACAGACTGACAGCCTTGGAAATCGATGGGACAGCTCCACTGTCTCCTCTGGGGTCCCTGCCAGACAGAGTTGACTTAAAGGCCATGGGCTTGGATTTTTGGATTTTAGGAAATACAATCTATAATAAAACCATGAGAAGTTCTGGTAATAACCCACTGCCACCCAATCAGTATGTACTCTAAAAATAAAACCTAACATCTTCTTCTGAAAAAATAAATTGAAAATTCTGACCAGAAATGAGTGTGCACGGCCTTTGTAACTTCAATCCTTGTCACACTAGTGGAGATGATTAACATAGAAAATAAGCAGTCTCTGGGAGGAGGGTTCTCTTAGAGGACGAGTAGGTTTAGATGGCCCTGAACGTCTCTCTGTACTGTTAGCTGCTTAGTTGCTTTATGCCCTCATTCCATACCCATAGAGGATTTCTTTAAACATAGAAAGTGGTTTATGGAAGTGACAGAGTAGTATCACAGCTATTGAATAATTACAGATAAATTTCCATTGGTATGTTTAGTTATTGAGTATTCTGATGAACTGAGAGCTACTATATCTACCACACATGGATTATCTGATTTTTAATAGTAAAATATGCTGGATACTAAAAATATAGTGTGGATAGTTTCCTATTTACTGATGATTTAGAAGGCCCTGCAGTTTCTTGTAAGAGATTCAGAAACTATGGACTATGCACACAGTGCCATATAACAAAAACTATATATATATATATCATTCCTACCCTAGTCAAGTGCATCTCCCTTGTTCTCACCTTATTAATAGAGAAATAATACTGTGTTAGAAATGCCATTGATTTCTATTGTTGTTTAGCTAGCTTATATGCAGAAAAAGAAGCGGTTCGCTACTTATAAGTGATTGTTGCTTAGCATATCAAGAGTGATGGTGGGCATGACGCACATTATCTACAATACATGTCACTGGGCTGTTAGGTTCAAAACGGCCTCAATTCTGAGCTGTGCTAACAGAATTGAGGCCGTTTTGAACCTGACTTTCCCAGAAAGAAGAGCCAGAGGTGTGGTGCGGTTGGTCTCGGAGGAGCTGCATAGAAAGCAGTTCGTGATGCCAAAACCCGGGATCAGTTATGTGAAGGGCCCTATTCTAAGGCTGGGTTTGATTTCTTGGTTTCCCGAATTGACAGTAGAAATCTCACTTTATCATATGTGCCATGAATTTGTTAGTCTGAAGGAATTAATCAAAAAACTGTTTCTGTAAACATTTTTATTGATTCATCATTGCTGAAATCATGCAGTTTATAAGTTGGTCCTATTTTTGGTAATAGCAATTACTTATGAAAGCTGTTAGATCGTTTCTGTCAGGCTTAATTAAACTTTTTCTGCTAGGAGATTTTTGAAAGAATTTGTGAACTGTTGGCGGTGAAGACCACATCCCAACTATTACTCATGAGAAGGAATCTTTACCGGTAAAAATAACTCCGAGGCATCAATCCCCAAATCTGGGGTCCAGTTGGCTCCTTTGAGACAAATCCCACATGGCCTCCTCCCCCATCCCAGCCCAAGACTGGGTCTTGTGTATTATTTATGAGTGCATTCACTGTTTTTCCTTTCTTTTCCTGAATCTTTTTCTTTTCTTTGTCAGTGGCTCGCTCTATTTTTCACTATGATCCTTTTGTAAATTTTAATAGGAAAAGCACCCAAAGGTCACTGGAGACGCTCAGAGTAGCAACTTTTCTAGAAAAGTCTTCCGGAGGGCTTCTCAAGGGAGAGCTCTGACACAGTTATGAGCCCGAGGGAGGGACGCCTTTAGTCAGACGGTATTGGAATGTGGGAGGACGTTGGGGAGAGCAAGGTTTAGGGCCAGAGTATCTGTGGACTTAGACTGAGGGGAAGTTTCAATGATAGAGTCTATCCATCTGCTTTCAGGTGGGCAGCAGATAAGAGGTTGGAACAACCCAGCAATGGGCCAAGGCCAATGAAGAAGAAGAGTCTTTATAAAGGTCTTGGTAATCGGTGGTCCCTGAAGAATTATGAGGGAAGAGGTGATTTAATAAAAACGATATATAATTTAATAAAATGAATTTGTTAGCATTGGGCAGAGTGGGAAGGAAGGAATAGGGGAGGAAAAACTGAAATGCAGGAGGACCAGTTTCTACTGTAATAATTAAGGGGATCCCTTGGGTGGCACAAACCATGAAGTGCTCAACTAAAACTGAAAGGTTGGCAGTTCAAATCCACCCACTGGCACCTCAGTAAGCACGCATGGGAGACTACTGAAAAACCAGCCATGAAAAACCCCAGGGAGCATAAGGCGTCACGTGAGTCAGAACCACGTGATAACGGCAGAGTAAGGCGTTGCCTGTGTTCCTCAGAGTGGTGCCAGGAGAACTACTAGCCATAGCAGTAACAAGAGAAATTTAAAAAGCACTTACTGAATTCTTATTGTGTGCCAGGCATCGCGGTCCCTGCTTTGCATGGGCTATATCCTTTCCTCATCGCAGCCACCTTATGAAATAAGTGCTATTACTAATCCCATTTTGCAGATGAAGAAGCTGAGACTTAGCCAAGTTAAATGATTTCCCTAAGTAAGTGGTAGAGCCAGGACATGGGCTTACGTCATCTGGTACCTGAACCCACACCCTAAAGGAAGGACCTAAGAAAAGTTGGACGTTACAAATGAAAAAACAGTCATTGTTTAGTTTGCTTCACATCGTCTTCTGAGTTGTGGTATCTTCAAGCCCAGGATTTTACCATAAGAGTTTAAAATCTTATGGTAAAATCCATTTTACCATAGTGAAACAAGTCCTGAGCCAATGACCCATGTCATAAATTGGGATCCCCAAGTAGCAGACGTGTAGATCTGAGCACGAGAGGTGGTTGAACCCTGCGGGGCCAGCAGCAGGAATAACTCTGAGGGGCTGTCACAGGTCAGGTTCCGAAATAAGAGGCAAGAAAAGGCAAGTCGAGCTAGCTTCTGTTATGAGATTTACAGCAAAGGTTGGGACCAAGATTCCCGAGATGTACAGAGACATGTGAGTTACCAGGTAGAGGTCAGGCAGGGCAGGATGGGATGTGGGTTTGTATTCCTGGTGTGTACATGCAAGGACGTGTGCAGGGAAACCAGGGAAGCCACACCGACTCTGACAGATGGGATAAGGTTGATACCGTGGAGTCAGGTATTGGGTGTATTTTTCCAAGCCCAAGTCACTGCTCCGTCAGGTACTCTGGTCCTTCCCGGGATATTTTGCCTGCAGGACCCACCTTGTGTGGTCCATGGAAGCTCACAGAAGCTCATAAGGAAGACTCTTAGGAATGCTACCTCTGCAGGGAACGGATGCAGGAATGGGCAGGTGCAGTGGAGCCTTCAGCTGATCCCACGGGGAGCTCTGGAGCTGGAATGAGCGCTCAGAATTGTCCCAATGGGGGCAGGGGGGTGGGCTCTTATACCACTTCATTAATCAGCCAGTGGGTACTGGATTCCCCCGGGGACAGAGTGTAACCTTTTTGGCAAAGCAGTTTCTCTCGCTGATGCAAGGTCCAGGTGAGGGATGCAGCTGTGATTCCCAGCAGCCAACACTCCCGACAGCTGGAGCAAAGAGAGACCCCATCCCCCAGGGGATATGGCCTGCACACCGCAGCACCCACTACAACAAAACATCAGACCCTGCAGTGGGGTCACATTAGCGACCCTACAACAGCTACTCACCTTGAGCCACATTTGGGGGGACGGTCTTCCTTTAAAAGTATTTTTTGAGGGGAGGAGCCATCCAATAAACCTGTCAGTCCATTTCTTTGCAGTGGAGTGATGGCCACAGACCTTGATGAACGTGATCGATGTGGACGGCATTCGGTGTGTGGCTTAATTGAAACACTGTGTTTGGGACCCTTTTGGTGTTAATGTGTCAATCCAATACTGTTTTCACACCTGCCCTCTTTGTTTATGATGCCCAAGCCTCGTCTGGATCTCTTGCTTCAAACTCAAACAAGACCACGAACTGTTGTTGTTGGCCGGGAATTCAGCTCATATGGTGTCATGAAGTCGTCATCAAGTACATCTGAAAGACTCCGTTAGGCTGCTCTGCAGAGGGGAGCCTTGTGCCCCACACACCTAGGGAGCATTCCACTATACCACTATATCATCTTGGCAAATATTGGACACACGCACAAAATGCATATCAACCCCCCTAAAAAGTGACTGCTAGTGGCTAGAGTGGGATCCAGGAGTCCTTTTTATTTGTTTTGTTTGTATTTTTGATTGTGACAAAAATACAGATCAGAACATATCTGCCCACCCGGCATTTTTTCCATGCAGTGGGTTCACTGACAGGGACGGCATCCCTTACAGTTTTCCACCACCACCCACCGCTGTTTCCAAAGGATCCCACCACCACCACCAGTCTCCCCGCACCCAGACTCTCTGAAAGTCACCAAGTCGGGTACTTAATGGAAAACTAAACCCACAAGGCTCGCATCTTTACCGGAGCGGGAGCATACTGCCACGTCTTTCACCATAGAGACACCGGTGGATTCTGACCTCTGGCCTCTTTCTCAGCAGCCAAGCTCTTAACCATAGCCCTGCTGGGACTCCATTCTTTGATCTTACATAACAGGTGTGTGTGTGTGTGTGTGTGTTCGCGCCTGAGTATGCAATCTGCTTGAAAACCTTCAAAGAAAGGCATGACAACTTACTTCCGAGAAACCAGCCATTGAAAACCCGGTGGGGCCCAGTTCTGCTCAGACCCGCCTGGGGTCATCATGAGTCTGAATCAACTCGTAGCAACGGGGGCTGATGGATGTGTGTAATAGAACGCTGGCCTCTGAAAATGTGACTAGGCCAGGAGTTTGCACTTCTGGTGTCGGATCGCCTTGGTCACCTTCCCCAGGTAGCCAAGGGCCAGCGCTACCAAAGCCATTGTCTGCAAGATGCTGAGCTTACTAAGCTCAGGCCATTCTCCGCACTCCGGGCTCTAATTTAGACAAGGGACACATTTCACTTTTAGAAGGACCTGTGAACATAGACTAGCCACTAGCATGCCTTCAGAGGAGCTTGACCAGGCTCTACAAGGTCCAGAACTCTAAGCGTAGGAGGACTGCCTATTGCAGCTGGGTTGTCAATAAAGAAAACTCGATGGTGGACTGAGGATGGTACTGAGAGGCAGATAGCTGTCGTCTTATAGTTAAAGAGGTGACGTACAAAGAGGGTTGGAGGGTTTTTTTTTTTTCCTGTGTTGCACAAGAGGGTGAGAGAAAGCTGATTCTGTCTCAAAGGGAAAGAGATTTTTCCGTTCAATCCACGAGTCCACCAGGGGAGGAGTTTATTGATGTGGAGGGTTCAAGTGTAGCAGCTCCTAGGGTCAAGGCAGAAATTCAAGGGGTTCATGGTGATGTTAAGGATACAGTACCACTGTTAAGGATAGAGTACCACTCATGCTGCTTAGGGGCAACCAAACGCCTCACGATCGTTGGTTCCTTGGTTGGGAGCTTTAAGGCCATGGTCTCCGGGACCATGCACTTAACTGGCCCCATAACGTGTTAGTGCTTCTGTTCGACCTCCTACTTCAGTGCATAGTACCTGGGAGCTTCAAGTTTGCAGGGGCCGTCTCAGGCACAACCCCTGGTCTCTGTTCTCCTGGAACCACAGAGGAAGAAAGAGGAGAGCGGAAGAATGGGGTGGGTGCCAGCTACCACGACTGAACGTTTTGATCAATGATTGCATAGAAGAAACCTTATCAAAGGGAGGAAAATGCAGAGTAGAATTTCACGTTCTCATAGACTCCAGACTTCTTGGAAACCACGAAGGTGGAGTAAATCCCTAAAACTGTACCCTAAGATAACCTTTAATCCCGAAACCCAAAATACTTCCTGAATCCTTCTTAAAACTCAACCGTCGTTTTGCTTAACCAGTAAAAGATGCCTGCCTTGATCATTAGGCTCTTTGGAGACTTCTCCATCCAGAATCAAGGTGACAAGGACTGGAACGATTAGATAGGAGGCTTAGTGGGCAGTGCGTTTATGCTAGTGGTGTAGGACCATCTCAGGGCAAAAAGAAATAGAAACTCCCTGCTACTGAGTCCGTTCTGACTCACAGCCCCCTCCTATAGGACAGAAACTAGAACTGCCCCTGTGGGTTTCTGGGACTGTTACTCTTTCCCAGAGTAGAAAGCCCCTCTTTCTCCTGCAGAGTAACAGGTGGTTCAAACTGCTGACCTTGGGGTTGCAGTGTGGCACATGACCTACTATGCCACCTGGACTCCCATCTCAGAAAAGGAAGGTAAGAAGGGTTCCACAACTAGAGGAATGCAATCCGTCAATAAATTGTACATATAGAAACTATTGGCTTGGTGTATGTTCTGAAATACATGGATTCTCAACAGCAGAATAAATAATATCGTATACTTTTTAAAAAATATGAGCTCCCATTCAGAAGCTCTGAGGTGGCCCCTAAGATTCTGCGTTTGCAACAAGCTCCCAGTGGGTGCTGATGCTACTAATCTAGAAACAACAGTGAGTGTCAACGGGGTTGATGGTCTGGATAAACTAGCCCAGGAGTCTTTGATTCTGAATTGGATGGTGCCATTCCCCATACCGGAGAACTGAGAACTGACGTCCAAGTGCATTTGGGAGCCACTATCTTGACTCACAGCTGCTGCCTGTCCTTCTGAGGCACCAGCCAGGCTTCCCTGGAAACAGGGAGAACAGTGCTTGGCAGTGACAGAAATATGGTCGGTCACCTAGTCCTTCAATTAATATTTATTGAGTGCCTACAGAGAGCTGGAGACTGTTCCAGGCACTTGAGATGCAAAGATAAACAAGGCACTTTTAGAATCTAGAGGAGGGAGTCTAAACCAAACAGTCCTCACGGGGGATTGGTTACGTGTCTAACTTACAGTTTTCTTGGCCCAAGCTCTTGAAACCCCCCGAATTTTCTCGCTCCATCACCCTCTACGTCCAATCTGTCACCAGGTTGGCTCAATATGAATAAACAATGCCGTGGGACTGCCAGAAACCTAATGCATGGACAGAAGTGCCCTGAACTAGTAGTGTAATGGCCCTGCTCCCTCTGCCCAGTCAGCCAGCAATTGGACAATGGCCTTCAGTTCTCTAGGCCCTGTCCCAGTCCAGTGGGGAGCAGCCAGGGTAGGGAGGAGGCCTGAACCATGTTGCACCAAGCACCGTTAAGGAACAGGCAGTGTTGTGCCTGCTTTCAGACAGAAGAGCGGAGGGACCCCGAGAGCCTTCCTAGCGGTCCCTCTACTTGGATGCTCCCTCCACATTCTTCACAGAGATGACTCCTAGCTTTTTGCATTTCTCACGTGTCACCTTTCCTGATTATACGAGCGAATGCAAGCTCCCCAAGCATTCTTCACTATCTCCCTGCATGTTAATGTCTTCGTCACAATGACCACTGGCTAAGGAGGCCTGGTGGTGCCTTGGTTAAGCACTCCTCGTTAAGTGAAAGGTTGGTGGTTGAAACGTACCAGCAACCGAATGAGAGAAAGATGCGGCCATCTCTTCTATAAATATATATTATTTTGGAAACGATATATCTTTGTAGGGCAGTTCTCCTCTGCCCTATAGGCGCATTCTACTCTAACCAACAGGGTCACTAGCAGTGGGTTCACATCTCTGCCTTTGTCTTGATTCCTTGTTTGTTTGTGAGGGCAAGAACCATCCATGCCTATTCACCAGTACCAGTGCCCAGCACCCTGCTATTGATAGTGCACTATTGAGCTGTCAGAAAGTGATTCTGAACAGGGACTCAGAGATACTTGTACACCAACATTCATTGCAGTAGTGTAAGGAAACGAGATGTACAGTGTGGTTCATTCGTTTTTAACTCAAAAAGCCACATGGGGCAAGCGGCTACCATTTGGACAGTGTGGCTCCTGCAGGGGTTGCCAGTCTTTCCCTGTAAGGATCCAGATAGTAAATACTGTAGGCTTGGGTTACGTGTAGTTTCTTTCTACTTCTTCTGCTGCTTCTCTCCCTCCTTTTTCTTCCTCCTCCTCTCCTTCTTCATGCTCTCTCCCTCCCTCTCATCCTCTATGCCCCCCACCCCATCTCCTATCCCTTTAAAAACGTAACACACAAAACTACTGCGGTTAATTCTGACTCCTGACCAGCCCACGTGTGTAGACTAGAACTGTCTTCCACAGGGTTTTCAAAGCTGGGACCTTTTAGAAGCAAACGCCAAACCAGTCTCCCCAAGGCACCTCTAGGTGGGCTCCAACTGCCAACCTTTCCATTGGTTGTCAAGCACTTAACTGCCTGAACCACCCTGGGACTCCAAAAATGTGAAAACCACTCTTTTTATAAGAAAAAAAACAACAACTTTTATTGGGGGCTCTTACATCTCTTATTACAATCTATACATTCCCCCAGTGTGTCAAGCACATTTGCATCTATGCCGCCATCATCATTTTCAAAGCATTATCTTCCCATTTGAGCCCCTGATATCAGCTTCCCATTTCTTCCCCCTCCCTCATGAACCCTTGATAAGTTATAGATTATTATTTTCATATCTTCATTGTCTTCTGTTGACTCTCACCTACTGTTCAGTTATTCGTCCCCCTGGGAGGGGGTTATATTTTGATCCTTGTGATCAATTTCCCCTTTCTACACCCCCCCTCCTCTAATCATCCTGGTATCTCTACTCCCCTTGTTGGCCCTGAAGGGTTTATCTATCCTGGATTCCCTGTGTTGCGGGCTCTTATCTGTAGCAGTGTGCATGCTCTGGTCTAATCCAATTTGTAAGGAAGAATTGAGGTCAGGATAGTGGGCTGAAGGAAGCACCAAAGAACTAGAGGAAAGTTGTGTGTTTCGTCGATGCTATGCTGCACCCTGACTGGCTCATCTCTTACCTGTGACTCCTCTGTGAGGGGATGTCTAATTGTCTGCAGGTGGGCATTGGGTCTCCACTCCATGCCCCACCCAATTCATATTGGGTATGATTTTGTTCTGGGTCTTAGATACCCAATATGTGATCCCATCGACACCTCATGATCACACAGGCTGGTGTGCTTTTCCAGGTGGGTTTTGTTGCTTCTCAGCTAGATGGCCGCTTGTTTATCTTTAAGCCTTTAAGACCCCAGATGCCATATTTTTTGATAGCCAGGCACCATCAGCTTTCTTCACCACATTTGCTTATGCACCCATTTTGTCTTCAGTGATCGTGTAGGGAAGGTGAGCATCACAGAATGCCGATTGTTAGAACAAGTGTTCTTGTGTTGAGGGAGTACTTGAGCCGAGGCCCAATGTCCATCTACAACCTTAATTCTTAACATATAGATATGAGTACATAGTTCTATTCCCCTCGATATATATATATATATTTATACACACACACACACACACACACACACTATATATATATATATATACATACATACATACATGCCTGTATTTAGGCCTCTTTAAATGTCCTTTGCCTCCTGGTCCTTTCCTCTGTTCCCTTTTACGTTCCTCTTTTCCCACCATCATGTTCAGCCTTCATTCGCGGAAAACTAATGAACCAAACTCCTGTGGAGAAGTTATCTGCCGACCCCGGTCCTGGAGCCAAGGAGCCTTGGTGATGCAATGGTTGAATGCTGAGCTGCTAATGGAAAGGTTGGCAGTTCAAGTGTACCGAGCAGCTCAAAGAAAGACCTGCATGTCTGCTTCCATAAAAGCTTCAGCCAAGGAAACCTCATGGATCAGTCCTGCTCTTGTCCCGTGGAGGTTCCCTCGCTCCTCCAAGGGTGGTTCCGGTTGAGAAACTCAGCACTCTGGGTCACCACCTGTGTTAGAAGTGAAAAACAAATCGGCCCCTGCCCTAGAGCTGCTCACGCGGAGTCTGCATCTTAGCAATATCCCCAGGTGACGATCCGTGGACAGTTTCAAATCTGAGAAGCTTGGCTTCAGAGGATAAGGCTTCTCAGGACTTTACGCTAAGTCCCTAAACTGTCAGAGGCTTGTCTTCTCCTTACCCAGCCTGAACCCCCACTTTCCTACTCCCCGTCCTGCATGCAGCTATGCTAGCTGTCTTCCTGCACCGCTTCCTTCTCATTCAAAGCATGCTGACCACAGCCTCCACTCGCAGGAGTTTATTTGCCTGCCCGTGAAACGCTGTGCCCCCGGGAGGCTCCTGGCTGGGCCCCCTGTGTGCCCTGAGAGGAGCCCCCAGTCCCTGTTGGCTAGCTCTCTTCTTCTGCCTAAAGTTGGACCTCCCAACGCTTTTCACTTTCCGAATCCCCAACTTGTGTCCCTGTAAGCTATCGCTCTGTTTGCTTACAATCTGTTGCTATCAAACCAACATTCCAAAGTTCCCCCAGTAAAGAAAACTAGCAAACACCCACCCTCCTTTAATCAAGCATGCCGTTCCAACGTTTGCCTTCAGCAAGCAGATGAGCACATTGATGCTGCCAGGGAGGGGAAGGGGGTGTCAGATCGGGCCCGAGTTCCACTCCACGCCTCATCACAGAGCTGCCTTTGATCCTTAATTCGAGCCATCCTAGGGCAAGCAGAGTACACTCTGAAAACATACTTTGTGATTGAAAAATGTGCGGCACACCAGCCAGAACATTTGTTTATATTTTACCCTCAATTTTGGAGTGCTTGTTCCCTGTCACGCTTCCCTTGAGAACTTCACATAATTAAAGAGGTGTGAGTGCCCCATGGATGACCGCGTTCATGAAATAGTACGCAAGCACAGTGCCCGACCCTAAAGGGCTGCTTGTCACCTTCCCAGGCATGACACCCACAGTGATAGGGCAAATGGAACGTTGCGGCTGCGTTTCCAAAGAGGGGACAACAGTCTAGGCGCCCCAGGAATTTAAGGGCCTCCAGAAGACCCCAGTGTGTCTCTCCAGTCCCGTTAGATCAGGGTGGCTCAGGGTTGGCACAGCTCTGATTTGTGACAGCTGTAGTGGGTGTCCGGTGCACACTGTAGACAAGTTAGTGGCCTCCACCCATTAGGTGCCCATATCACACCTCCACATCTGTGACCGATGGTCAAAAAGGTCTCTGGACATTTCCAACTGTCCCTGGGGGCCAAACTCTCCCCCAATGGAGCCACTTCCTCTTGGAAGAGGACCCTCTGAGGCAAGGGCTTTGCCACCTCCCATCAGTGAATGGGTGCCAACCCTCACTGCTTAAGAGGATCAAATGAGAAATGACCAGCGTTGGCAGGCCTGTGTCAGACCAAGTCAAGTCGGACTCTGGGGGTCAGGCCTGGACCTCGGTAGTTTTTAAGACTCCAAAGTGAGCCTAGGTACTTGCAACTTTTAGGGTTGAACAAGAGAGAACGCTGAAAGAAGGGGCTATGTCATGACCTCCATCAAAGGCTAAAGAGGGGAGAACATCAGAGGCAAGGAGAACATAGTTAGGCAGTACCTGAAAAAGTTCAGGCACACAGCGACTCCCTGAGGCACCAAGTCCACTCCTAGGTGCAGATCAAAAGACTTGGAAGCAGGTACACTAATGTCCATGTCAGCATTACTCACAATAGTCAAAGGGTGGAAAACCAGTATCCATCCACAAACAAAAGGTACTATGTATATAGAGGAGCCCTGGTGTATATAGAGTAGTCCTGGTGGCCCAGTGGGTTAAATGCCAGGCTGCTAGTCAAGAGGGTCAACCGTTCAAATCTACCCACCATTCTACAGGGGAAAGATGAGGCTACAAAGGTTTGCTGTCTCTGAAACATGGTTGCTATGAGTTGGAATTGACAACAGCAGAGGGGTTTTGTTTGGGATAGATTTTACACACACACACACACACACACACACATACACACACACACACGGGAGTACCCCCACCCCACAAAAAACGGATTTTTTTCAGAGCTATATATTTAAATTTTTTACAAAACAAGCTTTTCACCTTCAAAGTACTCGCCATTACACTTAATACATTTGGCAAATCTGTGATTCCATTCTTGGAAACATTTTTCAAATTCATCTGTTTGGATGGCGGACAGCACCTCCCTGTTTTTTTCTTCACCTCTTCTACATCTTCAAATCCCTGTCCTTTCATGTCCCTCTTCATTTGCAGAGACAAAAAGAAGTCACACAGAATGAGGTTAGGTGAGTAAGGTGTGTGGGGCAAGAGAGGCATGCTGGGGATTTTTTGTTTTGTTTTTCATGATAGTGGGACAAGAGGAAAGTAAAAGGAAATAGAGGAAAG
>NW_022111379.1:6920644-6922847 GCF_000313985.2 Echinops telfairi
AAAATAATAATTTATAAATTATCAAGGGGTCATGAGGGAGGGAAGGTGGGAGAAGGGGGGGGGGAATGAGGAACTGATACCAAGGGCTCAAGTAGAAAGAAAATGTTTTGAGAATGATGATGGCAACAAATGTACAAATGTGTTTGACACGATGGATGGATGGATGGATGGATGGATGGATGGATGGATGGATGGTGATAAGAGTTGTACAAGCCCCCAATAAAATGATTTCTTTAAAAAAACTTTTTAAAAAAGAACTTGCACACTGAGATGGCTTCGTGAGCAGGTGCGTTGTCTGGTGACAAAACCAGTCCCCCGTAAATCAGGCCTTTTTGGTTGCACACAATTGCGCAGTCTTTTCAGAATCTCTAAATAGAAAGCTTGATTAACAGTCTGACCTGGTGGAACGAACTCCAAATGCACTAGGAATCGACAGATATTTCCATCCGTTTGGGAAGTTGATGGACATCCAGAACAAAGTTTGTCATCAATCGACATTTCACCTTTTTTGAAACAAGAAACCACTCACACATGAGTTTTTCCCATAGTGCTGTCCTTGTAAGCTGTGTTGAGCATCACAACAGTTTCTGTGGCATTTTTCCTGAGCAGGAAGCAAAATTTCACCCATTCTCTGTTCTCTTAAATTGGTCATCACACACACACACACACACACACACACACACACACACACTCACACTCACTGCCACCGAGCCCATCCTTACTCCTAGTGACCCTATAGGAGAGAGAGGAACTGCCCCTGTGGGTTTCTGAGGCTATAAATCCTTATGGGAGTAGAGAGAGAGCCTCTCCCTTTCCCCTGGAGCAAGTGGAGGTTTTGAACTGCCAATCTCATGGTTGGTTGGCAGCCCCACCTGTACCCTCCACATGGCCAGGACTCCTGTGGATGAACACAGAGGCTATTTCCACACCGTGTGGGCCGTGAACAGTGGCTGGCTGCGTTGCGGCACTGGCGTTCAGGTTTCTGTTCGTGTCCCTGTGTTTGGCTTTTTGGCATCTGGGTCTAGGGGTGGGATGGCTGCTCCTTCAGGCCGTCTTACACCTGCCAGCGTCCTTTTCAATGGACGGCCTGGGCCTGCACAGGCTCTGGGGTTTCGATCTTGGCCCAAGTGGACCCGCAACAATGGACCACCCGTTTTCATTCTCCAGGTCCCTTTGCTTTCATCGTACAGGGTGCGTCCCCTCCTTCTTGTCTGTGTTGGCTGCTCGCTTGTTTTCTTCAGAACACTCATGTCATTCGAACTCTTCATCATTTCACCATAGGAGGCACCGGTGGCGCGGGATCTGCCGCCAATGAGAGCGGCAGTGACAGCGCCTCCATCTGATGGGGACGTGCAACCCACCCATTGTGGTCTTTACTGTGTTGCCATTCCCTTGGACGCTCCACGTGTGTTTTAGAAAAGTAGTGCATGACTTCCAACTTGCTTGGGTTGTAAAGTTTGCCCTTTTCGCTTCTACTATTTGCATGGCAGAAAGGAATCGGAGCAACCGCTCGGTCTGTTGTCTTTGTCACCAAGAAGGAGATGAGCTTGGCTGCAGGCATTGTCTCCACGATCTAAGGCTTTCATAGAGAGTCAGTCACCGTGCAGTTTCCAATTTGCTGAAAACTTCTTCATCGTAAGTCCCATGATCAACCTGTATCCTAGAAAATCCATCCAGATGACCTGTCAAAACAAAGCGAAATACAAATGTGCTGTCCCACAGTGAATCCTGACTCTTGGAAAGCTCCTGGGATAGAGGAGAACTGCCTCTGTGGGTTTCTGAGCAGGTATATTTTTATAGGAGTGGAAAGCCTCGTCTTTCTCTGGTACAGGGTCTAGGGGGCTGGAACCGTTGACTTGTGATTAGCAGCTCATCAGTGTACCCCACTCAGCCACCAGGGATCCAAGACGGCCGGCCCCTTGGGGATTCCCCCAAAACAGCCGCCATAAGCTTCTAGCCGATATCCCTTGTCTTCATTATGAACTGGCCCAGCAGATTCACTCAGAAGCCACTGTTTTTGTTGTTGTTCTTGTTGTTTGTTTATTTTTAAACCATTTTATTGAGGGCTCATACAACTCATCACAATCCATCCATCCATCCATTGTGTCCACATTTGTACATTTGTTGCCATCATCATTCTCAAAGCATTTCTTTCTACGTGAGCCCTTGGTATCAGCTCCTCATTGGACCTTGTCTTTCTTGT
>NW_022111379.1:6922947-6933697 GCF_000313985.2 Echinops telfairi
CACACACACACACACACACACACACACACACAACTCAAAAAGGTTTGAATGGAACTGCTGGTATAAAAAAATTCACTGTGAACAGAGAGAACCTTCCCAGGTGACACCACTGGGTGCACTAACTCAGAACGATTTGCTTGGTAATTGCCTAGAGGGGAAAAATGCGTACTACGAAAGCTCCGCTCACCCAGCACAATTCCGTCTTGGGGGGGGTACCCCCATGTATATGTATATATAGATAGATATAAAATGGCTGGATAATAATCCATTGTATATATCTATACATGCAAGCAATGAAATATTATAGGCTTTCTACTCTCATAAATATGTACAGTCTTAGAAACCCACAGAGGCAGTTCTATACCGTCCTGTAGGGTTACTCTGAGTCAGAATCAACTCGATGGCAGTGATATTTTTAATAAACATGTACATATATGTATATTATATATAATACCCCATTGGATAGTTAGGTGGATAGATGCAATGGAATATTGTTCAGCCATACGAAGGGCTGAAGCCCTAATACATGCTACTGTATGGGTGAACCTCAAAACCATGATGCTGAGTGAGATGTCTATAACCAGTTGTTTCTGCTTCCACGGTGGTTGCACGTGTATATCGTCCCACCAGCAGAACATCGGGGCTCTGACCTTCACACGCTGTTCCCCGTTGATTAGTTTCTGTGTGCTTTTTAACTCTGCTGTCAGTGCTGGCGTAAGGTGGTGATATTTCCCTGGTTGTTTCGATTTGCATCTTTTAGATGGCTACTGATCATTCGTAGTCCTTCATTTGCTGTTGTTTGTGGTTGTTGGCAGTCTGGATTTCTTCTTTGTGAACTGGCGGGGCATGCCATTTGCCCAGCTTTTCATTGAATTGTTTATTCTCTCCACGTAGCGGTGCTCCAGGTTTCTGTAGAGATTAGTCCCTTGTTCGATGTGTCCTTACCCAATCTTTCCCTTGCTCTCTGGGTTCCCTCCATTCTCTTTTGATGAAGCGTTTTGATGCACTTATTTTTAATGTCTTATTGTTAGTAGGTCCCAGTCTTTTATTTGTCTTCCGCCAAGTGTTTTTTTTTTCATTTATGTTTGATAGTGTGTGCTAAGGTGACCAGATTTTAACATTGGTAAAGCGGGACACCATTGATAAAACTCATATCCCGGCGAAATAGCCACACGGCAGCCGAAAACCATATACCCTAACTTGTCGTGCATGCTTTCCAAAAATCGGGACTTTTTTAAACCGCCACGGGACATGGGAAAAATGGCTAAAAATCGGGACTGTCCTGCCAAAAGCGGGACGTCTGGTCACTTTACTTTGTGCCCTGTGTTCAGGCATTAAATTTGACCCTCTTTTCTCATTGACGGGCTTTACAGCTCTGGGATTTACATTTACCTCATTTTTTTTTTTAAGAAGAGGAGAGCAGGGGCCTGGTGACACCTCAATTTCAGGAACAGGGGAATGGATAAAGACAGACCAAGGACAACGAACTACCCCACTAAGTTTCTCTGTGTGTACATTTTGTCCTCCTAAGTGGTTAATAGAAAAATCCTTGTGATGAAGAAGACATGGGATCTTATTTTTAGGGGAAGCAGAAGTGGATGAGCGAAGGAGACTGGGGACTATCTCTCAGCTAGACTGAGAGAGAAGGGACCCAAAAGAGGGAAAACTTGACAATTTAGGGAAAGTAGATGGAGCCTTTGGGGCCTTAGGAAATGGGGAAAGAGGCAACGATGGGCCAGGACAGGAAGCAGCCCTGAGAACTTGAATCACCAATTGATTCCAGTTAACTGGAGGACAGGAAGTCCCTTCAGCAGTGGGAACCTGGGTCTTGTAATGAATGTCTCCCCAGTGATTTCTGTGCTACATACGTTCTGTGCTAAAAGGAGACGGAAGACATAAGATGCTTCCATTTCTGATTTCTGGGTTTGGGTTCAGGGCTTCAGCATCATCGCTCTGAACTCTTCCATTATAATAGGGTGGTTAAGGGCCTAGGTTTTAGAGCCACCCAAGTACCGTTTCATTCTTGACCTCCTGTCTTACTAGGCTGAGCGATCTTAGAGAAGTTTCTTCCCCTCTTTGGACCACAGTTGTGCCATCTGTAAATTGGGTGTAAGCATCTCAAAGTGTGGTATAGATGGAAGAGTCGATTGAGATCATCCATGAAAAGTGAGTATAGTTCTCACTAGAGGTTAGCTACTATCATTATTTATTGTTCTCCGGCCCTGACACCAGAGGTCCCAAAGTCCTGTTATCTGGTCTTCAGAAGTGCCTTTTTGAAATCTCCTCCTCACTCTCAGTTGGCATGACCTGAATCCAGCTTTCATCATCTCTTGCCTGGGCCTCTACAGTTTTCTAACCAACTTCTGTGTCTCTGGTCACCATCCCGCAGCCAGCAGGTCTGCCTGCACTGCCACCCAACCGGCCCATCTCCAAAGTTAGGCGAGCCATGTGTTCCTCTAAGGAAAGTCCCCAGGGTGGTCTCTCACCAACAGGACCAAATTCAAAAGCCCCCTCCCCAGAGCCTGCTTCTTTGGCTACCCTTCCCACAACCAGCAGGTGTTGCCTGGCGCCCCTGGTTGTGTTTTAGAGGTCTGTGTATTTTCAACTTACTTTAATTAAGTGTTGGTCAAATGAAGTCCCCTGTCCATACTTGGTATGCCTTGGGTTGAAGGGTTGCACATTTTTCTTCCTGTTATGTTTTAAATATAAAACGGTTTGTTTTCCCAACAAGTGCTGCAAGTAATTTGGAAACATGGCCTGGTCCTGATTAATTTCTGCATCTCATGTTGGGCTGGGTGTATTTATATTAATAAGAAGACTATGCAAACAGCTTACATGGGAAGGTTTCTCCCGAGGACACAGAGGCTGGTGAAACCGGCTAATTCATGAGACAGGGGAGGTTGCAATGGAGGTACCTTTTGCTCTTCTATAAGCCTGTAGCTACAACAAGTATCCTAATGACTGTGACAGATCTCATTTAAAACAATTGTATTGTTACAGGTCTCCTTAGTTTGTCACTGACCAGACAGCTTGCCTTTAGGGACAGTGTGTGCAAGATGACATTGGCGGGAAGGTGGGGACAGCAGATAGACATAAAGAGGGGAAATGTCTAAAGCATAATTTGCCTCAAAACCTAACTCGGCCATGCGTTGACTTGCAATAGGAAGATACTTCTAGAAATATTTTGCTATGTGGCCCCTAAGGTGTGCCGCCTTGCCCCATCCTCACTGTAAAGTCAGCTATTGAGTTGAGCTAATTAGTTGAGTCTATACATGACCAGCCCCGTGCACAAGAACGCCACCACTGAGGCTGAGGAGAGGAGAGGTCTCAGAGGGGATGTCTGATGACTTTAAAAGCACGAACAATATTTCTTTATACAGAAAAAAAAATCGATCCCTGGAATGGACACAGCTGTTTGTATAGGTTGGGTATGCATCAGACTGCTGCCCGCAAGGTTAGCAGTTCGAAACTACCAGCCACTCCATCAGAGAAAGATGAGGCTTTCTACCCTCACCCAGATTTGGAAACCCACAGGGGCAGTCCT
The DNA here is from genome assembly GCF_000313985.2 of Echinops telfairi. NCBI lineage: Eukaryota > Metazoa > Chordata > Mammalia > Afrosoricida > Tenrecidae > Echinops > Echinops telfairi. Next base: position 6,926,492 of record NW_022111379.1, read on the forward strand.
CGGGTCAGGATGAGTAGGGATGGGCTCAGTGGCAGTGAAGGATGCATGTCTTAGTTTGATTTCTGGCAGGGTTGCAATTAGGGAAGCATATTTGTCCATTTCCCTCCACTAGTTGGAAGTCAGGGACCAGAGAGGGAAGTCAGTACTGCAGTGGATAAAGGTAGGATTTGACAACAGATCTGCCTGCTCCTACCTCTGCTGCGAATGAGCGATCCACCTTAGGGAAAGTGACGTGATTGCCCTCCCATTGAAAAACTCACACTTTGTCATCTGGCAGTGAAAGAATAATAGTCGCCACCTCAATGGACTGTCATGAAGATTAACTAGGGCCACGCAAGGGCCTGCCCTACTCAGCTGGCCCATGTCAGCTGCTGCAATGGCGAGGCGGACCATTTGTATGCGTCCTCCGAGAACACAGGGCCTTCTGTATACATTGCCAGCTTCCAGATCAGAATTTAAAAGTGAAAGTGCTTAACATGAATGACCACCAATCACCAGTCTGTTTATGGTGCCGTCGGGCTTGCCGCGACACTGGAAGCGATGCCACCGGTATTTCCAATTCCAGCAGGGTCACCCCTGGTGGACAGGTGTCAGCAGCGCTTCCAGACTAAACAGATTGGGAAGAAAGGCCTAGTGATGTCCGTGTGACAGGGAGCCAATGCAAACCACATGGCTCGCAACAGAACATTGTCTGTCCTGAGGTTGGCACAGGACTGGGCGGCATTGTGTTCTGTTATACACAGCGCCTCCGTGAGCCAGAGGTTACTCGACCAGCAACTAGGAATGGCTGTGAGCCACCCTCTCAAGTCCTTGCTGTCTGCCGCCTCAGTGTGTAGGTCAAGGTTAACAGGAGCGCGCCCACACCCCAGTGGCATGTCCAGCGGCACACTTCAGAATCCTACAGTTTGGGAGATAGGATCCCGACCCTCCACCCCCACCCCCGCTCCATCCCAGGGAATCATTCAGCTCATGCATGGGAAGGCATGGGAGGGACACGTTGAAGCAAGGCTGGTGGGGCTTGAGAAAGACTAGCCTCTGGGGTCAAAGAAGGTTTCTTGAAGGAGCTGAAGCTCCCCGGTGCCTGGGGGTGGCAGGAAGTTCAAGGGGAAGACCAACAACACCTATATGCAGACACCCATGGGGGCCTCCGGACTGGGACAGAGACATCGCTCCGGAGGTTCACTTTTTGCAGTTCTTGTTAGTGGCTCTCTCAGAGCTTTTCCTCACCACCGGGAATGAAAACTCTTCTCAAGGCTCCCAGCTGGGTTGGGGTTGGCTGGCCATTGTTTACACACAAAAGCCTGATCCCATTAGGATGGTTAGAAATGTCCTGCCATCTCATGGTCTCAGGCTCACAAACATTCGATGCTACTTAAGGCTTCTTCTCGGCAAATATGTGTTGGTCACATTGGGACAGGGCCCGGTAATGAAGGCCAGATTGGAGGCTCGCACAGCTGTCCCTTCTCTTAATGGACTGCAGGGAATATAGGGCCTTGTGTTTCCAGGAGACAATTTAGACGTCAGAGAGAAAGCAAAGTGGCCCGCGAGTCCCGGCGGTACTTACCTTGACGTCCAGGCTGCTAATGAAAATGCTTCTAAGACAAAAAGGGGACAAAAAGGCTCTTTCACAGAAACCATCAGCACTCTGCCAAGTAGGAGATTTGTTGAGTGGGAACACACACACACACACACACACACAGAGGCTTCATCTGAGCCACTCTAGAAAATGAAAAACCATCTGGGAAAACTAATCATGTGAGTAGATAGGCTTGAAGCTAGCAGTGTCATTGTCAAAGGCGGAGGGGGTGAGGGGAGACCAATGTATAACCATGGCTCTGCAGGGAGAAGCAGAAAAGAATTGAGTCTATTCTCCCTTACATCCATCTTTCTCCAAAGGAAACTCGTTGTGGACTACTTGAAAACCATTATCTTCTGGTGTATCAAATATTTTAGCTAATAGTGAGCCAAAAACATACTGTACAAAGGTGGCCAGTTATCGGGGAAGAACTCTGCTCCTTGCAGTGGGATTTCGAGCAGAGGGTGGGGGTGGAGGGGATACTGAAACGAATCGCAATCATACCACTAATGGAGTTGGTATTTATTAGGTGCGTCCTATGTGCCGAGTATTCTTATCCTCTGGGCCCTTTGTTGCAGATACTCCGTCAACCCATCTCATCAAGGCCCTTCATCTGTCTCTCTCCCACTTTACCATGCCTAAATACGATTCTTCTCCAGGGACTGGTCTCTCCTGACAACATGTCCAAAGCGCGCGAGCTGAAGTCTCGCCATCCTTGCCTTAAAGGAGCACTCTGGCTGTACTTCTTCCAAGACAGAGCTGTGTGTTCTTTTGGCCGTCCATGACACTTCCAATATTCTTCACCGGCAGCATAGTTCCCATGCACTCATTTTTCTCCAGTCATCCTTATTCAATGTCCAACTTCTACATGCATAAGAGGCTATTGAAAATACTGTAGCTTGGGGTCAGGCTTCTCTTAGTCCTCAAAGTAACCACCTCGCTTCTCAACATTCTAAAGGGGTCTGGTGCAGCCGATTTACCTAATGCAATGTACCTTTTGAGCTCTTGACGGCTGCTTCCATGAACATTGATGTGGACTCAATCCTTGACAACTTCAATCTTTTCTCCATTTATCATGATGTTACCAATTGGTCCAGTTGTGAAGATTTTTATTTCCATTACATTGAATTGTAATCCATACTGAAGGCTGTAATCCTTGATCTTCATCAGTAAATGCTTCAAGTCTTCCTCACTTGCAGCAAGGTAGTTAGTTTATTGTGCCAACCTGGCCAATAAACACATATGGAGTTAATTGAAGGGCCGAGGGATAAATGGCTCTATGAGCCTTGCCTTTCAAGTTCTCGGGTCTCTTGCTTTGTGATGGTTGGACCAGGGTGCAGCTGCCTTAGCCAGTTCCCTGCTTTAGCTGGAAAGGCTCACTCCCTGCAAGACATCCCTGAGGAGAGGCCACATGGACCTATCCCGATGCAGCCCTGAGTGCTGGAGCAGCCGTGTGGAGACCCCTGCCAGCGCTGAGATGCTTACATATTCACTGGTTCAGCTTTCCCCCTGCAGTTGGCGTCACAGTGTGTGTTTTGTGAGATGGAGGAGGACTTTGTGGATTGGTGGATGACATATGGGTTAATGGGTTAATGTTGGACATGTGGGCTTGGGCAGCACTGGGTGGGGATGTTTTCTTGATGTGCACTTAACTTTATATAAAACTCTCTCTTATACATGAGTTGCTGTGGATTTGTTTCTCTAAAGTACCCAGACTAACACATGCAGCAAGCCAGGTTGTGTCATCGGGGTAACTGTTAATCCATTTACTGGCTCTATAGATTGACATATCCTGGATTTCATATACAGAAAAAGATTTGAAACAAGAAAGAAAGAAACAAACAAAAAAGTCCAGCAACTAAATAAAATAGAGAAAAACCGTAATCAAAAAGAAAGCAGAGAATATAAAAGAAACTGGAACAAATTTAAAATGGGTCCAAAAAGAGATCAAATGATGAGGTGTTTACATTTTAATCCAACCACATCTGTCATCATCAACTTTACAATGCCCTCTGTCGGAGGGCATGGCCGTTCATGACCCTGGACTGTGGTCAGAAGGCATTCCCTGGAAACTTACACCTTGTGGAGACCCATGCGTTTAGACTCGCATGGTCATCCTAGCCTTCTGTAAACTGGGTGTTCACAATTTAAGCTCTGATATGATTTCCTCCTTCAGATTTGTAGTTTATTATTTATAATCCTTGGATCGCACAGGCTGGTGTGCTTCTTACATGTGGACTAAGCTGATGCCTCACTTAGATGGCTGCTTGTTTTAAGGCAATACTTGAAAACCCCGGATGCTGTTTTTTCTGATAGCCAGGCCCCTTGGGACTGACATTCTCATAATAGGGTGTCATTTTTGGTTTAATGTAATGACCCACTTGCTCTAGGGGACCAAAATACACGAACTCACAAAACTCTACTCCTCAAGGGTCTGACTAGGCTCTGGTTTGTACGAACTAGAATGTGAAGTCCAATTGTAGCCATCATAATTTTATTTACTTGAGGAATTAGTATCACTTATAATATGGGCGAAGGAGCCCTTGTGGTGCCAAATGTTATGCATTGAATGGCTAATTGCAGGGTCAATAATCAAACCCCCCTGTCCATCTGTCCGTAAAGATTCACAGCCTCGGAAACCCTACAGAGCAGTTCTCCTCTGTCCCATGGGGCACTGGGAGTCCGGATTAACTTGGAAGCTGGGTCGTTTGCACTAGCTCAGAGAAGAATGCAGTTCAGTTCTGCCTGCTCCTTGCTCAAGGAATGTAGGCATCACTTTAATACAAGTCAGATGATGATGCTATAAATAAAATATTTTAAACCATTAACTCTTCAATCGTTCATCCACAAAGGATTGTGATCTTTATTCTGTGGCTTTGCCAACACACCCCTCGAGTTCCTCCTCGGCTCCTGCAGAATGGTCGAGGGAGCTCCGAATTAAGTGTGTGGCAAAATAGGCAAGTCAGGGAAATGTCACAAGGCACCCAGATTCCCTTTTATTTTCTCATTCCATTTGTAGGAAAATGTATGATTTTTATACACATACTTATTACCAACTGTATTCGGTAGAAGCAGGTGAAGAAAGAAATTACACTGTTCTGTAGCCACCAACATACTGGCATCAAGCATACCTGAAAAGCAGTCACGAAGGCCACTTTTGAATCTTGCAGGGTAAAACGAGAGGACTGGCCTTAGCAAGCCTGGTGGGGGGTTGGTGGCCCGATGCACAGGGGATTCATGGGAACCTCAAATTCTCCCTTGTTTGGCTGATTTTCACGGTGCGCGTTGAGGCCCAAGAGCCCGATGACACCTTCAGAGACCAAAAAATAGGCAGGAGCACAGGACATAGATAAGATGAAAACCTTGCTGGCAATTGATTAGAAGTCGTGAACTTTCGCAGACTGGCATGATCTTATATTTTAAGCAATTCTTTCTTTCGCTGGAGTCCAAACATCCGTCTCTTCACCTTCTAAATCCTCCTGCTGCCATGAAGTGATCTCTGAGTCCCTTCTCTATGGCTGCCCATTTGATGCCTGGGCACAGGCCTTGCAATGTGGGTCTTATTTTTGCTCGCTGTCTCTCTAGGTAGACAGCAGGGGCGTGACACACATCTCAGGACTGGGCCGCCGGCGCGAGGCAACGGTTCTAGTTACAAGGAGCATACCTCCCCATAAGACAGCCGATTGCATTTCTAGTCGGCTGACTGTGAATGGCACCAAGGGCACTTGTGATTGCAAGTGCCCCGTATGTTCCAGGCACTGTACACAGAATATGGCCTTGGATCCCCACTGCCGTCTTAGGAGGCCGGCGTTAGCTATACCTTTACTTTCTGAATAGGTCCTTCTCCGTTAGCTCCATCTTCGCCCCAAATAAGTTTCCTGGGACCATAGTTAGGAAATCTTAGCCACTCTTCCTTAAGAAAGCCTTCACATTTTGGAGCTGTCTGTAGGATGGTGCTATGAACCCTGGTGGTGCTATGGATTGTAAGCATCGGCTGTTAACCGAGAGATTGGCCGCTCAACCCTACTAGCTGCCGGGAGGGAGAAAGATGAGGCCGTGTACTTCCGTGAAGATTCCAGCCTTTGAAACCCAATGGAGCATTGCTACCTGGCCCAGTACTGTCACTGTGACGCAAAACACTGGCTGGCAGGGGGGCAGCACCTCTATCTTCTTCCTGCCGAAGATCATCCTGTGCACTGTTGTTAACAGCAACCACGAACTGTTTTTTTTAATTAAATACTTCTACTGGGGCTCTTACATCTTTTATCACAATCCATGCATCATCCATGTGTCAAGCACATTTGCCCGTGTGCTGCCAGCATCATTTTCAAAGCAGCTTCTTTCTCCTGGAGCCCTTGATCTCAGCTCTTCATTTCCCCCTCCTTCGTGAACCCTGGATAAGTTGTAGATTATGAAAATAACCTGTGATCACAATTCTTCCGTCGAGTGGTCACCCTGCTGTCGACACCGTGCTCGGTGCATTTCTTTTGTTTCTTCATTTACTATTATTCTCATTTCCAACTGATAAAAGAGTCACCCCAAAACACAGCCATTGAGCGACCAGTGGGGGGGGCGACAGTCCAGGAAGAGTGTGCTTCCAACAGCAAGCATTTCTGATTACTTCTGTGTGATTTCTACCTAATAGTCATTTTAACTTTTTAAAAAAAATTTTACCAGTCTCAATATTGTACTCCCATCAAGAGTGATTGTCGTGGAAACTCAGAGGGACAATGATACTCTGTCCTAGGGGGTGGCTGTGAGTCAGCAGTGACTCCTTGGCCGGGAGTTTGTTTTTTGTTTGTTTGTTTTGAAATAGTCTTACATCACCTTTTAAATGAAAGAATAAAAGGGGCAAATCCTTTGTCCCAGAATAAAAAAGATTCATAAAAGATTATTTTTGTTTAGTTGCTGTTTTAATAGGAAATGCAAACACTAAAATAATATCTTTTTAAAAAGAAGTTTTTAAAAAATGATGTTAATGTTTGCACTACAGTTAAGTTACTCCAAATCATTTAGCTTTGGGGCAGGAAATCTAGGGCTTGACTTTCATCAGAGCAATTTCACCCTTAATCCTGACGGCCAGGCCTACCATTGAGAATAAGGTGCGTTGAGGGTAAATGCATCTGGCCCAAGAGAACTACTCAGTGAAGAAGTGGCACAGGTGGGCGTCCAAAGGTCTCCGGAGGGCAGAGCGTGGAGCACTGGTGGAAGTCACATGGCGTGTAGTTCCCTGTGGCCGGAAGGCAGGAACGTTAACATCTAGCCTTTCAGGGACAAAATGGGGGCATCCTTAACAGGTGGGGAGCTAGCTCTCTATCACAAGAGACGGAGGTAGGCAGAGCTCTTAAAAGAATAAACAATGTCTTAGAAAAATTGGATTGCTTCAAATAAAATTTTTTGTGGTGCAAACAGTTGAACCCTTGGCTAAGAACCTAAAGGTTGGTGCTTGGAAACCACCTGGCTGCTGCGTGGGAGAAAGAGCTAGGGACCTGCTTCCCAAAAGATTGTAGCTATGAAAATCCTATGGGAGTAGTTCCATCCTGTCATATGGACTGGCTGTGGTTGGAATGGACTCCATAGAGCAACACCCATTTTACTGGCGCTTATTTAAAATAGAGAAAGAACTGTGG
>NW_022111379.1:6933836-6936469 GCF_000313985.2 Echinops telfairi
AGCCTTGCCAGCTGAAGCAGGAAACTGGCTGAGGCAGCTGCACCCTGGTCCAACCATCAGAAAGCAAGAGATGAGAACTCAAAAGGCGAGGCTCACCGAGCCCTTTATCCCTCGGCCCTTCAATTAACCCCACATGTGTTTATCGACCAGGTTGGCACCATAAACTAACTCCCTCACTTTGCTTCTCCTGCTTCTCTTTTGGTGCTCCTGAGCTAAGAGGCTGGCCTCTGTACACCTCCCTGGCCATTGCAGCTCATTTCACAATAGTTAGAATTTAGAAGCAACCAAAACATCTATCAACAGATGGCTGGATAAACAACATGTGGTGTTTACTCATCATGGACTACTCCAAATGCCAAATCACTGTCATCCGGTCAATTCTGACTCATAGAAATTGTGTTTGTCTGGGTACTTTAGAGAAACAAATCCACAGACACTCATGTAGAAGAGAGAGTTTTATGTAAAGGTTAAGTGCGCATCAAGAAAACACCCCAACCCAGTGCTGCGCAAGCCCACATCCTCAGTGATGACGTGGTCTGATCAGCCATCAGCCATCCTGATAAATCAATTTGCTAGTCACCAGCTGTGATTGGCAGCTCAGCCTTAACCAGATATCACCATTATCGACTTATTTTAGGTAGGGATTTTCCATTTTAAATACCTCCCAGTTCAAGTAGAGACTTCCGCTAACTTTCTCCAGCAGTCCAGTTTACTCCTTAGCTCAGAAGTAACAACTTGGTGAATTCATGAAACCTACAGGCGGCATTAACAACTCAAAAATCAGTGCTGTACCATGTTCTACAGGCGTACCTGTTCAGCTCTAGGTTCATCGTCTTTCCCTGGCTCAAAGTCTCTAGAAAGTTCTCTACCTTAGAAGACGCAGGCCATTAGCTTATCATTGTTTTAAAGCAAAAGTTGAGCAAATTGAAATGGTGTGGCCATTTTTTACAGCCTTCAACAATCGATGGGCTAGGTCTCAGATAAGCCCAGAGGAGTGACTGCCCGCAACTCGTGGTCTTCCGTTCTTGTTCTGCTAATGAAAACAGAGAGAGAGAGAGAGAGAGAGAGAGAGAGAGAGAGAGAAAGGGGGAGAGCATTGTGGAGGCCTAAGGACGAGTCAGCCCCGCCAGGAACTAGAAGCTTTCCAAAAGAATTTAAAGTCTCACGCCCTTGAGGCTACTCTGCTGAGTAAAACCGCCACCAGATGCCCTGTGGCAATGGGAGAAGATGGTTCATGGGATGTTTAGTGCCAGGCCTTCAGGCCTGGTAAACAGTGCCTAACAAAGGGCTCAAAACTTCTGGGAATTTGGCACTGCCTGTGAACATCAAGGAGAAGGCAAAGACAAACTATTAGGACGACTCCTTTCTGTGAAAGATCAGAGTGTCACTTAGAAGCCACCCGGAGTGCATCCCCTCTGGCCTGCTCCCCACCCGCCCTACTTCAGGCTGCACCCACTCCTTCGGGGAGGGGCTGTGTGTCAGCGCACCTCCACTTGCAGCCTTGTTCTCCCCTGCTCTTCGCAGCTCCTGTTTCTCACCTGTCTGGGTGTGCTGCTCGCCACCTTCAGCACACCCTGACCAAAGACCAAACCTGACTCCCGGTCATCGTGTGCACTCTGACTCACAGTGACCCTTAGGACGGAGTAGAGCTGCCCCTTTGGGTTTCTGAGACTGCAGATCTTTATGGGTGCAGACGGCCTCATCTTTGTCCTGTGTAGGGGGTCGTGGGCTCAAACTGCTGACCACCAGCAGTCCGATCCCATTACAGCCTCTATATTTAACTTCACCTCTTTGGCTTTCACTTTAGCACCCTGTGTTTGTTTCTTTTTCTTTCTGGTAAACATGCATTCCAAGACCCTGGTAAAAACCCACCCAGAGGCTCCACAGAAGATCTGGTGATCCGTTCTTATATAGATCACGAACGCATTACTATCCAGGCCATTCAGACTCACGATGACCCTTGATCCAATTTCCCAGTCTGTATATCTTTACGGGAGCAGATCGCCTCCTATTTCTCCTGCAGAGCAGCTGGCGGGCTTGAACCTTGGACCTTAAGGCTCGCAATCTAATACTTTCCCAACAGTGCCACCAGGGCTCCTCCCATATAGATTTCTCACTGCCATCGAGGCAATGCCAACTTGTAGTGACACTAAGGGACAAGAGTAGAACTGCCCCTGTGAGTTTCCGAGACAGTAAATCCTTACAGGAGGAGAAAGCCTCATCTTTTGCTCAACGAGCAGCTGGGGTTTTCAAACTGCAGACCTTACAGTTAGCAGCCCAACATGTACCCACTCCACCACCAGAACTCCTCCTCCATAAAGATGGCAGCCTGGAAAATCCTATGAGGCTGTTCTGTTCTGTGATATTGGTCGCTGTGAGTCGGAATTAACTCCTCAGCACGTAATAGTAGACATGAGCTCTAGCTTACTAGTTGGCCCTGTGGCCTCAGGCCAGTTAGTTAACCTCCTTCTTCCTGCTTCTACTAAAACAGAAAAGAAACACGTACACCCCAGTTGATACTCTACAAATACCAGGGGTCTCTACACAGCTGCTCCAGCACCTAGGGCTGCATCGGGGTAGGTCCATGTGGTGTCTCCTCAGGGATGTCTTGCAGGAAGTGAGCCTTGCCAGCT
>NW_022111379.1:6937067-6942183 GCF_000313985.2 Echinops telfairi
AGAACTCCAAAGGCGAGGCTCACTGAGCCATTTATCTCTCCGCCCTTCAATTAACCCCATATGTGTTTATCGCACAATAAACTATCTCAGCAATCCTTATACAACAGGGTAGAACTGCCCCTACAGGTTTCTGAAACTGGAGCTCTTTATGGGAGTAGAAAGCCTCATCTTTCTCCCATGGAGTGGCTGGTGGTTTCGAACTGCTGATCACAATGCCATCAGGGCTCTGAATGGACCCTGCTCAGCTATAAAAAAGAAACAAGGCCTAATGGATGCCACAACCTGGTTGAATCTTGAAAACATTAAGCTGAGCAAATTAAGTTAGTCACCAAAGGACAAATACTGTATGACCTCATTTCTGTAAAATGAGCAAATGTATTCCAAAAATCCAAACCCATTGCTGGTGAGTTGATTCTGATTCAGTGTAATCCCATAGGGCAGAATAGAAACCATAGGTTTTCCAAGGCTTTGTTTTGTTTTCCATTTTTGGGATGAATTAGGTGGTGCTTTATATTTCAGATGAACAATTTTGTGTTCAGAAACTTATACAACCTATCAGATCTCTCAAGAGCTTGCCGTGCCCCCATTCTGAGCTAGAATCTTTACAGAAGCAGATTACCACGTACTATTGCCTACAGAGCGGCTAGTGAGCGTGAACTGCCAACCTTTGCAGTTAGCCATCTGAACGACTAAGGCACCAGGGCTCCGGAAACAAACAAGAACCAGGGCCATCGTGTCCGTTCCAAGTCGTGGCAATCCTGGATGGGGATCCCACGACCCCAGTCTTCATGAGAGCACACGGCCTCATCTTTCTCCCAAAGGTTGGCTGATGGGTTTGAACAGCTGACTTTGCAGTCAGCAATCCAATGCTTAATAAGAGCATTGCCATGGCTCCTTAAGAAAGCTCATAGGAACCGAAAAGTCTTAGCAGGTAGCCAGGGTGGAAAAGAGGAAATGGGGAAGTGTTTGCTCAGGGGCCGTTGAATGAATATTAATGATGGTAGAATGATTTGGAAGAAGAGAGACTGTACTGTTGGGTTGTATGCTATGTGACAGTGCCAGTAAAACGGTTGTGGGCACAAAAAGAATGGTTGAACAGTATGCAGACTGTAATCCACGTCACCGAATTGTACATGTGGACGTCGTTGGATTGGCATGTGTTCTGTTGTGTGTAATTCCACCACATTTACAGAAAGGGAGGGGCGCGGCACATAAGGATGCTAAAAATAATAATAAGGCTGCCGGATCCTTTTCAAAATCCCTGCTTTCTGCTCCGTTCTCCCCACACCTGGAACAAAGCTGATTGTTGAGCTTTGGCGTTTCTTCCCACCTGGAGTCAAGGACTCAAGTCCAGGCATAGGGCCTGGGAGGAAATGACCAGCTTGTTGAGGTGACGGCTGACATCGGGAAGGCTTTGGAGGCCGGGAATGACATGCTGACAGCAGTCTCTTTGGGAAGAGGAAGGCCACAGCCACCTGCAGGAGAGATTACCTGGCCTTACTGCGGCTTACACATCTGGGGGGCATGAGTGACACGCCCGAGTAGGATCCCGAGTTGCAAGGAGCTGGTGGAAAGCCAGAATGTCAAGGTTCCACCAAAGAAGGCGAAGGCTCGGTGTTTATCCCACTGTAAATATGTACGTACACTGGCACAGCTGCTGCGGCGCAGCCACTTAGCCGCCACGTGTTGGCATCAGCGCCGCTGCCAATGCCCTACCTTTGGAGTTCAAGTTGCAAGAGCCAGGGAATTCAGTGTAAGCCTGAGAATGATTCATCTGGCTGCCACCTGAATTATTGTTAGGGCGCGCATTGAGTTTGACAGATAACCCTGTTCTCAGCCAGCCTTCAAAGGAAGCATGAAGGAGGCTTCATGTTTAAATATTCCAGCCAAATTTCTTCCTGCTGAGCGTGCATGGAACACGATGTCTTTATTTCTTAGTGAAATAAATATTCATATTGGATTCATCTTGGGTTAGAAGAAAGAATGAGAAGGAATGATCCTTATTGAATTTCTGGGCCGTTCCAGCCCCAAAGAGCAAGCTCGCATTCGGGTAAGGACATTTCCTGCAAACTTGATGCTTCTCCTTGAGTGGCAAACATTTCCCGGCTTAGGAAACTAACAGCTTCCAGTCCCGGGAAGGCAGATGAGAAAACAGCTGCTGTTTCAGTGAATAGTTTGGGACCTAAGGATTTGCTAGGGGAGGATTGGGGGGAGCACGGTGGTATAGACGGTCCTTGAGTTGGATGAATGGACACTGCGATGGGAATGAGACCGCATGAAGCTAGGATCAGGAGACTGCTGTCCCTGGCATGCTCTGGATCACAGCAAGTACAATCCTAATTCAAGGTCAGCCTCCAACAGCCCTTGCAACCACCCAGACGGTCTCACTGGCCCTCCACCATCTCCTCCCTTTCCTCCTCCCTCCCTTCTCTGACTCTTCCCTCTTTCCCCAGGCTTAGAGCAACACCGGTTCCCTCTCCTATTCGCCACTGTCCTTTACTGCCTTGGTTTCTGCTGACCTCAGACATGAGGGTTGCACTCCCCAAACCCAAAGACCCTGTCAAAGTATTTGCACACAGATATTGAAAGCAGTGTGTGATCAGTCTCAGCTTCCTTCCCCTGGTCAGTTCAAACACCAGCAGCCCCAAGCAGCCCTTTCACATTCATCCCTATCTACCACGTCGTTGGCTACTAGTCTCTTCTCTGTCTCTTCGGTCCAGTAATCTGATGGAAGGACACAAACATAAAGGCAACGTCTGGGCCGGGGTGTCCTTACTCACCTTGGGGCAAAATGCCCACTCTTTCCAATCAGGAAGTCCCAGTGAGCCAATGTCTCTCCAGAGGACCTTTCTATGAGCCTCCCCCAATGGCTTCCTGAAGTTTAGTCAACAGCAGGCATCAGGGGATCCCTCTTGGCCAGTGGGCACCCACTCACTAGCCTCAAGAATCAGGCTCAGGAGCCATTACCAAAGGCCAAAGTGTTTACTGTAAAGGGGTTCCACCCTTCACAGATAATTTCCTCTCTAACACAATTGGCTATTCTAGCTGGTAGAGGGTTTGTTTTTTTAATGGGGTGACAGGTATATGAAGAAGAAGAGGAAGGAGAAGGAGGAGGAGGAGGAGGATAAGAAGACACTCAAGTTGAGGAAACAGAAAACCCAGCTTCATAAGAAACACGAGGGTCCAACAGTAGAATGAGTGACAAGGAATCTTGAGGCAGGAAGTCTTTGAAGAGATTACTTCATCTCCTGCTGACTTGCTTTCTTGACCCGTGAAGCAAAACCCTTGGCTCCTAAAGCCTGCCACGCAGTTCAGCATGGGGATTCTGAGGACGGGGTGTGTGTACATTAGTCTGGCCTCTACTGCCTTAAGCCTCACAGAGAAAAGCTACCCCAAAATAAAGACATATTTTCCATTTTTAACGGAAAGAGCGATCGTGTTACGTTGCTTTGTTTTGACTGGGTTGGCACGTTGGTGTCATTTGGATTGAGAAAGGATGAACAGATAAGAAATAAATAAAAATTGACCTAAATAAATCAAATTCCGCCAAATGGCAGCAGCCTCAGTCTTCCAGATTGCATGTGAGCATAAAGAAGAATGGTTTTCTAATTTGCCTTCAAGAAGCCCATGAAAAGCACAAAATCTCCAGCTCGCTGACCTGGAGTTGTGTGTCCGGAAGGGTGTTGACCTTGGCAGTGTTTGATCTGCCTGACAGCAAACCAAACTGGAACTAAGTGGCAGCTCTGCCACTTCTCAGCGGAGCCACTCGGGCCGGTGTCTGAGTCTCTTGTCTCCTGCCATAGAGGATGCAATGAGATAAGGGGCTGTCATGCCCAGGTAAGGCCTAGACTCTAGACCAGGGGTCCTCAAACTACGGCCCACGGGCCACATGCGGCCCACCGAGGACATTCATCCAGCCCACTGGGGGTTTTTGCCCCGTTTGGTTTTTTACTTCAAAATAAGATAGGTGCAGTGTGCATAGGAATTTGTTCATAGTTTTGTTTGTTTGTTTGTTTTTAACTATAGTCCGGCCCTCCAGCAGGTCTGAGGGACAGTCAACTGGCCCCCTGTTTAAAAAGTTTGACGTTCGTATGGGCTACCCAAATTGATTCAAACCAATACAGATTTGTGTGGTGCTGCCCGGGGTTGAGTTGTACTCCCCAAAAGATAGATTGTTGTCCAGACTCCCAGTGTTTGTGGATGTGATCTTATCTGGAAATCAGAGTCTTTGCAGAAAGAGGTAAGTCGTTAACATGAGCTCATGCTAGATAGAGTAAGGTAGGTGCTGGTCCGATTAGGAAGAGAAGATAAGCATGTAGACAAGGCAGTGCTTTGAAGACAGAAGCAGAGGCATGCAGTCACAAGCCAAGGAATACTTGGGGCTACCAGAAGCTGGAAGAGACAAGGAAAGATCTCCTCCCAGAGCAGCGGTTCTCAACTTGTGGGTCGCAACCCCTTTGGGGGTCAAATGACCCTTTCACAGGGGTCGCCCGATTCATAACAGTAGCAAAATGACACTTATGAAGTAGCAACAAAAATAATGCTATGGTTGGGGGCGGTCACCACCACATGAGGAACTGTATGAAAGGGTCGTGGCATGAAGAAGGTTGAGAACCACTGCCCTAGAGACTTGGAAAGAAAATCTTCTCCTGACATCCTGAATCCAGACTTCTCACCTCCAGAACTGTGAGCGGTTTGTTTCTGTGGTTCAAAGATACCCGTTCTCTAGAAAGCTAATACGGGAGCTTCATGGCTTATCAAACCCTTTCTTTTAGCTTTTCAATCACTCTCTAGAGTAGACTCATGGCAAGTCAGCGCCCAACCCAGCAGCAACTAACAGCAACACAACGCTGAGTCAGCTGAAACCTAGGAGTTACAGTGTTTGGCAGACAAGAAAACGGATGCTCAGGGTGCCTTGTCTGCGGCCATACCAAGAAGACTTAGCATGGCCAGGACGAAGACGTGTGGTTCAGAGAGTATTGGGATATTCCATTCCTTCTTCAGCCGCTCCCAGCGCATACTAGTCATTGGGCTAGAGAGGGCCTGCCAGGTGGAAGAAGCGGTCTCAACTTCAGAGGGGAGATAGCATTCTTTTATGTTTTTCTTCTTTATTGGG
>NW_022111379.1:6944323-6964420 GCF_000313985.2 Echinops telfairi
AAATATCGTGGCTTGGGTCAGGTTTCCAGACTTCGTAAAGGTCTTGTGCAGCAGATTTACCCAATGCAGTGTGTCATTTGATCTCTTAACGGCTACTTCCATGAACTTGGATTGTGGATCCAAGCAAAACAAAATCCTTGACAACTTCAATCTTTTCTCCATTTATCAATATGTTACCTGGTGGTTCAGTTGTGAGGATGTGGGGGTGGTTGGTTGGCTTGTTTTACATTGAGTTGGAATCCATACTGAAGGCTGCAAAAGAAGATGAAAAAAACACCTATTAACCTTGATTTTTTAAATTTAAAAATTTAAATTCAAATTCCCATTCAAAAAGCTAAAATTTAAAATATTGAGGGTTTAAAGAAACATTCCAGTAAAAGAGAGGAGACCGTTGATATGGGTCACTTCAGTGAATGAGCTAATGTTGAACTTCGGGGTCGGTGACAATAGACTTCCCTCTAAGATGACGGCATGACAGGCCTGCCCTTTAGTCAGCCTTGTGCCTAAAACAGACAACACTACACCCTGCCCGCTTCCTAGGCCCTGTACTTTGAAGTCTTCTTGTCGAGTGTCTGCCTGCAGTTCATTGGTCATTCCTTCCAAAGATCACTGCAGTGTTTCCATCACTCTCCCCATGTTACCGCCGTTGTCATCACACTATTCGACCTCTCATCGCTTCCACAGCCACGCTCATCTGTCGGATTGTTATGTTGTGGTGGCTTGCATGTGTCTCTGATTTGGGAAGCTATGCTGCGGATGGTGGAGTGGTTATGTGTTGAGCAGCGATCTGTTAGGACAGCAGTCTGAAACCACCAGCTGCTCTGTGGCAGAGAGAGACTTTCTACTCCCCTAAAGAGTTCCAGTCTCAGAAACTCACAGGAGCAGTTCCAACCTGTCCTATAGGGTCACTATGAGTCAGTTTTGACTCAATGGCAGTGAGAGATGCCACTAGTATTTCTAATACCAGCAGGGGTCACTCAGGGTAGGCAGGTTTCTAAGGCAGATACCAGAAGAAATTGGCAGCGAAAAGATTATGAATAACAATGGACCATTGTCTGATTACGGTGTCAGAAGATTAGCCTCTCCCGTTGGGAATTCTTCAAAATAAGGTGAGGAAAGAGCTGCCTCTTCAAAGTAGAGTCATGACAAGAATGAAGTCAAGCTCTCCAAGCCTTCGTGTACTGAGATGGCGGGACTTAAACCAGCTATAAACATCCATTAATGGTTGTAATGTGTAATATGAAGTATGAATCTAGGAAACATAGAAGTTGTCAAAATTATTAATGAAGATCGATCTCCGTGGTTTTAGTATTCTGAAAGGGGCTGGTATTGCCATTTTACATGGGACAATCCCGTGGTCTACTATGCCTGCAATGACAAATTAAAGAGGAATCATTACATTCATCATCCAAAAGAACATTTCAAAATCTATGCAGAGGTGATAGGTAATATCCAGCTAATATGCCTATTATTCAAATTGATGCACCAACTACTAATACCAAAGATATGGGAATTGAAGTGTTTTCCATCAACTTGTAAAATTGATCAAACATAAGATCAAGCTTCATTGGTAACTGCTGGTAATTGGGATGCAAAAAGTAAAAACAATGAAGCATCGGTAGTTGAAAAATAGAATTTTGTAAGACGAGCAACTTGTTCATTGCAAATCTGTTTTGTAAACAGCATAAATGGCAACTATACATGTGGTCCTCACTGCATGAGGTACACAGGAATCAAACTACACCTGTGCAAAGGTATGGAGTTCAAAATCATCAGTCAAAACAAAGCTGGGAGCCAACTGCAAAGCAGACCGTGAATTGCTCCTATGCCAGTTCAAGTTGAAGCTGCAAAAAATTAAAACAAGTCCACGAGAGCCAAAGTAGATCCCACTTGAGTTTAGAAACCATCTCAGGACTAGATTTGACACACTGAACATTAATGACAGGGGCCAGATGAGTTGTGGGATAACATCAAGAACCACATACATGAAGAAAACAAAAGTCATTTTAATAAAAGAAAAGACAAAATGGGATCAAAAGAGACTCTGCAGCTTGCGCTTGAACGTGGAGTAGCTAAAGGCAAAAGAAGAAATGGTGAGACAAAGGAGCTGAAAAAAGCTGGCAAAAAAGGCAGCTCGGGAAGACAAAGTATTATCATGAAATGTACAAAGACCTGGAATTGAAAACCGAAAAGTAAGAACACTCAGCGTTTTTCACTTTGGCAGAAAAAATGCATGACTCTGACCGCAATATCTAAGGATTCTAGAGGCGAAATATTGGGTGACACAAGTAGTATCAAAAATAAGGTGGAAGGAATTCATAGTCACTAACCCAAAAAGCACTGGGTGATATTGACCAAGAACCAATAGTGTCAAAGAAAAAAGTCCAAGCTGCACTGAAGGCGTTGCCAAAGAAAAACAAGACCTCAGGAATTGGAGTATTTTGAGATACTTCACCCAACAGATGCAGCACTAAAGGTGTTCACTCATCTATGCAAAAAAAAAATTGGAAGACAGCTATTTGGCCAAGGGACAGAAAGACATCCATATTTGTATCCACAAAAAAAGGATGTGGAAATGTCATTCCTATCACATGCAAGTACAATTTTGCTGTAGGTAATTTTGAAATGATTGTAGCATACACCAACGAGCAACTGCCAAAAATTCAAGATGGATTCAGAAGAGGATGTGGAACAAGTGATATCATTGCTTCATGTCAGCTAGACCGTGGCTGACAGCAGAGAAATGCAGCTCTATGTTTAGTTATATTTTATATTCTATTAGGTGAATGATAACAAAAGGTGGATACTATGGCAAAGAACAGGAACTGCAGAACACGTCATGGTGCTCACTCAGAGCCTGTAGATGGGCCAAGAGGCAGTCATTCGGCCACAGCAGTGGATACTGCACGGTTAAAATCAGGAGTGGACTGCTTCAGAGCTCTGTCCTGCCCTCATACTGATTGCATCTGGATGCTGAGCCAGTCATCTGAGAAACCGGACTGTATGAAAAAGGCAGCATCAGAATTAGATGAGGAGTCATGGGCAACTTGTAATATGCAAATTGCGCAACCTTGATTGCTGGACGGGAAGAGAGCTTGAGGCACTACTGATGAACTTCAAAGACTACAGCCTTCAGTCTTGATAACACCTCAACTGAAGAAAACAGCAGTCCTCACAACTGGACCAGTAAGCAACATCATGGTAAATACGGATGTCTCTGATTTCGTTTTACTTGGCTCCACAACCAACTGTCATGGAAGCAGCAGTTGAGCTGTATTTTCGGTTGCTTCATGTGCATATGAAAGCTAGACGGTGAATAAAGAAGATAAAATGCTGATTCATGCCTTTGAACTATGGTGCTGGCAAAGACTATCGGCTCTACCATAGACTGCCAGAAGAACAAATAGATCTGTCTTGGAAGACGTACATGCTCCTTAGGAGCGAGCGTGGTGAGATTGATTGCTTCGCATATACTTTGGACATGTTATCAAGAGGGACCAGTCCCTCTTGGTTGATAAAGTAGATAGTCAACAAAAGAAATTAAAACCTTCGATGAGATGGATTGACACAGTGGCTGCAACAGTGGGCTCACACATAGCAATGATGGTGAGAATGGGACAGGACTGGCCGGGGTTTTGTTCTACTGCACACATAGAGTAAGGATTCACTAGCACTGACTCGATGTCACAAAAGTCCCCTCCATCTCCAATCCACTCTGTGTGTCCACCAAGCATCTTCAGTAAGCGGTATCCCGGTATGCCATCCTCCCTGTCCTCAACCTTGCTCTGCCTTTTCTCTCGTCCTTGTGTCCGACCCACCTACCCACCAGACCCGTCCTCACAGATGTTCCTCCGTTCGCCCAGTGGTATCTAAAAAGTTCATCTATCCCACAAAATTGTGACTCATTTACAGAGATGTTGCCAGTGTTTTCTTGGACATTCCTGAATTTCCTGATTATTACACCCACATTTTTACAGTTAGCACAAAGACATTTTAAGAAATCAGGATCATATCTTAACATCACAAAAGCATGCATCTTAGAGCACAATAAATATGCGGTCAGCCTATCTTCCTGACTCCACCCTTCATCTTGGGTTTCTCAACAATCATTCCTAGAGGCATTGGCCACTGTTCCTGGTCCCGTGATTGCCCTTTATGAAGGCTTATCCATTCCAGCTCAAAGGCAGCATCTTGCAGAGACAAAGTAAACAGGAACGTTTGCAGATAGACTGTGTGTCGAGTAAATGGCAAAGACCATAAACTTGAATCTCCACCGTGCCTACTGGTCACAGGGTTTACCCACAGACCTGGGGGCGGTGGGGGGGGGTGGCTCTGGTTGTGGTTATGCTTCACACCTGTAAACCCAACCTATTATATATGACTAAGAGGTCATAGATATCGGGTCAGCGTGTATGTCACCTTCATCCTGGAACAGATTCATCAACCCAGCACATTAGGGCCTTTTTGCTGATGACTTGGCTTCGAGAATTCGGCACCAGGGAGTGCAGACAGGGTCTCTCTGGCCCTTTCCGCAGGAAACTTCCTAGTCAGAGCCCTTAGCAGCCCAAACCCACAGCTTCTAACAAGCCCAGTCCACGCGGCTTTCCCTCATCCTGGCCTCTCCGTAGGCCTTGTAAAGATGTGATCAGAAATGTTATGCTCTCCTTAATCAAAATCCACCAGAGAACCTGTTAAAGGCAGGGTGGGCATCCGGAAGCTTTTACTATGCTGTGCAAAATACGGGCACCTTACTTTTATAATCAAGCACTGTTCACCGTGTATTCCATGCCACCACGATCTGTCAGGGAGGGAGATCTAGGAAGGGAGAGCATTTAAATCTTAGCAGTTGGAATCCCTCCCTCCCCATCCTCCCAAGATGGTCCTTGTGGCTTTGAGTTTGGAATTCTCTTACAGCATATGAAGCGCACCCCTCGTGGCCCTCCTTCCTTTGGGTGTGTGAGCACTGCTGCAGTTGATTGTCATCCAAGTTCATCCCACCGGAGGGCCAACCTGCTCTAGCAGACGAGTCCCTGGGTCAGGTGCTATCCTCTAATGGAACCGGATGAGGTAGTGAAAAGTGACAACTTTCCGCTTGATTGAAACCAGATCGCGAGTTTCACAATTCTCTTCGTGATGGGAGCCAGAGAACCTTTTATCCCATAGAACATTTCTAGCTCCAAACGAATGACATTGTCAATTTGTTTCCCATTGATTCCTGTCTCCAATTTAATTTTGTCTGTGTAAAACAACCACCCCACCCCCACCCCCGCTGACTTTCGGCATGGCAGGGTTCTTCACAAGCAAAGCCTTTTCTTTTTCTTTTTGTTTCCCCCAGAAACAATTTAGTCCCAGAAGGGACCTGAGAGATGCTCTAACTCAGAGAATAAATTGGACCTGTGACTTTGATCTGGTGATTTCTCAGCCAGCCGCTCTTTCTTTCATTCGGCAAGAATTGTTTAGCTGTGATGGACAGTGTGTTCTTTCCAGGGCAGTAAGACTCTGGTCATGCTAACTCAAGAGGAAGCTTAAGGAACTCTAGAAGGTGACTGGTTAGTTTGATGGCGATGAAGAACTGTATTTAAAACCAGGAAAATTAAATCCTCTTTGCTCATTAGCTTTTGGTGTTTTGACGCTTCTGTGGAATAATTACCACTGTATTGTTACTGGTTTCTTTTTGTTCTTAATTTCCCACTATTTTTATTTTTTGTACTGTTGAAGAATAGTTGCCATTTTTCTGGGGAAACTGCCCTCTACTACTAGGTGTCCTGGGTGTAATGAAGAGTGGAATAAACTACAGCAGTATCTCTCCACCTGCAGGGAATTTACTTCCCCCGAAGATCTTTGGCAATCTTTGGACTTATCTGGGGTTGTCACAATTGAGTGAGAGCTACTGGCATCTAGTGAGTAGGATGCTGCTACACATCCTACAGTGAGTAGACAAAGAAAGTGCTGCTGGCATCTAGTGGGTACCATGCTTGAAAGAAGGAGCCCTATAGCATAGTGGGTTACGCATTGGGCTGCTAACCAAAAAGCCAGAGGTTCGAACCCACCAGCAGCTTCAAGGGAGAAAGATGAGAGAGTCTGCTTTCCTGAGGGTTCCAGACTTTGGAACTGTTCTCCTGTGTCACGTGGGTGGCTGTGAGTTGGAGTCTACTCGCCACAGTGGGTAATGGGGTGGTGTGTTATCATGGCACGGCTGAGGGGGGCCACAGCAGAGGCGATAGGCCTGCAAAGGCCAGACTGTTGCTAAACATCCTATCGTACATAGGACAACCCTCACCACAGAGGACTGTCAGCTCACAACGACCTTAGTGCTGACTCTGAAAAGCCCTGGCCTAGAGCCCGCAGGAAGAGCAGGCAGGACGCTGAGGAGCTGAGCTTTCAAAGCCTGGCAGCGCCTCTTCAGCCAAAGCAGTTTTGCTTTTTCTCCGTTTGCTACAGTGGAGCTTTATATGAGTTTGGTTGGGAAACTACACTTTTCTCGCTTTGAAAAAAAAGCCTCCAAGTGGTTGAAGAGTACTGTGCCTGAGGATAACTCTTTGCCTGCTGTTTTATAGTTGAGTAATATTGAGACAACCGAGGTGGGCAGAGGTAACAGGAACTGCAAGATGAGAGTCATTAGGAATGCATTTGGAAGCACCTCCTTGAGCCGTGTCCTCAGTTGGGGCTCCGTGGGTTCTGTGTGCCCCTCCCTCAACATTCCC
Source organism: Echinops telfairi (assembly GCF_000313985.2). Taxonomy (NCBI): domain Eukaryota; kingdom Metazoa; phylum Chordata; class Mammalia; order Afrosoricida; family Tenrecidae; genus Echinops; species Echinops telfairi. Next base: position 6,951,028 of record NW_022111379.1, read on the forward strand.
ACGCCATATTGAAGTCATTGGAGTGTGTCAGCCTTGCATTGTTGACTGCGGTTTGGCAGGTTGTTCTTGTTTTGTTTTGTTTAGTTTTGTTTTGTTTTAGTTTTGTGTCTCTGTAAAGGCCAGAAGATATGCTAGGCTTTGCAAACCATGTTATCTCTGTTGTGACTAGTCAGCCTTGCCCCTGTAGCATGAAAGCAGCACTTGGTACTAAATCAACACATCGACAAGGCTGTGTTCCCAAAGTCTTGTCCACTTTGTTTATAAAAGCAGGTGATGGGCCAGCTTTGGCGCAGGGATTGTAGTTTTCTGACCCCTGGTTTCATACGTCCAGGGGAACCATCTGTGTTTGATCTCCGTGTCTCCCCTGACTGACACTACAGGCACACAGTAAGGGTTGCCATCTTGTCAAAAGCCCGTTGAGTTGCCAGCTCAGTGACTGTACAAGCAAAGAAAACACTGGCCAGCCCTCGCCATCTTCCCAATTGTTATGTTTAAGGCCGTTGTTGCTGCCACAGTGTCAACCCATCTCACGGAGGGCCTTCTTTTTCGATGGCCCGCTACTTTACCAAGCAGGACGTCCCCTGCCAGGGACTTGTCCCTCCTGCTGACACGTGCAAAAGAGGTGAGACAAAAATCTTGCCACCTTCACATCTAAGGAACGCGCTGGCTGCGCCTCTTCGAAGACCAATGCAGTCGCTCCTTTGCTGTCCGTGGGACTCACCGTGTTCTTTGCCAGTTCCAGCTCTTCTGTGGCCATCCTTGGTCAATGTCCAGCTGTCACGGGCGTATGACGCTCTTGAAGATAGCACGGCTCGGGTCAGGTGCCCCTTCATCCTCAGCATGGCATCTTTGCCCTTTCAGACGTGCACGAGCTCCTGGGCTGCGGGCCGTTGTCTGATTTCTTGACTGCAGGGGATTGTCTTCATCTCCACGTCCAAGGACATCCTTGACAACGGCACACTTTTCTCTGTCTAGCACGATCACGTGTTGGTCCAGGTGTGAGGATTTTTGTTTTCTTTCCATCCAGTTGCAGTTCAGACTCAGGTCTGTAGTCTTGCTTCCCCTCAGCCAGCGCTCCCAGGCTAGCGCACAATCAGTAAGCAAAGTGTGTCCTCTGCCTTCCACTCACCCTGGCCCCCGGTTCTTCTTCATGGGGTTCCGCTTCTCAGATTCTTTGCAAAGCATACAGACGGAATAGGTGTGGTGAAAGGCTACATCCCTGACGCACGCATTTCCTAATTTTAAGCCACGCCCTACCCCTTCGTTCTGTTTGAATGTCTGCCCCTTGATCTATGTGCAGGCTCGGCACGAGCACCGTGAAGCAGCCCGGGGTTCCCATCCATCCCAATGCTACCCAGAGTCTGTTATGGCCCACGCTGTAGAGTGCCATGAAACGCGGGGTTGGCTTAGGGAACATTTATTGAGGGTTAATTCAGCATGGCCAAGTGCGACAAGACTTTAAAGCACCTGGGATCCGATCCAGGCAGTATTTCCTGGGGAATTTCTGTATATTGTTGAACTGTTTCCCGATGTTGGACACCGAGGACACTTCCAAGTTTTTATTATGAATAATAGTGTGATGTGCTCTGCACTTCAGAAACGAATGGCCCGATTTCTTATCGATGTCCTTAGCACACATTCCTAGAAGACTCACTGGGTCAAACACTATCTCTGGCTTGGTTGTTCTCCAGGAAGGAGTTATTGATCTGCATTCCTAAGTAATTGGAGAGAGATCCATATGCAGATGCAAAGGATTTCTCTCAGTAGAATGTTGGGAATAGGCGCTTTGGCTTCTGTTCTACAAACTAGCTCACCGGAGACATAAGCAAATTGGTGTTTGCTACGAATCTTTTGAATGATGGCGTGACAGTGTGAGTCTAAAGGTGCCGTTATACCTGCCAGTGTCTTCATGCCCACAACTGAGGTTACCCCTATTGCGTGTGTTTGCTGCACACACAGCCACATCTGCTTCCCATCAGAGAAGCGGAGCCTCCGCTAGCTGAGCGCCTGGCACCAGCCCACCCCACCATGATGGACAGAGGCCTCCCCCCAATGAAATTCACCCTGACTATGTCATTCAGATTGCTCATTTCCCCCAGGAAATTTCATTTAAGTTTGACACACAATGGAAGGTAATGCTTGAGCAAATTCTCCTGTGATGGCTTGCAGCGAGTACAATTTTCCTACAACCCGTTGCAAAAATCAGCAGGCAGCTCCTAAGGTGAGCTGCTTGTTGTTCGTTCTAGCAGTGAGGGAGAGCTGCCTCTTGGCGCTGCAGTACATGGTGAGCAAAGCCAAGACCGCGGAGCGAAGACGAGACTGGCTGAGAGAAAATGTAGTAGAAGGCGGGGAAGGGCCAGGTGGTTATATGATGAACCCATGATCCCTTGCCATCAAGTGGAGTCCGACTCCCACAGACCATGTGGGGCAGAGTAGAGCTGTGGGTGGGGGGTGGGGGGTCCAAAACTGTGATAGTTACAGAAACAAACCTGCCCATCTTTCTTCTATGAAGCAACTGATGGGTTCCAACTGCTGAAAGCTGAGCGCAGAACCACGGCCCCCCAGGGCTCCGTGCCGGATGGTAGGATTTACGGAAATGTGGATTGATTCCAGATGAAACCCCGTGTGGCCCTGATGGCCGTCCCTGGCTCTCCGTTTCCACTCACGGCCACCCTATGTCACCAAGTCCTTACTCCACAGGGTGTTCAAGGCTGTGCCCATACAGAAGCAGATCACCACGTCTGTCTTCCAAGAGGCCTCTGGGTGGGTTCAAACCACCAACCTCTCGTCTAAAAACCAAGTATGTGAAGATACCAGTAAGAAAACCCAGCCTTTTCTGAGAAGACAGCCTGTTGCAGCATTTTGTTAATTAAGTACCTGTCATGTTTACCTCGCGGAATCCTCACGACAGTCCTGCGAGGTAGACCCTGTTGATATCCCCATGCACAGTTAACACACTGAGGCCAGAACCATTCACAAAGACACTGGGCTGATATACGGGACTGCAGAACCAGCACAAGATCCAAGTCTGCCCGGCTCTAGTACTGATCCTAAATGTCATCAGTCCTTGGTGACACTGTGGTGGGTGGAATTGGGGGACATGGGCCAGCACTGCTCAGTACCCACATCCAAAGTTTAGTTGGCCAGTATTCTGATATGCAACCTAGATTCCTGGCTGGACACTGTCCCCTGAGAGCTCAAGATGATGGAGACGATGTTATCAGAGCCAACTCCAGGGAGAAGTAACTCATCCTGCATCTCCCCGCACGTCAGGGCCCGAGGGAATACTAGACCTCAAGCTTCCTGATTCCCCGGCCAACCTTCGTTCCATCGTGCCAGACTGCTTCTCCTGATACCTGACGTCAGCTGCACTTATCAAATGCACGGCCATGTTCTGAAAGAGATCTCCAAAGTAGCATGACTAATCCACCCATGTGCACATGGGATGAAGTTTCATAGAGCTATGTTCTCTCATCGGTTCATTGAGTTGATTCTGACTCATGGTGACCCCCTAGGGCAGGGTCCAACTGCTCCCTGTGAGTTGCTGGAAATAAGTAGAAAGTTTCATCTTTCTCCTGCAGGTGGACTGGTGGTTTCGAACTGTTGACCTCACAGTTAGCAGCCCAGTGCATAACCACTGTGCCACTAGGTAGGGCTCCCACAGAACCGGATTACATACCCTTTACCCCACCCAAAAAGATCGCACATAAAAACTGGTTAAATCTGAATAAGGTCACTCCATTTAAAGGATCCTACTGATGTAAGTCCCCTGGCTTTTGGCAATATGCTGTGGTGATGTATCAGAAGGAAGACCTATGTCTGAAAACTCCGCCATTGAAAGCCAATGGAGCACAGTTGTAGTTCTACTCTGACGTGCATGATAAGTTGTGACTCGGTGTTGACTTAACGGCAACTGGTTTGTGTTACTTTGGGTTTATGGTTAGATAAGTTATTATCATTGGAGGAAGCTGGCGGAAGGCTACGTGGAAACTGTAAAATCTCAGCTTCATATGAGGTGAACTATTTCGAATTTAAAGGTTGTAACAAAAGCAAGATATAGAAGGATCGGGTGAAATATCTATTCATTAACTTTATGGAAGGTAGCAGCTAAGAAGGGAAAGACACGGTACGATCGGTCCCCCTCAGTAAAGTAAGAGGAGAACGCTGGCGTCACCAGTCCTCTGCGACAGCACGGTCCATGCTTTTGTGCCTCCCTCCCTGCCATCATTCAGTCCTTCCGTAAAGGAGACCTCTGATCCTTGATGAAGGCAGTTTTTCCACAGTGCCTAACAGTATGAGTTGTAAGTCAGATCATGGTTCAAACCCCAGCGGTACCTGTTACTAACAACCTTTCCCCTAAGCCTTCGTGCCCTCCGGTTGCCAGAAATATCACAGGTTGCTTAAGATTAAATGAGCCAAATGTGTTCAAAGTGACTGTCCTCAAGTCAGTTCCAATGCCCAGCTACTCTGCAGGACAAAGCAGATCCTGACCCAGGGGTCTTCCAGGGCCATCAGTCTTTGCAGAAGCATGTTGTTTTCTCTGTCAAACTAGACATTCGCCTAACAGCCCACACTTACCCCACTCCCCGCCAGGCCCTGGAGGAAAGACGAGTGTCGGATAGGATGGTGTTGAGAAGGCAGAGGAGAGGAAGAAGTGGAGGAGTCAAAGGCTCTTCTCCCCTCCCCAATCAGGCACATTGTGCTTCCTAAACATCTCTCAAATCCTTTTTACTCCATCACCACTCACCTACTTCAGGCTGGGATTCTCAAACAGCCTCTGGACTTTATGTGCCCCTTGATAAATCATCCGTGTTCTAAAAGAGAGTTTATTTTGCCCAAGCATGACAGCGAGTGCCGGGACTCCTCAATGTCTCATACAGCTTGTACGTATGTCGAATCATCCCTGATAGGTAGGACTTGAGTCTGAGTCAGCTTGGATTTCCCAAATGGCCACCCACTGTAGTCTCCCAGTGTTCAATTCTGATTTCTCTTTTAATGAAAGGACCTTTCAATTACCATGTCTTAAGTCAATGGTTCTCAAGCTTTTCCTCAATTGACTTTTCTTGTAATTACTACTTTTCATAATTCCCTTCTGTTAATTATCACTTCATTCTCCAAAACAGTATGGATATGGTTCACAAATACCAATTGCCACAATACCGTACTGTGTTCGTCCGGGTAGACTAGAGAAACAAATTCATAGACATTCGTATGTGTATAAGAAAGAGCTTTATCTATAAGAGCAATTGAATATTGAGAAAACGTCCCAGCCCAGTCCAGATCAAGTCCATCAGTTCATTATTAGCCCATATGTCCAAGACCAATCTATAAAGTCCTCCTCAGACTCATGAAATACGTGAAATGATGCCGAGTGCAAGAATATCATAGGCCAGTGGGTGGGAAGTCTTGTGGATTCCGTGGCGCTGTAAGCATCTCAGCAGTGGCAGAGGTCTCTCTGTGGCTCCTCTGGCTCAGGGCACTAGTGTAGTTCATGTGTCTTCTCACAGGGAATGAGCAGAGAGAGTCTCTCCCACCTCCAAGGAGAAATACCAGAATCCCAGTATCCAGAGGAGAAGGCCATGCCCACACAGAGGACTCATTGGCTATGACCTGATTGACAGACTAGACTCCACCCCTTCACTCTTAATCCTCTCAAATTGACCAACTGCACATAGCTAAAGCACTGGAAATTTCAACAAAATCTGTGACTCTGAAGACACTGGCAGCAAGGAAAACCACAGCATTTTCTTACAGTGAAATCACAGCGTCGTTGTGATTGGGGGATAATGGCAGAGAACATTGAGTTTCACCAAGTAAACTGGCATCGAGCTTTAGCCTTCTAGTTATGTTGATATGTGTACGCTGGGGCTCACAACTAGACCAGCAGATAACATCTGGTCTACGGCTAGACCAGATAAGTGGAGAAAAGCTTGAAGTGGTCAAGGATTTCGTGTTGCTTGGATCCATAATCAAGGCTCATGGAAACATCAGTCAAGAGACAAAAGACCACGTTAAAGTGTTGGAAAGCAAGGGTGTTACTAAGAGAACTCAGTGTCCCTGACCCAGGCCATGGTATTTTCAATTGCCTCATCTGCATGTGAACATTGGAGGTGGAATCAGGGAGACTGAAGACAGCTTGACGTGTTTGAGTTGTGGTGCTGGCGAAGACTATTGAAAGTACCGTGGGCTGCCACAAGAACAAACAAATCTGTTTGGGAAGCACCGCCAGAATGCTCCGTGGAGGCAAAGACGGTGAAACTGTGTCTCACATGCCTGTGACATATTATCAGGAGCGACCGTTCCCGGGAGAAGGACATCATGCTTGGTAAAGTAGTGGGGCCTTGGAAACGAGAAAGACCTTCAACAAGCTGGATTGGCACAGTGGCTGCGTTGACAGGCTCAAACAGAAGAGTAATTGTGAGCGTGACCCGGGACCAGACAGTATTTTGTCCTTTGTACACCGAGTTGCTATGCATCTCGCACCAACAACAAGCTTGGCTTATGGAAATGTTTTGTTGTTACAACTACAGGATTATTTTATAAGAAATGATAACTTTCTGCTGAAACAACGCACAAAAGTTTATAGACAGTCAGTGATGACACAGTATGTATAAAGATTAAGAAACACGATTTCAGTACTTCCGTTCTCTCATTGGACATAATCACTGTGGGTTTGGGTTTTTTCATATCTCGTACATCAGAAACTAAACCAACCAGAAGGTTGCACAGTTCCCCAAATACAAAAACCTCATCGGTGAGTTGTTTGAGCAGAGGTCCCTGGGAGTTTTTATATGTCTTTAACATTGCTTCAAAGGTATAGACGTCTGAAAACCACTAGAACCAGTACTCGACAAACAGGATACAGACAATGCCACGTTGTCGTTTCCGGGGTGCACTGGGAAATGAGATTCTTATGAATCTCTGCTAAAGTCACCTTGACTTAACACCTTCCCTTGCTGCTTGTGTGTCTTTTGCTTCATGTGAGAGAAAAATCAATAAAGTTCCAGAAAGCTGTTTTGTAAACATAAACAAAAAAAAAAAAGAAAGAAAATTCAAATATAAATGGCATAAAATCAGTGCAGCGTGTTCTCCAATTAAGCATCAATTAAGATGGATTGACAACTTTGGCTCTCCTAGAAAAAGAGGAAGACCTTGGACAAGACGGATGGACACAGCAGCTGCAACCTTGGCCTTCAACATGAGAGCAATTGTGAGGACGGCAGGACCGGGCAGTGTGTCCTTCTGTTGTATACAGGGTCGCTGTGGGTCAGAACCGACACAACGGTGCCTAATAACTAGAACATGTAATGAATACGCTGATGAAGACATTAACAGATGTACAGACGTTACGCCGTGGGCTGCTCACCTCAAGGTCAGTGGTTCTAAAACCACCGACTGCTCCTCTAGAGAAAGATGAGGCTCCCGTAAACTTTCAGTCTCAGAAACGTATGGAGACAGTTCTACTCTGAGTCGGAATTGACTTGATGACAGTGAGTGTGGTTTTGAGTAAAGTCCACAAGCAAATTGCAATGTTCCGATTCCTTATGGCAAACGGCTCAGATAAAAGCAACAATTCCCAGCCATGAAGTCGATGCCAACTCATATCGACCCTAAAGAACAGGGTAGAACTTCCCCTGTGGGCTGCCTAGACTGCAACTCTTGATAAGATTAGAAAGTCTCACCTTTCTCCTTCGGAGCAGCTAATGGTTTTGAACCACTGACGTTGCAGTCAGCAGCCCAATACAGAACCCACTTGCCCCACCAGGGCTCCTAGACTAATACAAGGGGGGTCTCCAAAAGTTTGTGGAAAACTGGAGTTCAAAGATAATAACGATTTTCCTGGAATTTTTGAAGTGTCCTTATGTTGTCCCTTCCAGATAATTTGTTTTGCTTTGTTTTGTTTAATGACATCAGTGTAATTAAAAATATTGATCTATCTTTGTTTCCCTTTTTTGGAATATCTTTGTTTTTCTGTCTTGTTTTCATGTGTCTATATGTTCCATAGGAGGAATTTTTCTACTGTTTCTGGCCATTATTTGCTTCATTTCAGGGTGATGAATAAGCGTCATTTTGTCGTACAGAGAACAAGCCGCTCCAGAATCTACTGTAGGAAGTCCCTGCTTCCAATCTGCCCCCATCCTCACTTCCTCAGGAGAGCTCGTCCAGTGTCCCTGATGGCGTCACGTCCCATGGCTTTGTCTGTCGTAGCATCCACCACTGTTCTCTATTAGTACTGAAATGTGGTTATTTAATTTATTTTTCGTCATAGGTTTTTTTTCCCCACTTCTTATTTATTTATGTATTTTTGGAGTGTGGTATCCATGTTAAATGTATTATTTATTTACTCTTTACTAACAACTGGAGCCCTGACCCCTGCACTACAAGTGGCATGACCAGATCTGTTCTGCTCACCATAGCATCTTCAATGCCTGATACTTAATTGGTCCCAATCACTATTTAGTGAACAAATGAATTCCTTTTCCTGATATAGGACAGCCCTGCCTCAGCTTAGAGCCAACGGTCCCCTCTGATGGTCCTCAGACTACACTCCACCCCAGGCGCCCCAGGGAGCCCCTGCAACCTACTGCTGTTCACTCAGTAACCGTTGCCTCAGTCACAGGGGTCTTCTGTCACCCGTCTCAGGGCTTTTGCACTTGCTGTTTCCTCGGCCTGAAAAGCTGTGTCCCAGATTCTAGTTTAAAGGTACCTCCTCAGCCATGGCCTCCCTGGACCTGGACGCCCAATCCAATTGGCCGTTCTCCCTCACCTCCTCCCCCCAACCCCATTGTACCAGGTGATCCTCACCATAGCTGTGTGCAGCAGGAGAAGGAACAGTGGTTGGATACGCACTGTGCCCACAGCCCCACAGGTCTTGAGTGCATGTCATCTGCACAGTTCTCATTTGGGGACTGTCTTTCCTTTGGGTGTGGTGCTTGGCCATGTCCAGGGCAACCCAGACTCTTGGAGACCCTGGGTCCCCACTAGAGAGATGCTCCATTCAGGTCGCATCCTTTCCCCGGCTGCCAAGGAAGGTTTGCTTGGTACTCAGACTCCAGGGAGGTCTGGGAAGAGGCAGGATACTGACTCCGGCCTTTGGCACAGTTCCGGTGGCCACAAACCCCACTGAAGCCGGCCTCCAAAATCTTTGGACTGCTTAGGGAGAGAGGGGAGTACTCTAGACCTCACCCCACCCCCCATGTCTAGACTCATTTGGGGTAACCGTGCCAGGACATCTGGTGTGGGAGCCCCCAAACTGTGCAGAGAGTTTAATATACAGTCTGATACCCTGACGTTCTGACTCTCTGTGGTTGTGTAGAGCTATGCAGGGTTGTGTAATTTCCTTGTAACAATGTCATTCTACCCGGACTGGGGGCTGAGGATTTATGCAAAGACTGCCTTCTCTGGCAGCTCTTGTTCATTTTTAACACCACCAAGAACAACAGCAACACACATGCACACTATTCGAAAGACATGTTCACTGGACTGCTTGTTCTTCCCACCCTGGGACCCCTCTACAATGAAGCACAAGTTATCATTGAAAAACCACAACTGAGCATACCCCACCTTCTCTTCTGGCCTTTGTTGTTGGTGATGCCCTAGGATAAAAATCAAATCCTTCAGCCTAACAAACAAGACCCTTGACATTCATCTGATTGTGGGGGTTCATACCATCCCTCTCCAGCAACTGTGTGTGTCTGCTGGTCTTCTGGGAACGTGTTGCATCTTTTCGGATCTCCGTGCCTGTCTACATGTTTGTTGTCATTGTTCTCCGAGTCCCTGAATAGTGCAAAAACAACCAAGCACTTGGCTGCGAGACAAATGTTTGACAGCTCCAGTCACCCAGAGACACCTTTGGAAGAGAGGCCTCATGGTCTACTTCCAGCCTTTGAAACCCCCATGCAACCAAACCCTACGTGGTCCCAACGCAGTGACTACAAGTCTGAATCAACTCAATGGCAATGAGTGTGGGTGAGTTTGTTTCTTCCCGGGGGTGGGGGGCTATAACAAAGTACCGCAAACTAAGTGGCTTAAAACAACAGGGATTTATTCTCTTACAATTCGGAAGACTCCAGAGCCAAGGTGTCCACAACATTGGTGGGTCCTTCTCGAGAGGGGTGAGGGAGAGCCTGTTACAGGCCTTCTTCCTAAATGCTGGTGGTTTTGCACAATCCTTGGCACTCCTGATTTCCAGGTGTGAGGTAGCAAGTTTATTGTGCCAACCTGGCTGATAAACACATGGGGTTAATTGAAGGGCGAAGGGATAAATGGCTCGGTGAGCCTCGCCTTTCTAGTTCTCGGGTCTCTTGCTTTGTGATGGTCAGACCAGGGTGCAGCTGCCTTAGCCGGTTCCCTGCTTCAGCTTGCAAGGTTGACTTCCTGCAAGACATCCCCTAGGAAAAGCCACATGGACCTAGCCCAATGCAGCCCTGGGTGCTGGGGCAGCCGTGTGGAGACCCCTGCCAGCAGTGCGATTCTTACACGTTCACTGACTCGGCTTTCCTCCTGCAGTCTGTATCATTGCATCTGTTTTGTGAGATGGAGGAGGTCTTTGTGGATTGGTGTTACACATATGGGCTAATGTTGGACTTGTGGGCTTGGGCAGCACTGGGTTGGGATGTTTTCTTGATGCGCACTTAACCTTTCTATAAAACTCTCTCTTCTACATGTTTGGATTTGTTTCTCTAAAGTACCCAGACTAATACAAGGCACATCATGCCAACCTCCGTCTCTGTCGCTGCATGCCATCCATTCTTCCTCCATGTCTCCTCTCCTTTTCTTATAAGAACACCGGTCCTGGTGGATGAGGGCCTACCCTACGCCAGTATAACATCGTGTCAATGAATCAATTACGTTTACAGAGACTCTCTTCCCAAATACAGTCACATTCACAAGGACCCGTGTTAGGACTTGAATCTCTCTGTCTGGAAGACACAGATCAACAGACAACATTTTCTCTTTTACCTGGCGTGTCTTCCTGACAGAGAGCTCAGTCTGGCATAAACTGAGTCCAGGGGTAATGGGAAAGCAAAGAAAAGAAGAGTGAGATGTCGCTGGACAGGGCCGGGGGGTAGGGGGGCGGGTAGGGGCTGACCATTGTTTCTGTCCAGCGTTTCTGCCCTGTGAGCAGCAATCAGGAGTATCTTCTTAGGTTGGTTTGACTTGTCTCAGCAAGAACATGAATTCTTTCCAAACCTCGGTCTGCGGTTGCATCCTCTTATCATTGTGTTTCCAAAGAAGGGCGAACACAGGAAAGGAGGTGAAAGCCATGCACGGAAAGCATTTTCCTTCTTGTTCTACTAAAATGTGTTTGAGGCAGAGGCAAGAAATATGTGAAGCAGGAGAAAGACGGAGCAAACATGGCATTTTGAAAAGCTAATTGGGTGTGGATGAACATATTGAGATGATGTTCCGTGATGGTCAGGAATAATGTTTTACAGAGAAGCTATTTGTGAAGGGAGCCCAGTTATGACTGATGGACTAATGTGCACTGAGGAGTATGGAAACAATAATGTAGATGGGGACGCCTACAGAAAGACGTCAATCAAATGGGAGGCTGCAGGGGAGAGAAGGGACCCCTTTCGAGGCGGCTCTGCCGTAGAAGGTGACCTCTAGGGCCCACCTGAACAGACACAGGGCTGTTTAACAAAACAGAAAGTGGGCTTTGGATTTATGGCTGACCACTCTGCCCATGAGACATGATCTATCAATTGCTCTTCAAATTCCAGAACCAAGACAAGTCTGTGATTCTGCAAACATGTGTCTCAAGTTTGAGAATGGTCTTCTGATAGCAAGAATTACCCCCCCCCCCATTACCCAGTGCAGTGATCCAGTAATTCCAGGATTCTGCCGTCTAAACTAGAGCCCACTCCCTTCATCTGCCCGCTCCCCCCTGCCGGAACACATGGCAAAATTCTCTGCTCACACCATGAATCGCAATTTGGGGTTTAGGAAACGTGATCCTACACTATGGATTCAGCTTCAGAAATGGAAAAGAATCCCAGAGACAGCAATCCTTCTTTTCTTTTTTTAAAATGGAATTAAGAAGGGGATGATAGAGCTTTTTCAAAAAACCTAGAGTGAGTAATGAGCCTAAACCCCATTGTCGATACAGCGCTTAACCAGGACTCCGAGAGATCCTCCGTTATGTTCCCGTCTCTTCCCTCGCAGGGCCCAGCAAGGGTATGGATGTGAGGAACCACTTCCCTGTCCACCCTGTGTAACCTCCATTCTTGCTCCCTGGGTTATCTAGCTGATGATCATTTACCCTACCCCCCACCCCACCCCCAGGCCCTCTGCTTGTTTCCTTGTCTTGTGTTCTGTTCTTCGCGGAGTGTCTGGGTGGTACAAATGGCTAGGCAAGTGATTGCTAACCAAAAAAAGCTGGAGGTTCAAGTTCTCCAGGCAGGGTCTGGAAGAAAGGCCAGGGGATCTCCTTCCCGAGAAGCAGCCATTGAAAACCCTATGGCGTTCTTTCTACTCTGGCACGCAGGAGCTGCCAAGAGCCAGAATCGGCTCCATGCCAACTGGTTTAGATCACTTGCAGAGCCCACCTACCCTATGCCTAAGGAGCCTTGGTGGAGCTGTTAGACTGCTAACTGCAAGGTTGGCAGTTCAAACCCACCAGCTGCTCCAACAGAGAAAGATAAGACTGCCTGCCCCAATAAAGATCTACAGCCTGGGAGACCCCCGGGAGGGCCCCTGTGCCTCAGAATGAACTCGATGGCTGTGGTGTGCGTGCCCTACGCCTATGATGTATATTTCACAAGTCCCTGGAAAGCGTGCTGGGCTGGGATCGGCGTTCTGTTATTATCTGGTGAGTGACGGAGAGCATGAGCTTCTCCATCTGTGAGAGCTAAGTGACCGCAGGAGCAAGGCCAGAGGTTCAAGTCCTGCCGAGAGGTCATCAGGCATGCCCTCTGCCCTCATCCTCCCTGGATGCTCCTGACACTTGCTACAAGAGTCTTGTGTGTTCCCCTCTCTGCAGAGTATCGGCTGCGACGACTTCTTGGGCTCCGACAAAGTCGTGGACAAGTGCGGGGTGTGCGGAGGCGATAACACGGGCTGCCAGGTGGTGTCCGGTGTGTTCAAGCACGCGCTCACCAGCCTGGGCTACCATCGAGTGGTCGAGATCCCCCAGGGAGCCACAAAAATCAACATCACCGAGATGCACAAAAGCAACAACTATTTGGGTAAGTTTGGTCACTCTCCAGAGGACACTATCTGCCTCGGCTGTGTGAGTTATTCCTTCCAGGATTATGAGCTGGGCACAGCGGTGGCCCAAGGGCCCTTGACATGTAGAAGGTGCCATTGGGTATACCAGCAGTACCAGCTGCCCAGTCACCCCCTCCCACCCCCTTGAAATGAGTGGCGAAATGTCACCAATGGAAAAAGG
>NW_022111379.1:6965740-6983941 GCF_000313985.2 Echinops telfairi
GTACCATGGACTGCCAAAAGAGCTAACAAATCTGTCTTGTAAGAAGTACAGGCAGAGTGCTCCTTCGAAGGGAGGGTGGTGTGTGAACAGGACAGACGAGTCGCTGGAAACGGACATCGTATTTGGTAGAGAATCATGCAAAAGAGAAAGATCTTCACTACAGTGATTGCCACAGTGGCGGCAGCAATGGACTCAAACTTAACCATTGGGGGGAGGACGCCGGAAGCAAGACCAGACAGGGTTTCATTCTGCTGTACATGGGCCGCTGTGAGTCAGAACTGACAACCACCACAGCTTGAGAATCGAATGGGAGAATGGGTGTCCCGGACCCGGAAGAACCAGGGAATTTACCAGGCAGTTGACAAACGTTCGCTCCCTTTCCTTTGTCTCAGGGAATGGGTCAGACTATTAAAAGCTCTGTGGAAATAGAAATCCCCTCTCGGATGCAGGGGAAGGGCGAGCAGAGGAAGAAAGGAAGGACCAAGAGGAAATGAGAGTGATCAGAACGTCAAGTTCAACGTCCTAGGCTCAGTGATTGGTGTTGCAGGAGAAAGTCATAAAATCTGTTGCATATGATGGCACGTCACGTGGGAAAAGGCGGGCGAGCAGAAATCAAGACAAGCCACAGCGAGAGGAGCTTCCGCCACTAAGGAAATCATCTCCCTCCTTTTCCATTCCTCTCCCTTCCTCCGCTCCTCCCTCGCTCTCCCTCTTTCCCTTTGCCTCCCCGGTTATCTCTCTCCTTCCCTCTCCTCCTCCTCCCCTTTTTCCATTTCTCCAACTTCTTGTAGTGAAATGTGAGTCACGTACCATACAACGCACCTTTTAAAGTGCCTACTTTGGCCATGTGGACAGTGGTTCTCTGCTCACCGGTGTTCTCCTTCGTGTCCCCAGCTCCCTGCCCTGCCCAGCCCTTGCTCTATGAAGCCTGTACACTGGCTGCTATGTCCCTGGGGCCACTCAAGATCATGCACAGAGAGCACAGATGTAGCTCACTCACTTTTATTTCACTCCCCAGTGATGACTTTATTACACATTGGTACACATTATCTACCACTGGGGCATTTTTCAAAGAGATTTGTGGCTTCTCCACAATTTTCCAAGTAAAGGAGGAGGCGTCCCTCTCCTGTGGTTTCTGACTATGTGAGCTGTGTGCGTTAGACAGGCAACTTGGCATCCGGCGTGGATTCTACTTTTTTCTTTCCTTGGTTCTGCCGGATAGGCAGTGTGGAAGAAGTAAATCGTGCCATCTATCTTATAGTTTTTTTCTTTTTAATTCACAATTTTGAAGTTTTCTTTTCAGATCTCCTGTTATTTTCCAAAGTTACCTTTGATCGCATGTCTTCGAAATTAAACTTTCTTTGTGACACACTTGGTATTTCCAATAACTGGCTTAGAATTTTGATAAAAATACAAAGTGGATTACCACCAAAGCAGACAGACTTACCCGTATCATTAGTGAGACAGGTTAATCGCTTTAGTTTATAAACCTTTTAAAATTACCAGCTGAAAGATGGGTGATTTGAACCCACCCAGAGGCACCTTACAAGACAGGCCTCGCAACCTGCTTCTGAAAACCTTGCACACTCTATGGAGCAGGCCTCCTGTGTGCACGTGGGATCCCCATGAGTCAAGATCCACTCAACAGCTACTAACAATATGCACAGGGCCCTCAAAAAAATGGACAATGGCTATTTTTCATGAACTTTGTGACACTCCTTATATACCATAGTAATATACCATCTGCCTATACATATGCCATGGTATCTACATACCAGAGGTATATATGATATTTTCATCTCCAAAGCAGTTTCACAGTTAAAAACTAGACTGTTAGCTTCCAAGAAGGAATTGAAGTTACCTGTTTTTTAGGGTTATGAATTGTAGTTCTTAAGAAACAACTCACTGCATCAAGCCCCTCCTGACTCAGAGACCCTAGAGGACCGAGTAGAACTGCCCCTCATGATAGATTTATGCTGTCAAAACTGAAATTTTGAAATAAACACTCAATAGAAGGGGGTATATCTCAAACAAGCTTAACTGAGTTTAGTGGCTTCATTTGGTATGAGGGTCCACAAGCCCGTTCTGCTGCTGGACTCTAGAGGCCCAAGTTCATGCCCTGGCCCTGCCCACCTCACCAGCTGGGGGCAGGCTGACTTGCCACTTCACCAGGCTTACTGCTGCTTATTTGCTGGGCAAATAATCAGAGAAGCTTGACTATATGAAGAAGAATGGGGCATCGGGCTTGGAGGAAGGCTTATCAACAGCCTGAGATCGACAAATGACAACCTTGCTTGCTGAAAGTGAGGCGGACTTGCTGATAAAGCACTTGCTGATCGAGATTGAGGATTGCAGCCTTGAGTATTCAGTGCAAAGTACAGCTCAGTGCGAAGACAACCAAAACCCTCACAACCGGACCAATATGTAACGTCACGGTAAATAGAGAAACAGTTAAAGTTGTCGAGCATTTCATCTTGCTTGGGTCCATAATGAGTGCCCATGGAAGCAGCAGCCAAGAGATCAGATGACAGGCTGCATTGGGTCAATCAAAGCAAGGATGCTACTTTGAGGACCTGATCCACGCCGTGGTGTTTTCAATCATCTCAGATGCATGTGGAAGTTGGATGTTGAATAAAGAAGACGGAAAAGAACCAATGGACTGCCAAAAGGACAAACTGATCTCTCCTGGAAGAAGTACGGCCAGGGTATTCCTTAGAGACCAGATGGCCAGACTTCATCTTACCTAGTTTGGACATGCTGTGAGGTTTGACCGATCCCTGGAGAAGGGCATCATGCAGGTAAAGGGGAGGAACAGCGAACAAAAAAGAAGGATGAGATGAGATGGATGAGGTGGATTGGCGCAGCAGCTGCAACAATGGGCTCAGGCCTAGGAAGAGCTCTGAGGATAGCGCGGGACCGGGCAGTGTTTCCTTCCATTGTGCGTAGGGTCACCATGGGTTGGAACCAACTTGATGGCACCTCACCACAACAACACTGAGTAGAGCGAGATCAGAGGAACTCAGTGGTGTGCGTTATTTCAGGAGAGAGGGTATCTGTTCATACCGGTTTAGACTGAAAGCCAGTGCAGAACCGAGCTCCAATTTGAGGTGTTTATTTGTTTACATGCTTCAAAATATGAACTGTTTGGTGGATACAGATTCCTAGATCTTTCTGTTTATTTACTGGAAGAGAATTCAGAACCCCTTCATCTTATTGTAGGCTATGCATTCTCCTCGGGTTTTTAAAAATTATTCTGAATTCAGCTATTTTGAAAAAATAGTTTTTAAATCGAATTTTATTCAGAGGATTGACATGTGATATTCCTAGCCTCTTTCTTAATAATAAGATATTATAAAATTATTTCAGCTGAAATATTCATGTTTGGCCTGGTTCAGTCAGTTCAACTTACTGCTGTTATTATTTAACATTAAGTGATCAGACATAAAAGCATATCGAGCAAAAACTGATTATACAGGAACTTATCCTACCTGCCAAGATGCTATATTCTCATAGAGGCTTAGACTTGGAAGAGATTTTCAAGGGTTTAATATGCTTTAAAAATAAAATAGTAATCCCTCAGCGTTTAAGTGTATGTTTCTTTAAAAATTTAACAGTAATTATAATGGACAGCATTTAAATGATCTGGTATCCTGGATCATCTATAATTTCCAAGTCTTTATTTACTTTCTTAGTTAAGCAGTTTTCTTTATGGGAAAGAGAGGGGTGTTTAAATAATGTGATGCCTTGCATATGTGTAGGCAGACAGATGAGACTTTCTAGTCCCATAAAGATTGACAGTCTTCAAAACCCACAGTGGCAGCTCTACTCTGACCCAGAGGGCCGCCATGAGCAGGAATCGACTGAGTGGCAGTGAGTTTGACCTTGGGTTTGTATGATAATTATGTCCAAAGACTTCTGTTTTTCCCCACATCACAAAAATTTCAAACAAGACAAGATACAGAGTGAAAAGATAAAACTCCTTCTTCCTGTTTCCAAAGGTGGACTGACTGTTCTCAGTAGTTCAATGTGTATCCTCCAGACCTTTGTGCATATACATATATAAAAATGATGTTATTGAAATGTATATCTATGTAATCTAATTAAATATAATTGATATGAATCTCTGCATTTATTGAATTGACTGGCTTCCTTTGGTTTTGTACTGTATCACGGATGGCTGTCCATCACAGCACACATGGACCGACTTACTGCACGATGGTTTCCAGTGCAGAGGCTTCCATGGAATGGATCTGTGTTGGCTTCGTCGTCTAGAGAAATAAATCCAGTGAGACTCATCTACGTACAAGACAGAGCTGTATGTAAAGAAGTAATCGTATATCAAGCTGGCAGCCCAGCCCAGCTCAAATCCCTACGTCTGACAAGTCCCTTGTCCATAATAAGTTCCTCTTCAGGCTCATGTAGCCACGGGTCAGTGATGCGGAATGGTGAGATGGGAAGCAGAGAGACCACAGGCCGGTGAGTGCAGAGTTGCATGGATCCAAGGTTGGTGGCCACATAGCAAGGCGCTATGGTTCCATTCTCATGGGGCCACCCCTGGAGGCAGACCCGGCTCCCAGTGAGGAGGAGCACAAAGTGGCAGAGAGATCGTCTCTGTTCGCCTTGCCCTTACACAAAAGGCTTATGACATGAAGGAGGGACTATCAGGCTGTGACTTGATTGACAGGTTTAGCTCCACCTCTAGCCAGGAGTGTCCGGTTGACAAAAAAGGGCCCAGAGGAAATTGTCTGCCATCATCAAGACCATTCGGACTCAGAGTGACCCTACGGATGGTGTAAAACTGCCTCTGGGGGGTTCCGAGGCTGGAAAGGCCCGTCCTTCTCCCTCTGTGCAGCGGCTGCCTTCCCGTGGCTGACCCGGTGGTTAGCCCCCCAACTTCATAACCCACAGCACCCCGGGGTTCCTCAGAATTGGGGAAAGGAGACGCTTACTGGCTCATCTCCCATTCTCACACCCCCTAGAGCTTCACCTGTCCCTTAGCACTGCCCATGGATTCAGAGTTCTCAGACAGAATTGGCGTTGCTTTTGTCTGAAACATCAATAGATAACGGAGAATAATATGAATGGACATCCAAAGATCACTGGACATCTTTCAAAGCCTATAGCATGAAAAAGGAGCCCAAGATAAATAACTGGGAAAATTATTTCTGGAAGAACAGCACGATTCTTCGTAGAGAAAACTTGAAGCCTCTCTAACAAGTAATGCTTCAGTGAATATCCTCATCCACATATCCTTTCATAGTTACCCAAACACTGCTGTAAGGTAGACAGACTCCAAGGGGGAGACTTTGTATGTCAAGTGGAATGCACGCGGAAGAATTTGAAAGATAAGACACAATGTACCAATTTACATGCTCCAATAGAGCATGTAAAAACCTATCAAACAAGTCTAGTCGCTAAAATTCTTAGAAAAATTCATCTCAACCACAAAAAGACCGAAAAAAAAAAAAACCAACATTTTAAAATGAGCAGAAGATGCGAACAGACACTTCACTAAATGCAAGCAGCCAACAAATACACTAAGAGATGCACGCACTCCTTGGCTAGCTGTTGTTAATTACCTACAGCTGTTGACTTTGAATAGATACAGTGTGTAAAGTAGCTTATCAGAGGTACTTAATAACTGTTCGTTCCTATCTTCTTAGACTAAATGATTCAAACTCTGGCTGCATAGGAAGAGCTTTGAAATAAGCCAGCACCTGGTTCCAACACCCAGAGACCCGGACTTAATTGGCCTGAGGCAAGGCTGGATACCAGGGGGGTTTTAAGCCCCCCTGATATGTCTAGTGCTGTCAAGATAGAGGACCACTGCCCTATGTTAGTGGGTCTCAACCGGGACTGGTGTGAGCCCCCAGGGTAAGTGGATGAGCAGGTCCTGGCAGTTCTACAAATAGATCTAGTGGACAGAGACCAGAGATGCGACCAAGCATCCTCCAATCCGTAATAAAGAATTATTCAGCCCTAATGTGGACGGTGCTAAATTTGAGAAGCCTTCTCTATGTGATCACTAAGATCCCTTTTGGTACTGAAGTATCACGGGTCCCTTTTTTGGTTGTTTGGGGTTTGTTTATTGTCGTTGGGGTACAATTTCACCGACCTAATTCATTTCCATTCAACAATGTACAGACCTTCCATTTCATAGCATCACTTTCAAGCCCCTCAATGTAGCAGCACACTTCCTGCTTGCCCCTCGTCTTCCCCCAAGCCATCCGGCCTGCCTTCCTGCCCCCTTCCTGCCTTGTGAGATTTGGTTTGGAGAAAATGTGACCCCTTGGGTCTTGTATGCTTAATTGATCTGGGAAGTTCACTCCTGATGAGTGTTATTGTTCTCTTTGGGGCCTATAGGTTGATGGCTAGGTGGTCCCCACGGGCAAGTCCAATTCCAGGTTTCAAGGCCACAGTCTTAGTGGTTCCATCAGCCTGTATCAAAGCATGTTTGGTCTTTTTTTGTGGTTTTTAATGTCATTCTACACGCTTCTCCTATTCTGTCCAGGACATGCTGAGCAGTTTGGTCCCTGTCTGAGCAGTTGAACATGGTCCCTGGTCACCATCTAGTTCTTCTCGTCTCAATAGTGGAGAGGATGGGTCCACTGCTACTTTGCTCTATTTGTTTCGGGAGTCTTTGATTTTTTTCCACTTTTCTTTCCTCTGGATGGGAGATACTAATAGTTGCATGTTAAATGGCCACTTGCTGGCGTTTAAGACCAGTCATAACTCGCCACAGGAGGGGTACAGCGCTGCCTTTGTAACCCCTGTTATGCCTAAGGACTTAGTCCCCAAGGCCAAAATCTCATTTTGGGGGTCACCTATTTCAGGGTGGTGTTTAAACAATAAAACTGGGCTGCTAGCCACAAGGTCAGCAACTCAAACCCAACAGCCACTGCTCAAGAGGAAGATGGGGCCTTCTACTCCTATAAAGAGTTACAGCCTTGGAAAAATCACAGGGGCCTGCTCCCCTGTCCGGTGCAGTCAGTGCTGTCAACACTGAGCCCTCTTTTTGTCGGTTGGTTCATTGAAGGTGCGATTGAATGACTCACGTTCAACCCAAGACCCCTCCTTCAGTTTCCTTTGACGCGTTCCCTCCATCTGTCCTGGTGGCTAGTGTGGTAGTTCGCTCTTAGCGGCTCGGCTCCAGAAGTTCCAGCTTAAGACACCTTTCCATAGGCGGTCTTCTGGGCATCTGGAGCCCGTGCTTCCTTCCGGCACAGACAGCTGAAGGAAGGGAGAGACCCGGGAAGAGGAAATGCAGAGTGGGGGTGGGCGTTTCCTTTGGATTCTCCTGGGACTTGGTCATCTCCCCAGGTTGGCGCTTACCCTATTTGATGGCAGTTTATCGGTGCACTCCCCCGTGAGCTCCTTGTGGGCACGTGGTCCAAAGCGAGGCAGTCTTCTAAGAACTTGCTCAGTGCTAGGGGTGCAGAAAGAAAGGCGGGTCCCCAGAGGAAGACAGTGCCTCCCTTGATCCCGTGCAGACCTTCTTGCCCCATCCACCCTGCTCCACCTCCACCCCACCTCAACTTGACTCGTAGCCTACACTCTCCGGACCCTCCGTGGGCCAACGTGCCACGCCGGAGTTATATTTCAATCACTGGACATTCACCAGCTACCTTAGCAAAGTTCTTCTGAAATCGGCTTCTAAAAAGAGTGTGTAACTCTTAAACAGTGTAAGACATCATGGAGAAACAGCACCTCAAGTATGCTATTGAAACAGGTTCTCAAGCAAGTGATAGGATGCCCACCAGTGGTCTGGTTTCAAGCATCGGGACCAGATGCTAAGATGGGCTATTGGGCCCTCCTGAGCTACCTGAGGAACTCTGGTGGGTAACACCAAATTCTTACTACCATCGAGCCAATTCTGACTCACGGTGATCCTATAGGACAGGATAGACTGTCCTTGTGGGTTTCCGAGACGGACTCTTTTCTTTTCTTTTAAAAATCATTTTATTGGGGGCTCTGCAGCTCTTATCACAACCCATCCATACATCCATTGTGAGACTATAAGTTTTTACAGGAGTAGAAAGCCCATCTTTCTCCCAAGGAGCACCTGGTGGTTTCGAACTTCAGACCTCGTGAATTGAAGCCCAACTCGTAAGGTGGGTTACACGTTGGGTTCTAATTGCAAGGCCGGGAGTTAGAAACCACCATTCGCTCCTCAGGAGAAAGATGAGGCTTTTCTACTCCTGGAAAGACTGACAGTGTCTGAAACTCACAGGGAGGATGGTCACAAGGAGTCAGAATGTATTCATTGGCAATGAGTTTAGATTTGGGAGTGGTAGTTCCCTGCGGCAGATACTGCCCTCTAAACTCAGACAGACTGCAAACTACTTCTTGAAGGGATGGTTCCTTCCTCATCAGTGCTGGCAGATGGGAGAAGGTGATTGTTGAGCATTTTTGTTTTGGTCTTTAATTGGGAGTTAATACATACATCATATCATTCCATAATTAAATCACATCAAGCAGGATTGTACCATTGCTACCACACACAGTTTCCAAACATTCTTTTCCTCCCTGGACTCCTTGACCTTTACTCCCATTTACCCCCACCACCACCACTATAACCCCCCTCCCCTGCGCCCCAAAACCCTTACTTTACTTGTTTTCCCTGTAGTTCCATCAGTCCTGGGTTTCATATAACGAAACACATAGCACAACTTCAAAAGGGCGACAGAACACATCTGACATAAACCCCAATATGCACAAACAAAACCCCAACACCGAAAAAAAATTACAGAGAATGTTGAAAATCAGATCGGGTCCAACGTGCATCAGAGGGAGGACCACCTGACAAGGTTGGAACCGTTCAAGTCAGGTTAAAGTGGCCTCTTCTCGCCTTCACTTCAGCACCACAGCGGCGTTAGGGTTCCTATCCAACACGCAGCCTTTGCAAAGCAAGAGCCCATGCCAAAGAGGCTGGTCCTCTGGCTGTGATCGGAAAGCTCTGTTGTCTGTACTAGCACGGCGATGCCGACTCGTCGCAACCCTGTAGGACAGAGTGGAAGAGCCCTGTGGGTTCCCAGGCTTCCTCCACAGAGTGGCTGGGAGGCTCAAGCTACGTGCCTGGAGGTGAGCAGCCCACCAGGTGACACGCTGCACTAAGGTCTTAGTGGACCTGCTGAATTGGTTGCAATGAAATAAGCTTCACTTTTTATCACAGAGCAGAGTTGCCTGCTTCAGAGTCGGATGACCTGGGACATATTTATTTGATAGCTTTTTATTGATTAACTAAATTAAATACATAAGAAAAGGCTCGGTGCCAAAGTGCACCGAAGCCCACTGCCGTTGAGTGGTTGCAACTCCTATCACCCCCATAAAGCAGGGGTCCTCAAACTTTTTACACGGGGCCAGTCCAGACTAGAGTTTTAAAAAAATCTATGAGCAAATTCCAATGCACCCTGCACGTAGCTTATTGTGAAGTTAAAAAAACAAACAGGGCAAAAACACCCGGTGGGCCGGATCAATGTCCTCGGCGGGCCGCAGTTTGAGGACCCCTGCCATAAAGGGTTTCTGAGATGGTTAATCTTTCTCCTGTGGAGTGGCTCGTGGGTTTGAATCACTGGCACTGCAGTTAGCAGCCCAGTGCTTAACCAAAGTGCACGAACACCAAACCCAGACTCACTGCCATCCCTCCGATGCCAACTCATAGCGATCCTATAGGACAGGTGCCAACTCATAGTGATCCTATAGGACAGGTGCCAACTCATAGCCATCCTGTAGGACAGGTGCCAACTCATAGTGATCATGTAGGACAGGGTAAAACTCCCCTGTGAGTTTCTGACACTGTACCTCTTTATGGGAATAGAAAGCCCCATAGTTTTCTCTCAGAGCAGCTGATGGTTTGTAAGCGCAAGGTCAGAAGACCAACAAGTAACCATTACACCACCAGGGCTCCTCTGACCACCGTTGCACAGATAGTTAATTTTAACAGGGTGAACACACCTGTGTAACTAGTACCCACGTCAACACATAGAACTTTTGTCAGTACTCCAGTAGCCCCTCCCTGGTGCCCTCTCTGTCGCTAACTCCCCACAAGTAAACAGTCCCTTGATCTAACGCCATAGGTTCACTATAAATTCACTTTGGCTGTTACTTGTTTGTTTGAACTTTCTATAAATGGAAAAACACAATATGTACGCCTCAAAATCTGTTGTTGTTTTTTTATTTTTGGTCAACAGTTTTGATACTTAACTTGGGGTATAAAGGAGAATCTCTAGTTTTCTCTTATGCTTAGCCAAATTTCCAGTCCACTTTGTTGAATAATTCACTTGTGTAACATTGAAATGTGTAGACTGGGCTAAGTTACCCTATAGGACTGTTTCACAATTTTGTTCTGTTCACTGATCCACCTAATCAGTCCTGTTCTGTGTGTTGTTTTGATTGTTGTAACTTTGAAATACAGTTGACTCTTGAGCAGTGTGAGGGTCAGAGGTACTGACAACCCCCAACGTAGTCAAAAATCTGTGTATGAATTTTGACTCCCCAATAGCCACTGTTGACCAGCAGCCAATAGACTGATAAAATCATCTATTAACTCATATTTTATGTCACCTGGATATACACTGTACCCACATAAAAGACACATTTTCATATGGCACTGAAATATTTCATAAAATCCGTGCCGCATTTTTGCACCTGCTGATGTAGCGGCACGGAGTCCTGGTAATGTCATGGATTACACATTGGACAGCAGTTCGAAACCCCCGGCAGCTCCACAGTCTCGGAAACCCACAGGGGAAGTTCTACCCGGTCCTACAGAGCCACTCTGAGTCGGAATCAAGTCAAGGGCAATGAGTCCGGCGGCTGAGTATAGCTGCATCAGTGGTGTCTCCAATGTCCTCTTCTTTGCGTTACAGTGATCCTTATGCTGGGTTCATTTACCTTGACATGGGTGGGGGTGGGGGTGCAACTGCAGGCTGCAATCTATGGTATGTATCAAGCAATTCAACTTCTACTCATAAGGCCATGGCTTCTCCCTGGTTCTGGGGAGCGCTTCAGGGATCACAAGGAGCACTTTGTATGTGATCCGAGCTTTACGTTATCACACTACACACTACAAAATACCCAAGGAGCTTGAGCACATGCTCTACTTGGCGACACAACGTACGGGAGCTGACCTGCATGTGCAAGAATGATTAAGGTCTCCAGGCATTGCCAAGTACAGCTCAAACCCACGTGTTCAAGTATCTATTGTAGGTTTTAATATCTGGTGTTGGCAGGTCTCCCCCTCTTCCTTCTTGCTCATCATATTTTCAAATACTCTGTTGTTTTGGATGCTGTGGATCCCAAATGCTGTGGACCTCCATGGGAGTGAGTAGAACTGCCCCATAGCGTTGATCCCCTTGACACAAGTAGATTGTCAGGGCTTTCTCCCGCAGAGCAGCTAGTGGATCCAAACCACCAACCTTTCAATTAGTGGACAAGCGCTTAACCAATGGGCCACCAGGACTCCTTTGAAAAATAACCCAACGCTAGACCAGAGCATGTGCACAGGTACAGATAAGAGATAAGAGCTCACAACATGTGGAATCCAGGAACAGGAATGGGAGTAGGGATACCAGAAGGGTAGGGAGACCGTGGGGAGAAGAGGGAAGGAAGGGGAACCAGTCACAATGATACACACACACACACACACACCCTTCCAGGAGGACAAACAACAGAAACCATGTGGGAAGGGAAACAGCGGTCAGTGTAAGTTATGAAAATAATAATAATTTATAATTTATCAAGGGGTCACGAGGGTAGGAGGGGAGGGAGGGAAAAAGAGGAGTTGATACCAAGGGCTCAATAGAAAGTAAATGTCTAAAAAAGAATGATGGCAATGTATGTACAAATAGACTCGATTCAAATGTATGGATTGTTATAAGAGCTGTAAGAGCCCCCAATAAAATGATCTTTTAATTAAAACAAGAAAGAAAAAGAACCCAGCATGTTTCTATTCCAGATGAATTTTGAAACCATTGAACAAAAAAATTGCTGTTTTCATGTGAGTGTGTTAAAGCCGCACTTAGCATGTGCCAGGGCTCTAGAAGTGCCACTATGATCAAGGGCCAGTCACAGCCCTCAGGATGCCTGCCCCTCAGTGGGCACATAGCAGGAGGCACGAGAACAAAAAGATCATTTCGGATGGAACCACCTGCCTTGAAGAACCTAAAACAGGGTGATAGAAGAGTAGATGGAATAGACTAGAGAGACAAGGGCAACATTTGTGTTAGGTCATCTAGGAGAGCCTCTCCAAAGAGCTGACCTTGATTTTGAACTTGAATATGCCCAAATCTATACCTCTATAAGCCCTAACGAAAACATCCCATCTCCATGTTTTCAAATGGTTTATCAGTAACCTGTTCACAGTTCCAGATAGATGTTCTCCGTTTCTTGTAAGAATTGGTCTTAGTCAATTTTCTTGTAGTGGTGGAGAATGGAATATATTCCTGCTTTTGCTTCAAAATTGTTATTAGCCGCATATACACAAGGTAGCTGTTTTGTAAATACTTAATCTCTTTCTGGCCACTCTATTGAACTTCTTAAAATTATAAGTATTTCTCAATGGATTCTTATGGTTTTCTAGTGATATAACATAGAAAAATAATGGTGCTGTTGCCACTTCCTCCTCACCAGGATCTGTGTGTTCATGATATTTATTATGTTGACCAAAATTTCTAAAGCAGTGGTCAGTGAGTAACAACAGCCAACATTCTTGACTGGTTTCTGATTTATGTAAATGTGAATGCCCCTAATTTTCATTATTTAGAAAGATAGTTGTATGTTCCACAATTATTTAAATGAAGGCATGATTACATATTTATTATCAGGTTCAGATAGTGTCTTTCATTTTTTTAATCATTTTATTGGGGCTTGTACAACTTTTATCACGATCCATACATACCCCCGTTGTGTCAGCCTGTCTTTAATTTTATAAATTTTTTACTGCTATGAGTTTCAAATGCCATTCTGGCATCTGTTTAATTTTTTTTCTTCCAAATATTTCCTAGAATTAAATCATCTTTGTGGTCCTGGAATACACGCTGCTTCCTCTTTCTCAGTAATGCTTTTAAGGTTCTGTTGAATTCCGTTTCTCAGTACTTGGGATTTTTAAGTTTTATATTCGTAAATGAGGTTGGCCTGTCATTTCATTTTGTCCTGCCTCTCTGAGGCTTTGGGTAGGTCAGCATCCCAATTTTTAGAGGCTCTGGGAAAGCTGATCTAATTAGCTGTTCCTTTAGTTTCGAGGGAAAATCACCAGTGAGAAACAGATGGCCCTAGAACCTTTAAGAACATCTTTTTGATCATTTTTTTAACCTTCTGGGATTATTAATCTATCATCTTTTCTGGTTCATCTTAAAAGAGTTATTTGGGATCTGTAATCTGTATGCTCCCTTTTCAGGGAAATGTTCAAATGTAGTAGTTAGAGGCCTTCATCTAGAACTCAGCTGATGTATAACAACATGCTGTATGTTCTTCTTCGGGCGTAGATGTTCTTCACTGTTTTCCTTTCTTCTTCTTTATTGGTGTTGTTTGGAGTATTGCGTTGTATCTGACTCAGAGCCACCCTGTGTACAGAAGGCACTTCCTTACTGCTGCTTCGCAATGGCTGCTATGGTGAAGCCCATTGGCGTAGCCACTACTTGAGGATCTTCTTCATTTTTGCTGACGTTCCACTTGACCATAACGTCCTTCTTCAGAAATTGTCCAAAGCGTATAAGACAAAGACTCTTCATCCTCATTCTAAGGAGAATGTTGATTATACTTCTTCCGACGCAGATCTGTTCCGTCTTCTGACAGCATATGGTCAATGATCTTCACCAACACCATCATTCAAAGGCATCCCCTCTTGGTCCATTTCCCGTATCCACTGCCCAGCGTTCACTTGCATAAGTGCATGGAAATGCCATCACTTTCTCCAGGCATGAGGTAGTTCTTTCTTAGAATTGTGTATTTTTAAAATGTTTACTCTAAGGGGAACCAGCACTCAGATTTTAATGCAAATCTTTTTTTATCCTTAAATTCATAAACTTCGGTTTTAAGATTTCCACCTTGGTTTTCATCTGTCTTTCAACTGAAACGTTTCCTTTTCCTCATATGAACATGTACAGTTTTCATCTCTAATTTGCTGCTGCAGACCATTGTCTGTACAATAGTAAGGACTTGGGTGCACAGGAAAGGGAGGGAAATGGTTTTCTTCCTCTCTACAACCTGAATCAAAGATGGACCAAGCAAAAGGAAGAGCCGCCCTTCCATATACACGCACTTCTGCTTCGTGATGGCCAGACCACCCTTCCTTCATCACATGCTCAGTCCGTCTTTCTGGAGCAATTGTAAAGACAGGAGATACTTGCAAAGGAAAGAAGATCTATTGCTCCCAGTTGCCATGTGGTTGAGCTCAGATTGCTTGGAGAGAGAAAGCATTTCTGGGGATGTGCATGCTGAAGAGTGAAGGAGGGGGTGGGGCGTGTGCGTGGTGATGGCAACGATATCTATTGTTTCCATTTCTGGGGAAAAAAGCAGTAGGATTAGGTGGAGATTTCCAGAAGTGCTACCTTAGAGCCAGGGTTGTCAACTAACCTTTATCAGTAACTAAAGTAAACAGATCGCATATGTTTTATGCTTTGCAAGCTATAGGGGCTCTATCACAATTACTCAACTCCATTATTATAGAGCCAAAGTCCATTGGTTTCTCATTAAAACTGCCTTAATACAAATCAACGACAGGTCATTTGGGGCCCACAGGCTCACTAGATGAATGATTGGTAGGTCTGAAGGCTAGGTTCAGAGTTATGGACATCTCACTGAAGTCTGCCAGCATGCAGCTAAACCGTGACCAGGGCAATGGACAGCTCACACACCATGCCCGTTACATTCCTCCTTCCAGCAATTAGCTGAGAAAGCTTGCAGTGCCAACTCGGAACATAAAGCGAGGTCATCGCCATCAGCCAACGACTCCTACTGGTGCAACAATTAAATACTCGGGCGCTAACTGAAATGTTAGCATGTGAACTCATTCAGTAGCTCTGCAGGAATACAGCCTAGGACACTCTCTGTGATTCCAGTTTGTAGTGACCAACGCGACAGAGTGGAGCTGCCCCATTGCGTTTTCGTTGTCTGAGGATCACCAGGCCTCTCGTCAACCAGATAGAGTTTGGGTTGCTTCAAATGGCTGAGCTTCCAGCCAGCAGCTGAGCGCTTCACGAGTATGCCCCCACGGTCCTAAACACAAACCTCTCAGAACATCTGTACCAGTTATCAATCCATCAAAAATATTAGAGTGCCTGTGCTCTGGTTATGATTATTCATTCATTCATCCAATGTTTACTGAGAGTCTCTTTCAAGCTAAGTCTATTTGGGGCTGTAGTTACAGCTTCATGAATACTTATGGGTTCAATTATAGCTTCTTATAAATGCTTGTTTTGTTCACATATGTTTGTATGTAGGCTCCGTAATAATTTCCTCTACCTACCCTTTCAATATTAAAAGCTCCTCGAGAGCCAACCTGTATTTTCCCATGTCTTCATAATTTCCCCCAGTTCACAGTTGGATGTTCTGCCTACAGTAACGCACTTGGCACATGATTATGATTTACTGGCTGGTGGGAAGCCTTTACAATCCAGTATTCCGCCTTCTGCCCCATCCAGCATGCTCCCCTTTAACTTCCTTATAGTTCCTGAAGGTTGCAAAGGACATTTTTGCTGGTGCAAAGGTAAGGTGACCAGACGTCCCACTTTTGATGGGACAGCCCTGATTTGGGGCGTTTTTTAAAAGTCCTGATTTTTGGAAAGAATGCACAACAAGCTAGGATGGTCTATTTGGTCCATATAGTCCAAAATTTTAATCAAGAACACCCTACACACACACACCCGGTCAATGGTGTCCCGCTTTAAATCTGGTCACCTTATGCAAAGGACAAGGGCTGGTGCAGAACTAAGCACCGGGGCCCAGAGTTCACCCAAACGATGTGCATTTACACACCTGGCTGGAGTAATCCTGAGGTCCTGTGTTGAATCGTGTCCTAACTTTCTAGCAGAAGAGTCCATATTGCAATCAATCCATAAAACTAGAGTAAAATGCTAATATGTAAAAAAAAAAAAAAAAGTCCTTCCAGGTAATAAATTCTTTTCCAAGCCTTTCATTAATCTATCCCAGCCCAGTTGAGCTTATTAACAGAAATAATGGAGGGAAAGGGGGGGGCGGAATAAAAACCCTCATAATTAAAAAGAATAACATGCCTTTATTAAGTCACCTGTTTAAGACCCTCGATTAAACGACCTATAAGGTTTGTTCTGGGTTTTTTGAGAGCCAAATGTTAACATATTGGAATAATCACCTTCTGCCGGCTCTGGGGCAGGGATGGGGACAGGGGAGAGGAAAGGGACAATTTTGTTGTTGGTGGTCATTCACTTTGCCAGTTCCATTCCCAATCTGGACAGATGCCCCAGAGCTACATACATCTGGGTCTTCCCGAGAGCGAGGCTACTTACCAGCCTCCTTCAAAGCAAAACAAAATCCTTGACAACTCCAGCCTTTTCTCCAGTTAGCATGACATTACCCGTGGGTCCAGTTGTGTGAATTTCGGTTTTCTTTACGTGGAGTTGTGCTAGAATATATACTCACTTATAACCCCCTCAACAAGTCGATCGTTGCTGTTGTCCAGTGCCACCAAGTTGTTTCGGACTCACAATGGCCCCACATAGAAGAGACCGAAACACTGCCGGACTCTGTGCCATTTGAACGAACGATGTTATACTTGGGCTCACTATTGCAGACACTTTGTCCATTCAGCTCATGGACGGCCTTCCTGCTTGGCTTTGACCTTCTACTTCTCCAAGTATGATGTCATTCTCCAGGGACTGGTCGTTCCTGATAATGCTTCCAAAGAGCATTCTGGCTGCACTTATTCCAAAACCGATGTGTTTGTCCTTCTGGCAGTCAGTCTGTGCTATATTTCATATTCTTGTCCAACACCGTAACACAAAGCCACTGATGCCTTCGTTGATCTTCCTTATGCATTGCCCAGCTTTCGAATGCATAGGAGATGATTGAAAATATTCCAGGGGCTTAGGTGGAGAGCAAGTGTTTTGAGAATGATGAGGGCAATGAATGTACAAATATGCTTTACACAATTGATGTATGTATGGATTGTGATAAGAGCTGTATGAGCCCCTGATAAAAACGACTGGGGGGAAAAGGAAGAAAATACCAGGTCTTGTGTCAGGTATAGCTCAGCATCCGTGCTGGTGAGCACTGTACAGAGATCTCTTGCAGCTGGTCTGCTTGCAGTCATAGCACTTCCTGCTTTCATCAGCCATGGTGATGGGCCCAAGTGAAAGGAAGTCCCTGACAGTGTCGGACTCATCTCCATTTATCATGATGTTGCTTCCTGGTCCAGCTGTGAAGACTTTGTTTTCTTTATGCTGAGACCCAGCTGAAGACTGCCATCTTTGATCTTCAGCAGGAAGTGCAGCAAGTCCTCTTCCCTGTCAATGAGCAAGATTGTGTCATCTGCATCTCACAGGTTCGCCTCCCATCCTGGTGCCATTATCTTCTTCCTATCTATTGCCTAGCATCTCGGATTGTTTGCTCAGCATAGATAATGAATAAATTCTGCAGATTCACAATGAAGTCTTCTGAAATTCCCATTCTTGACAAAGTTATCCATAATTTGTTTAAATTGATGCCACCGAATGCTTCTGCATAGTCAATAAAACACAGATAAACATCTTTCTGGTGTTCTCTACTTTCAGCGAAGATCCATGTGGTATCAGCAATGATATCCCTTGTTCCATGTTCTCTTCCGATGTCAACTTGAACTTTGGGCAGTTCCATGTGGATGTACTGCTATAACCATTTGTTAATTATCTTCAGCAAAATTCTGTTTACATGTGGAATTAATGGTATTTTTCAGCAATTTCCACATTCTGTTGGATCACCTTTCCTCGGAATGGCCATGAATATGAATCTCTCCCAGTCAATTGACTGAATAGGCAAGCCACGATTTGAATTCAGGCAGACTAGCTTCTGAGCGCTGTGCTCGAACCACTTGGCTGCACATTGCTAACTCGGTAGTCATGTTTACAGTGAGTACGATCAGATTTTCCTTTTTGCCAGAGGTCCCAGCTGACTTTTAGGACCCTTGGGAATTTGGATCCCTCCTGATATTTATGGAGGATCTGGAGTAGGAAATTCAGATTCACTCAC
>NW_022111379.1:6984446-6985769 GCF_000313985.2 Echinops telfairi
AGGAGGAAGGGAACTTTGGGATCAGGTACCTCCTTGGTAGCTCTGTGACCTTGGGAATGTTAACTTCCACCATCCCTAGCAGCCCAGGAAGGACCATTCTTGCTTCGGGGCTTACCTGCTTATCTGAGCGTGTCCTTGATGGAGGTCACTGAACTGAGGATTGAACAGTCATGAGCCATGGCCTGAGTGCCGTGGGGAAGCCCCAGGGCCAATAGTGTAAGTTCCTCTGTCTATCACAAAGTATGTGCCCCGAGCATGGCCTCTGATCCCGATTTGGTTGATGCCCCAAACCATGGTTTCCTGACTGTTTTCATTGATCTCCTGTGTTCTCTTAAGAACTCTATATCTCAGCAAGCCCTGGGATGCCATTATGACCTCGGTCCAGTGGTCTCCTTCATCCCAATGATATGGCCCCACAGTTACCTTGTCCCTGCCCAGTTTAACATTTAATAAATGTTCTCTTTAAATTTAAAAAAATGAGCTCAAGCCTAGTGACAATTGTGATGATGGCACAGAAGTGGGCAGTGTGTCGTTCTGTTGGGTGTAGGGTTGCTGCCAGCTGTGACCAACTTGAGCAATGAGAACAATACCAAGCTCTGCAAAACAGATCGACTGGTCTTCCTCCCACAGAGCCTCTGGGTCGGTTGCTTGTACCCACAGCCTTTCACTTAACGACAGAGCTCTCACTCACGGGCCACCAGGCTCCTGGACAGTCTTCCTGTCTTTGTGACCACTGATGGGCTGTGCTGCAAGCCCCACCAGGGATCTCTGAGAAAACTGGCTGGTGGCACCTTGATCAGCATTTGTATATTGGATAAGCAAATCGATGAGACCCTTTTGTTGTGTTCATTTCTGTTATATGACCAGGGAGATAGGACCTGTGCCCATTAATGGATGTCCTTTCATCTGTTCTCCGTCTTAACATTTTAGTCAATCACTGCTAAGCGGGCAGTGCTGCCCTGCGTCACCAGGCAGGCAATCTGTGCGTGCTTATGGCTTCAGCACCAGGCCAAGAGGGTAGATAGATGGTCACCTGGTCTTCAGTAGGGTCGGGGCCCAGGAGCTGGAAGCTGGGGTCAACTCTTAAAGCCGGTGCCATATCCAGAGTGAAGTTGGCATGTGGGTCAAGCATTGGGCTGCCAACCTCAAGGTCTGAAGTTCAAACCCAACTAAGAGGAGCTTTCAGACATTCTGAGAATCATTGTGAGTTGGAATCCACTTAGCAGCAGTGGGTTTGGTACTTGATGCACGAATGTTCTATAAACTTTACTTATTTTTTAATCATTTTATTAGGGGCTCAAACAACTCTTATCACAATCCATA
>NW_022111379.1:6987359-6988921 GCF_000313985.2 Echinops telfairi
GGTCCCGTTGTTTTCTCTTCCGGATTGTTCATCCAACCTATCTTATTTAGACAGACCTGCGGAGATAATAACATGCACAAAAACAAGACAGAGCAAAACCAAGCAACAAAATAACCAAAACAACAACAACAACAAACCAATGACACACACAAAAATCAAAACAAGAAAGAAAAGCTTGTAGTTAGTTCAAGGACTGTTTGTTGGCCTTTAGGGTGTTCTGTGAACTTTAAAACTGCTCTAGGAAAGAACTGGAATACAGAGACAGCATCAGGTGAAGTGCGGCGACAAGGAAGCAGCCCCCTCCCCTCCCGTGCGCTCATTTGATAGAGGGAGTCCGAAGAGGGTCACGTGTGTCCAAATTCAGAGCAAGTGGGCAACAAAACTGGGATTCCACCAGGCAAGCTGGAAGGCATTCCAAAAAAGCCCCAAGTGGTGCAGCCTCATGCCACGCCCACATAAGCCCCAAGTGGATGCAGCCTCATGCCACGCCCACATAAGGCCAGGGGACCTGCACTAGCTCAGGTTCTTAGCTGCCATCTGTAACAGGCATCCTGGGGGCACTGTAGGTCAAGCATTGGGCCACTAGCCACAAGGTCAGCAGAGCCAACCCACGCGTGTCTGCTCCCACGAAGATGGGCATGGCCTGGGAAAGCCTGGGGAGCAGCTCGACTCGGTCCTAAAGGGTCGCCATGAGGGGGGCTGGATGGGATGGCGGTTGCCACGCCTTTCTTCTGAGGCACCACTGGGTGGGTTCAAACATTCCAGTGAGAGCTGCTGTGTGCCATCTACTGATTCTGACTCATAGCGACCCTATAGGACAGAGTAGAACTGCCTCATAGGTTTTTTTCCCCTAAGCTATAAATCTTTAAGGAAGCAGCTAAAAACTCCCACTGCTATCAAGTTGCTCCCAATTTAGGGTGACCCTTTAGGACAGAGTAGAACTGCCCCTGTGAGTTTCCAAGACTGTAAAGTTTTATGGTAGAAAGCCTCATCTTTCTCCCTTGGAGCAGCTGGTGGTTTCGAACTGCTGACCTTGCAGTTAGCAGCCAAACTGGTAACTCATGATGCTAAAGCCAGAGAGCAGATAGCCAGGTCATTCTCCCACAGAGCTGCGGTGGGTTTGAACTGATGACCTTTTGGTTAGCAGCCAGTCGCTCAACTACTGTGCCATTAGAACTAGTCAGGCACAAACCATCTGAGCCACCAGGGACCCGGAAGGGCTTCAAACAAGTCCAAATGCATGTGCTCATGTGGAACTGTCTGAAGTCCCGGGTTCACCCAGGAGATGCCCCTGGCCCCACCCTGACTTTTGCACCCCTCCCAGCAGGCCTACGTGGGTCAGATGCTGCTCAGAGGTAAAGCCCAGGCCGTATACAGTGTTGGCATGACTGCCCACTGCCCAAACTTCTGGGAGGTTTTGGTGAAGGTCATGTTGGGGCTGATGGTGCTGTTGATGGCCTAGGGGGCAAAGTTCAAAGGATGGAGACTAGAGAACACAAAGCCTGCTGAGCATCACTCATCAGAGGCCTGGCTTTGTCCTTTCAGGATGGGAAACTGCAGCC
>NW_022111379.1:6996458-6997569 GCF_000313985.2 Echinops telfairi
GAGGCCCAATGTCCATCTGCTGCCTTAATACTAAACCTATAAATATATGCACGTAGATCTATTTCCCCACCCTCCTATATAAATATATTTACATATGTACATGCCAGTATTTAGACCTCTGTAAATACCCTTTGTCATCTAATTCTCTCCTCTATTTCCTTTTACTTTCCTCTTGTCCCACTATCATGCTTGGGATTCAGTAATTTCTCTCGGTTACATTGCCCTTGCTGAATCCCTACCAGACCTCTCGCACCCACCTTGCCACTGTTTTTGGATCACTTGTTGCTCCCCTGTCCCTGAGTTGGTCAGCACCACCTCCTTTCCCCCGCCTCCCCCTCTCCTGTGTCCCCCCAGAACCGTTGTTTTCTCCTCCAGACTATTCATCCAGCCCATCTTACCTAGATAAATCTATAGAGACAATAATAGACACCAAAAATCAAGCCATAGCAAGATAGGTGATGAATGAGAACACAGCAATGACAACAAAAAAGAAAACCAATGACCCATAGAAGAATGAATTAATTAAAAGAAAAAAAAGCTTTAAAAAGAAAGAAAAACCTGTAAATAGATCAAGGTCTGATTTTTGTACTCTAGGCGTGTTCTTCAGTCAGGTTCGATGGGGTGCCACACTCTGGCTCCAGAATCTGTCCTTTGTACTCCCTCGGGGGCTCCCTGCTCTGCTCCCACAGTTGCTCTGCCGCAGGTGTCACAGGTTCAGTCCGGGCTAGTCCCGACACTGAGTCTCCAGTGTTGTCCCCCTTAGGGCCCTGGGCCATCAAGGCACGGCGTGTCTCATAGTGGGATCAGCAATATGGTCCACTCTGTCCATTGGCTGTTCAGAGCGAGGATGTTGTCCTCCAGGGCTGATGGGCCCTCTCTTCCTCCCCCTTCATTTGCTCCCATGTGCTCTGATCAGACATTCCCCTTTCCCCTAGTTACACCTTCAGTGCTGTCCTCTAAAGGAAATTCTTCTGCCGGGAGGTTGTCCACGTAGCTAGTATGGGGTCAAACACTTAAGCCCCTCCACTTGCTCCCCACTCCTTGCCAGCATGCTGCATTCGTCTGGCACTGGCTTTAAGTCTGGTCCCTCTTTCCCTGTGGAGACACAAAC
>NW_022111379.1:6999921-7001870 GCF_000313985.2 Echinops telfairi
AATGCTGATGGTCTTTCGTATGTTGAACCATCCCTGCATCCCTGGTATGAATCCCACTTGGTCACAGTGAATTTTTTTTTTAATATGCTTTTGTATTCTATTGGCCAGTATTTTGTTAAGGATTTTTGCATCAATGTTCATTAGGGATATTGGTCTGTAGTTCTCGATCATTGTGGCATCTGTGCCCGCTTTAGGTATCAGAGTTATACTAGCTTCATAGAAAGAGTTTTGGAGTTTTCCGTCTTTTTCTATAGTCTAGAAGAGTTTGTATAGGATTGGTGTCAGCTCTTCCCTGAATGCTTGGTAGAATTCTCCTGTGAAGCCATCTGGCTCAGGGGATTTTTTTGTTGGTAATCTCTTGATTAACTTGTCTATTTTGTCCATTGCTATGGGTCTTTTGAGGTTCTTGACATCCACCTGGGATAGTCTAGGGAGGGATTATGTTTCTAAATACTTATCCATGTCTTCCAAATTGTTGAATTCGTTAGAGTATATAGACCTTCATAGTACTGTGTAATTATCCTTTTGATTTGATTAGGGTCTGTTGTAATGTCCCCTGTTTCATCCCTCATCCTAGCAAATGTCGTTTGCTCTTTCCTTTCTTTGGTTAGGTTTGCCAGGGGTCTATCAAGTCTGTTAATTCTTTCAAAGAACCAACGTTTAGCGGCATTAATTTTTTCCATAGTTTTCTTGTTTTCCCACTTCTGTATCTCAGCTCTGATTTTTATTATATCTATCCTCTTGCTATTAGTGGATTGTTCTGTTGACTCTGCTCTAATTGGTGTAATTTTTGTGTCAGCATATCATCCATGAGTCTCTCTTCTTTTTTAGTGTGTGCATTTACTGCTATCAGCCTTCCTCTGATAAATGCCTTTGCTGTACCCCCACAGGTTTGGGTACGTTGTATTTTTGTTCTCATTGGTTTCTACAAACTTCCTGATTTCATCTCTAATCTGGGTCAATACCCACTCCTTTTGCAATAGGAAATTGTTCATCCTCCAATTGTTTGCCCTTGTTGTCTTTTGTTAGTTTCCAGCTTTATGGCACAGTGATCAGAGAGAGATGTCTGTATAACCTCTATGTGCTTGAATTTACTCAAGTTCAACTTGTGTCCCAGCATGTGGTCTATTTTCAAATATGTGCCATGTGGACTTGAAATGAATATGAGTTTTTTTACATGCGGGTGGACCGCTCTGAAAATATCTATCAAGTCAAGTCATCCAATTGTGCTATTTAGATCTGTAGCCTCCTTGTTGACTTTCTTTCCCAATGATCTGTCTTTTTCAGAGTGGTGTATTAAAGGCACCAACTATAATTGTTGAGCCTGTGATCTCTTTTTTCATCTTTTGGAGTGTTTGATTTACAAATTCTCAGGTCTCTCGTTAGGCGAATATATGTGTGCTCACTGGTTCTTGGTCTACTGTTCCCTTGAGCTTTGTATAGTGCCCCTCCTTGTCTCTTGTGATGGCCTGTATCTTGAGGTCAATTTAGTCAGATATTAACATTGCTACCCCTGATTATTTTTGCATTGCCATTTGCTTGGTATACTTTTCTCCAGCCTTTAATTCTCAACCTGTTTTTGTCTGCAAGCTTGAGATGAGTCTCCTGGAGGCAGCCTCTGCCTTTTAATGCCTGGGTTCAGGCCACTGATATTCAGTGTTATATCCATCTGTGGACTCTGTGATGTCATCTTGTACCTTTTGTGTTGGATATTTTCCTATCTGCCTATCTTATCCGCTTGTGTTGTGTGTGTGGTTTATGTTTGCCATCTTTCCACTATTGAGCTGATGCTATCCTGGGGGCAGTTTCCTCTTTGTTGCCCTACGGGTGAAGTTGTTCTATGTGGTGGTCTCTTATTTGCCCTCGGTGAGTATTGATCTTCTGCCCATACTGGATCGTCAAGGATCTTTTGTAGGGCTGGGTTTCTTTTTATGTATTCTTTGAGGTTG
>NW_022111379.1:7002939-7006452 GCF_000313985.2 Echinops telfairi
GCTATATCTTCCTGTGGTTTCACTCTTATCCTAGCCATCCAGTATTCCATTATTTGGAATGTGTGTTGGATATTCCTCTCATGTGATGCTGTTCAGGTTGTTGTGGGCCCACAGGGGCATCGCTTCCCTGGCCAATCTCTAAGTAGGCTTCACGGTTCTTGGAGCACCTCGGATGGCCTGTGGTGTTTTCCTTTGCAACTGGAGTGCTGAGGAGGGCGTATGGGTATACCCTCCTTGGTGCAGAGCTCTGTAGCTGGCAGGGGAATTACCGTAGACAGAGAGATTGTCTTGGAGATTGGGTGGATGTTCCCACAGTAGCGTTGAGCCCCACCAGTGGTGGTCAGGTGTTTCCCCCAGTCACTTGTAGGACCTCAGGGTTTAGGCTGGGGATGCCCCCAGTTTGCAGGGGATAACCCCCTGCTGCTTGGTATATGGAAGAGGACCGGCGTGATTTCCCAGCTGCTTTCAAAGCCAATAAATAAGGGTTGGAGCTTCCCCAGTTGGGCCTTCAGAGTTGTCCTAGGCAGACCCTCTCATTCCAGCTTTCAGAATAGGAGAGCTATACCTGCCTCATGTCAGGATGGCAGCCCGTAGATATTCTGATATCTATAACCAGTTATTGTGAGTTTTTCATCGGAGAAAAGAGCTTAGGGTCATTCATCCAGCTAGCAAAATATTTCCTGGTTGCCTACTGTTGGGTCAGTGTTGTACTGTGAACTTCAAGGGCAGTGGTTCAAACCCACCAACCACTCTGAGGGAGAAATTTGAGGCTCTCTGCTCATGTGAAAATGAACAGCCTCAGAAACCCTAAATAGGGTCCTTTGGCACTGGAACCCACTCAGGGGCAGTGGGTTTGGGTTGCGTTTTTTTATTACATACCTTAGTTATCTATGGCCACTATAATAGGAACCCTACAAGTACATGGCTTTAGCAAACAGAACCGTACTCTCAGTTTAGGAGGCCGAAGTCTGAAGTGCTGGGTCTAAGGGTCGGCTATCTCTCTGTGTCAGCTCTGGAGGGAAGTGCTTGTCATTTGCAGACTCATGATCTCTGTGTGTCCTGGCATCAATCTTCAACTGGGTCTAGGAGGTTCCCAGAACAGGGACTCCAGAACCAAAAGACATGTACAGCCTCTGACTCTTCTTTCCTCGTGATAATAGGTCCCTTGTTCTCCTGAAATCTCACAAGTAAAGCTTTGCAGCCTGCCCTACTCCCCTTACAACTTATTGGCTAATCACATCATGCCATGGGATGATAATATCATCATATAACTGTCACGTGACATCATTACATAACTACCAAACCTAGGAGAATCATGGCTCAGCCAAGAAGATACATATTTGGATCGGGGTTGGGGGACCCACACTTCAATCATTGCAGTACACCAGGGAGATTAAAACAGAAGGAAAACAGCTAAATATTTGGCTCTTCCCCAAGTGCTGGGAGTCCATTTATTTAATTGAGGAGATAAGAAGTGATCAGTATTAATTCCTGTGAAAGAAATAGACATCTTATTCCAAAGTTCACTACCATTGAATCGATTCCAGCTCATAGCAACCTTTGAAAACAGGGTACAACTGTTCCCTGTGGATTTCTGAGACTGTAACTCTTTGAGAGTAGAAAGCCTCATCTTTTTCCCATGGAGCCGCTAGTGATTTTAAACTACTGACTGTGCAATTGAATAGCAGCCCAATGCATAACCATTACACTAGTAGGGCTCCTTTCTCCATTATTCAGAGAAGGCAAATATTATTCTAGTTCATGTGGGAGGTGGAAGAGAATATTAAAAATAATTTTTTTTAAAAAACACCTGTAAGGAAGAGGCAACTACCACTTAGGCCCATGCAAATATGAGAAGGAAATGCATTCAAAAAAATCATAAAACTGTATAAATCAGCTTATTTTGCACATGGGGACACTGAGATCCAGCGTGGTGATGGTCTCAAAGGCAAACCTTAACGTAAATGCAGCTTCTCTGTACTACAATGAGCTCCACACAAGAGAGGTCATCCAGACAGAGCACGTCCTTCAGGTAGACGCCTGGAGGTGTGGAAGTTCTGGTTGTGCATGGCGGATGGTCCTGCCATCTACTTGGAAGATAGAATTCTGTAATTGATTCGATTCCAGGGGTAACAGAAAAGCTGGAGAGATCCACAGGCTCCCAGCCCAGTGACTCGGAGGAAGACACCGGACCCTGTGGATGGGAGCAAGCAGACAGGGCAGAACATGTGCGCTTGGTGTGAGAGATGTTCCACTGGGGTTTGTGCCAGTGACAGAACAGAAGATTCAGAGGGTGTGGGACATATCGGCCTTGTTCCCGGAGCTCAGAAAGGAGATTGGTGCTGAAGAGACACACGAGAGTGCTGTCTTCATTACCTAGTGCTGCTATGAAGGAAACATCACACGTGGTGTCTTTAGCAGACAAAAATGTATTTTGTCCCAGTAAATGTAGGAAACTAGAAATCCAAATGGCTGGTGCTGGCTCTAAGGAAAGGCTTCCTCTCTGTGTGGTCTTGGGAGGAAGCTCCTTGTCTCTTCTGAGCTTCTGCTCCTGGGTGATCTTCACAGAGATTGTCTTCTCTCTCCCCACACCCTGTTTGCTCAAAACTTAACTCAGGTGCAGTGTTATGGAATCAGCCCTGACTCAAAGTAGGCAGAGTAGAACTGCCCCTGTGGGTTTCTAAGACTGTAAATCTTTATGAGAGTAGAAAGCTTCATCTTTCACCAGTGGAGTGGCTGGGAGTTTTGAACTACTGACCTTGGTAACTCACTGTGCCACCAGGGTTAGCTTGAATTTAATGTTTTTTAATATCCCTAAAGAAATTGACTCAAGACACCCCACAGACACATACGAATCATGACTCAGTAGTATAACAAAGCACCCCATTCCTAAATGGGATTATAACCACCTGTGTAGAGGTTAGGGTTGACAATGCACACTTTTGGAGAACGCAGTTCAATCTATACCAGGAGTCTTCCCTTTAGAGCGCATGGTTGGAATTTTCCAAGAGATGAAATGGAAGCCAACCAAGGACGGTTAGCATCAGCACCTTTTGGAGAAGAGGAGGTCGAAATGGCCAAAGGCAGGGTCAGAGAGTGTTATAGATTGAATTATGTGCCCACAGAAATCTGTGTTGAATTCCTGATGCTTGTACATGTAGATGTGATCTCATTTGGGAAAAGTTTCCTTGGCTACAATAACCAGATCACATCAGGGTAGAACTCTTCATTGTGTGCATGCAGGACCTGTGCTTGGATCAGGAGGCAGTGTGCATGCAGAATAAAGGAATAACACTGCCTGGTTTAAAATTTTCAAAGGTGGCCATGTGGGTTGTACCTTCTCACCATCCCTATTAAATCTGGATGCTGAGAAAATCATCAGAGAAGCTGGGTTCTATGAAGAAGAATGAGGCGGGAGGAGTGGAGGAAGGTTTACTAGCAACCTGCGGTGTGCAGCTAACACAACTTGCTTGCTGAAAGGGAGAAGGACTTGAAACCCTTGCTGATGAAGAT
>NW_022111379.1:7007302-7008687 GCF_000313985.2 Echinops telfairi
TGACACGGTGGCTTCACCCATGGACTCAGACACAGGAGCGATCATGAGACTAGCCCAGGACCAGGCAGCATTTCATTCTGTTGTGTACTAGGTTGTTATGGGTTGACTCAATGACACCTCGCAGCAGCAACAACAGCACAGAGTGGCTCCCAAACTCAGTGATACCTGAATTAGAAAACAACCAGAACAGACACTGGGACACATTCAAGGGAAGAGAGAGGCCGCATGAGGACCACCTACGACCCTAGGAACACCATGGAATGCCCAGTGCCACCAATAGGAAGGAAAGTGACATGGCCAAGACCCTGGTTCGGACTTCTGACCTCCCAAGCTGTAAGAATATGAACTCCTGTTCTTTATAGCCACCCACACGTGGTATTTCTAGCAGCACTAGGTAGCTAAGCAAGACAGGCAGAGCTCGGGGACGCAATGCAGTCATCTCGGGCGGGAGATGAAAAAGCTTCAGGGGGAAGCAGTCTCCATCCTAGCAAAAGGGGCTAAGGTGCCCAAACATTGTGATGCTGAGAATCAAGGCAGCGGGATCTAGCAACTCATGAGCATGACTCATGACCTCTGCAGGTGCAAGGCAGCCAGAGTAAATGTTATGGAGGATGTTGGACAGTGAAGAGGAGAGGGATGAAGGGGTGCCAGGCCTGAGGCAAGATGGCTTTTATTTTTATTCTATCTCTTCTTTTAAGGGTAGGATAAACTTTGACATGTTGCTTGAAGGACAGGGAGGAACTGGTAGTAAGAGGGAGAGAAGAGGTAAGAGGTGGATGAAAGAAAAATTATGGATGGGGCATGATTCTGAAAGGGCGGGAAGAATTAAGTGGAAGACAATGGCCTGGTACCCATGGGAACGCACATCTCCAGAGCTGGCACGGGAGGACTGGGCATGTGCTGAGGTGAGGCCTCAAGAGGCAGGTTTTCAGTCACACAAGAAGGAGAGAAACCAAAGATCGAGGCTCACACCTGTGGGAGAAACTCAAAGCTAAGGGCCAAGGTAGGCAGCAAGCGAGTGTGCGCCTGGAAAGAAGCGGAAATCCAGTGGGATGTCCAAAGACCCAAACAGATTAGTCCGTGGTACCCAGCCCTGAAGAAGGGGTACAAGAGAGATGCCAGCCAGGATCATGTTCACTTTTAAGAATAACAAACCTCATGTCCCTTAAGCCCCATATCAAACACATCTTTTCTCGGCTTTCCCTGGGCTTCAGCTTCCAAACATTTTAATGAAACCAATATGTGAAAATTAAAGATATCAAAAGAACAGAGACATTATTAATTTGGGCATCGAGTCAGCTTTATTCTCTTCAGTTGTTTTCTCCGTTAGCGTGAATCTCAGTAACAAACATTCCCCGATCTCCACAGTAATGTTCTTGGATTTT
>NW_022111379.1:7009327-7011713 GCF_000313985.2 Echinops telfairi
GGCTGTGGAAGGTCAGGGTAGACATCTGTCACTGTATGGCCCCCATGACCTAGAGACAGGAGGGGGAGGAGTGGAAGTCATTCCACTGGGAAAGGCTTGTAGTCTGCTTTATTGCTCTTTGTAAGCCCTCTGCAGACAATTCAAAAGAGCCTTTGGGGTGCAGTGGTGAAGGGCCTGCGTGCTAACCAGAAGGTCAGCCATTCAAAGCCACTAGCCTCTCCTTGGGAGAAAGATGCATTGCTTCAGAGAGCCCATGGGGCAGTTCTGCTGTCAGTCTGAGTCGCTGTGGGTCAGAATCGATTCGAAACAGCAGTGGGTCAGACAGTGCTCCTCCTTGTTGCCTGCACTTAGGACAGACAGCTCCCACTGCCCGCCCACATGTGCCACTGGCTGTCTCTTGTGGCCTTTAGGTGAAGCTAAGACCTGCATGCAGGAGGGTCAGTGGAGGCAAGGTTGGTTCAGTAATCAAATCCTCCTCTTCTGTGTGAGAGACATGAGTTCAATTCCCAGCCAGTGCCCCTCAAACACAGCCACCACACATCTGTCAGCGGAGTAATGGGAACTGAAGAACGGGAAGAGAAATGCAGAGAAGGTTTGCTAAGCTGACGCCGCTGAGCAACTTGTGTCGGAATTGTGGA
This sequence comes from Echinops telfairi, assembly GCF_000313985.2. Taxonomy (NCBI): domain Eukaryota; kingdom Metazoa; phylum Chordata; class Mammalia; order Afrosoricida; family Tenrecidae; genus Echinops; species Echinops telfairi. The sequence continues at coordinate 7,009,966 of NW_022111379.1, forward strand.
AGGGGCCCCGAAACCGCTGTGTGATCACTCACGGGAACACAACAAAATCGTGCTTTCAGAAAGCTGTGCGTTTCCAGAAAAGATAGTTAATGCCAAGGGCACGGTCAAGTCAGGAACCCAAAGGAGATTCGACCTCACGTGGATTGACAGGCAGGGCCTTGTCGTGAATTGGGTTTATGAATTCTTTGCCAGATGCGTTGCCACTCTCTGGCCTGGATTGTGTTTTTGTGGCTCATCCTTGCATTGGATGGGCTTTCTCCAAAGGGGCGCCTTAAGTCACCCCCTGCTCTCCGTCAGCATTCAGGGTTAGGGCCCCGTGGGCTCAACCCTCGGGCAGCAGCTCCCGGCTCGTGGCAGGCGTGGTGCCCACATGGTGCGGAGCCTGGCTGGTCCTGGAACAGGGCCACCTAAACCAGCAGCAGACCCGAAAGCCCCTTGCCTGGGAAGACCTGTCACTCCCTGGTCTGCTAAGGCCCCGTCACCATGCTGCTCAGTGGAAGTCCGGGGGCTTCCAGCCTGCTGTGGACGGTTGACAACAGTAGACACAACTCTCGCCCCTCCTCTCCCTCCGGAGAGGCCAGGCAGTGCTCTGAGCTGGACCTTCTGGCCTTTCTGGGCGGGCACGCCCTGCTCTGGTGCCTTTTGCTTCATGAGACCCCGCAGGCTCTGCCTTCTTTACAAACCGACGGTTCGAGCACGTCTGTCAGCGCCATTTTCCCAGCCATGGGTGCTCCCTGGGCATCTCTGTGTCCCCTCTTGGTCATTCTGACAATATTTCATACTTTTTCATCACGCTGCTGCCTCCTGACTAGACCACAGGACAGTGTAAGCACAGCTCTGGGAACCAAACCGCTCACTTCGTCGTGATACATGCCTTACGGTAGCGGCCTGGACCTGAGCCTGTGAGATCTCCGAGGTCTGCTCTGAGTCCACTGAAATGCCTGTTAAATTAAATATTTAAAACAAAGAGGGAGCTATCGTACCCTACCCCCACCCCCAGCTCATGATGACGCCAGTGTTAGTCTGGATGGACTAGAGAAACAAATTCATAGACACTCGTGTGTGTAAGAGAGAACTTTATATCAAAGAGCAATCGTACATTAAGAAACCACCCCAGCCCAGTCCAGATCAAGTCCACAAGTCCGATATTAACCCATATGTACAATACCGATCTATAAAGTCCTCTTTAGACTCACAAAACACATGCAATGACGCCGAATGCAGAAGGTAGGTGGTAGGTGGAAAGTCTTGTGGATCCAGTGGCGGTGTAAGCATCTCAGCGCTGGCTGGGGTCTCCACCTGGCTCCTCCAGGTCCAGGGCTCTAGCGTAGCCCCATGTGTCTTGTCATCAGGAAGACCAAGCAGAGAGTATCTATGTCCCACCTCCAGAGAGCTATTTATCTCCTTAGCACCTCTAAATGAGGTCATCATGCAGCAACCTGATTGACAGACTAAACTCCACCCCTTCACCCTTAATAGTCTCAAGTTGGCACCAGTGTATGTAACTACAACCCCTGAGGGGAATTCTGGAAACCAGCGAGCTTAATGAAAATATCTTGAACTTCAAAAAACACAGGTTTGGAAAGCACTGATTGAAAGGAAAGGAAATAAGCCTTCCACAGAAATGGATTTGTACTCTGCATTCTGCAGTTGGAACTTTGGAAAGCTTTGGTGAATAGAAGAAGTATCAGATCCTACATGGAGGTGAGCCAACCATGGGCCTAAACTGTTTATTAGCTGGGTACATT
>NW_022111379.1:7012072-7014448 GCF_000313985.2 Echinops telfairi
GGACTTTTTGTACTCTCCAACCTGTGTCAAATGACTGGCTTATCTGGAACCAGCAGTGGCACAAGCTGCCCTTTACTACCGACCCAAAGGCTGGATATGTGCGTCTACTCAACGGTTCTGTGGAATAAAGACTTGGCGTACTGTATCTACTTCTATAAAGCATATAGCCAAGGAAACCCGGGGGACAGCTATACTCTGCAAAGCAGGGGCTCACCAGGCAACAGCCTCGTGGAAGAACATCTTGGTGATCCGCTTCTGAAAAAACCAACCGTAGAAAACTCTATGGAGCCGAGTCCTCTCAAGACGCTATGGGATCACGATGAGTCTGAATTGAGTGGTAATGAGTGAGTCCTAAGATCCTCTTTGGGCGTCCGGTGGTTGCTGCATTGAAATCATTCTACCCTCATGGGGCCCTCTGCCACCCTCTCTCCCTACGTTACTGTTCAGTAGCTGTTGCCTTCGCAGACCCTAGGAGTCATCGTCTCGTGCAGAGTCTCAGCAGTTTCTGTTGAAGTCGTGCTTGAATGTCTGCCATCTAGCATGGCAGTATGTGTGTTGACCAGATTTCTGTAAGGCTTCATTATGTAATATGTCAGTCACCGTGACAACTAGGGTGCCATCAGGCGGGAGTCAGTCTGCTACCACTAGCTTTGCTGCCAATTTCGATATCATGGCTCTCGCTCTCGCCCCCGCCCCAGAAAAAAAATGTATTGCCAACTGCTGCCAAGCTACAAAAAACAAAGTAGTTTGAGCCTTCTGAAATAATAGTCACTTCTAAGTGGTCTGAGATATTCTTCTATTAAGAGGAAGCATTGGTGTCTTAGGGAGACGACCACATAGCACGTCGCTGTGAGTTTTTGTTGACAGGACAGCAGCAGCAGCCAGTTTAAAGGGTTTATAGACTCGGTGGATGTGAAAGGACAGGAAGGGGCCTGCAAAGAGAGGGTTTTTAAGGAGAAGATGATATGCATGTTCCCTGATGAGGGATTGGCTACCGGGGAAGGTGGAGGGGAAATGAAGGGTGACTGCTAACACTTGGATCTGAGTCATGAGAGAGCAGTTATTTTGTTTTGTTTTTAAGGAGTGGGGAGAGGAAGACGGTGAGGAAGAGGCCGAGTTGATCTCCAGATGGACAGATTGCCGGGGGAGGGGTTGTTAGTTTGTGCCATTAAGTCGCTCTGGCTCATGGTGCCTCCATCTGGGACCAAGTAGAAATGGGTTTTGTGGGGCTTTCTTGACTGTAATCTTTTCTTGCTCCTATGCCTACACAGATAGAGTCTCAGTAACATAGCAAACATAACATAACATAACAAAGAAAACTCTATTCTTAAATGGGATTACATCCACAGGCATAGGGGTTTAACATTTATAACATATTTGAGAGGGGAGACTCAATTCAATCCATTAATATCATGCAATCAAGCCTTCCTGGTCTCCCCATAGTAGCACCTTCCAACCTCATATCTTGTAGCTTTCAGTTCATATCCTTCACTTCAGTCCCCTCCCGTACCCCGAAAGGCTGCCTCCAACCACCCTGGACTGTCTGCTTTCCCTCTTGCCCCCCACCCCCACCGCTCCTCATAACTCTGCCTTGGCCCATGCTGGTCCCTAATCCTGATTCTCTTCTTCTGTCCTCTGCCTGGTGCACTGCTCCCCACCCTTCAAACCCCTGCTGAAATGCCACCCCCTCTCTAAACTCTGTACCCCCACTTGTACCTTCCACACGACATGAGCATCATGAGTCCAGGTGCTGCAGTGTACCCTAAGCCCCCAGTCATGAGCTTGATCGTCTTTACCAGGCCAGTTGCTGCCGTGTTCCAGCTGACTGATGCCAGGTGGGTCATGTAGAGATGTGCCCCGTAGGGTTCGCAATAGCCGATGTTTTCACAAGCAGATCACCAGGGCTTTGACCTCAAACCTCCAATATTTGGTTAGCAGCCGACTGCATTAGCCATTTGCACCAGAGACCACCTTCTCAAATGCCAACCTGAATCCAAACTTAAAATCCCTCTGCATGAGGAGTGCGCAGATTTGTCTAACAGGAACCGGCATCTGGGTATTTAGCACACTGGGCTGATTTACCTAAGAAGAAACATTTGTGTGAAACACAAACACACATGCACAATTGTGTGCACTTGTGCATGTGCCTACTATTTTAGTCAGGAGAAAAGAAGGACACTTGGAGATTAGACTTCTTAAACAGGAATATCCAGATGTAAGCAGGACTGAAAGAAGGCTTCAAGAACTTCCTATCTGAATTGCAAAGTTAAAAAAGACCCCTTGTCTTAAAGGCTTGAAGGTAAACAAGCAGCCATCTAGCTCAGAAGCAACAAAGCCCACATGGAAGAAGCACACCAGCCTGTGTGATCATGAGGT
>NW_022111379.1:7014940-7016736 GCF_000313985.2 Echinops telfairi
GACGAGTCACACAGACACAAAATTGAATAACAAGATAGACATGAAAGAATGTACGCTGTATGATTCCATTTATATGAAGATCAAAAACAGGCAAAGATATGGGATTAGAAGGCAGAATAGCAGTAGCGTTTGCCACTGGTGGGATTTGGCTTGTAACTGAAGTGGAAAGGACGGAACCTTCTGGAAGGCTGGAAATACTCTGGGTACTGGTTACACAGAGTAATGCAGTGTAAACGTTCAAGTTATCCACTTAAGCTTCTGTGAGGCACGAATGGTCGATGGGCCCAGCTGCTAAACCAGAAGATTGGAGATTTGATTCCAAGAGTTGCCTTAAAAGAAAGGCTGATCCCTCTTTTTCGGAAAGATTCGCCATTGAAAACCAGAGCACACAGTTCTACTCTCACACAGATGGAATCTCTAGGAGGCAGACCTGTTGAACACTAACATTGTGCTATGTAGGTTACATCATCATTTAATTTCTTTTTAAAGTAACTAAGTGGGACTGCCAATGCAATGAACTCAACGGAAATAGCTTAATCAGCCCAAGTTCACATGTATTCAGGAAGCAACTCCATCAGAATGTCAGCCTCTTCCAGGAGCTCCCTCCCACTGCTCTCTTGTAAAACCCCACCCACCCCACTGCCATCAAATGGACTCTGACTCACAGTGGCCCTGTGGAACAGAATAGAAGTGCCCCTGGGTTAGACCAGACTCACTGCCATTGAGTGGACTCTGACTCACAGCCACCCTACAGGACAGAGTACAACGGCCCCCGGGGGTTCCGGGCCCGTAGCTTTGTAAAGGAGTAGAGTGTGATCATGCGGGACAGGGAAAAGACCACATCCCTGGTTTAGCAACACCGTGTTTGGGCTAACACAGCGCCTTGCACGTAGTAAATGCTTAGCAGGTTTTTTGGTTGAGTTGAATTAGATTCTCCTTTATACTCTCCTCCCCCCACATTTGTCACACCCCTACCCCCTAATGACTTTTGTTTTGTGTATAAAGTCACATGGGGATAGGTGTCCTCTAGAATTGATTACTGATCACTTGGAATCTCGGGAGTCTGGCACTGTCAGCTCAGGGAGCCATAAGTGCTCTCATATTGGTGAGGGTTTGGGGGGACCATGACTAGAAGCTTCGAGGTCAGATGAAACCCCAAGGCCCCTGAACTGGTGTCTTCACCTCTCTGTTCAGCTTCTACCTTGTCCAGACAAAGCTAGAGTCTGAGACGGGAAAGCATTCCTCCCCCATCTCAGGCAGAGCCTCCTTCTTCACCCAAACCAAACCAGACTCACTGCCACTGAGGCAGTCCTGACTCATAGCGACCCCACTGGGCAGAGCAGAACTGACCGTGTGAGTTTCCAAGACTTTAACTCTGTACTGGAGTACACAGCCTCATCTTTCTCCTTCACAGTGGCTGGTGGTCTTGAACTGCTGACCTTGTGGTAAGCAGCCCAATGACTAACCACTACGCCACCACGGCTCAGGACTCACTAATAAGAGGTAATGAAAGGTATATTACAGGGATTCGCCAACGTTAACCTACATTGAAGTCTTGTGGGGGAAAAAACCAAACAGACCCTTGGCCCTAACTCCAGAGTTTCTGATTGAGCCCACCTGTGACCCTTGGCCTTATCCCAAGTTTCTGCTTGAGTCCACCTTTGAGTGGACCACAGACATATACACGTCTAATCAACTTCTCAGTTGACCACACTCTGGGAATCATTGGTATAATGGGAAGAATATGGAAGCCAGTCGTCAAAATTCAAGTCTTGAATGTGCATAATAGTCTGTGA
>NW_022111379.1:7017770-7019746 GCF_000313985.2 Echinops telfairi
AAAAAGGTTTTCTTCTTTAAGAAATGTAGAAGAGTACAAAGAAAACCAATTATATTGAAATACAGTAATCAAAATATTTTTAAGTGAATGTAATATTAACACATTGAAATAGGAGATCTGGTGGTGAGTTCAATAATTTGTCATTTCAAAACAGGGATGAGTTTCTAAACATTTCAAAATATCTGCAGCGTCAGTCGCATTGTATGAATTGCACATGTGGCTTCCTGTGGTGACAACACCAGCGTGTTGCCAATGCTACGTTGGCATCTGACTTACATTTGCAACAGAAGGAAATGCCAGGTTCCAGTTGGGAGGTCCGTGAAAATGAAGATGTAAGCCCCAGAACCCTCTACGGTTGTTTTGTGAAACATCTAACTGTGTGTCCGTTTTACTTGCTTACTTTTAATTCTCTAACTTTTTAATTGTGATGTTAGTGAAAGCCGACCAAGCACATGTTTTCCACTCAACACCTCATTCGCATTCTGTTCCATGGCATTGATGGTAGTTCCCACAATGCAATGGCCCTCTTCCCATTTCCCTTCTTTCCTGACCCTTCCTGACTTGGAAGCTTGATTCCTGGGCAAATGCTGCCTTTTACTGTTCTAAGGAGTGCCTGCCTCTTTGGTGTTATTGTTCATTCTATGGGCCCATCTATTACGTTGCTCAGCCCACAGGGCTGAGTTCAGTTCCCAACTGAACTCAGTAACTAAGAGTCCCAACTCAGTAACTAAGAGTCATAGTCTTAGGGGTCCCACCAGTCTCTGTCAGATCAATACGCCCGGTCTTTTTTATGATGTTATGTTCCTTCTTGTTCTCCCATGACCTTCTCTTGTGACTTTTTTTCCCCAAAGTAGCCAGCAGTGATAGCTGGGCACCATCTAGTGCTTCTGATCTCCAACACGTAGGCTAAAGGTCATGTGATCCTTTGAACGGTTTCCATGCACCTTCAATTTTCTTCACTCATCTTTGCTCCAGACAGGGAGAGACCAACCAGTAGCTATACCCTAGCTGGCCACGTGCAAGCTTTTCAGACCCCATTCAATACTCACCCAAGGAGTGCATAGAACACAGTCTTTGTGGACTGTATGATGGCAGTTGACCTTGATGTCCTCCAAAGACTACGCTCCTAAGCCCCCAGGCCCAGTGGCCCATTCCTTCAGGGTATTTGGTTATGGCTAAGAAGTTTACATACTTTTGTTCCTGTCTGCTCTGTTATAGACAGTATGTGGGTATACTTAGCGTTAAAGCAAATATGTATGTAGAAATATCATCTGCTCAACCATAATCATATGGCTGTGCATGCAGTCCTTTTTGCCTGTCCATCTTGCCTGCCTGCCTGTGTATCTACTGATGGATTATCCTGTTACTACTGATAATGCAGGATTGTGTGTTCAGGAGCACTTACCTTTGTTGTCTGTAACTCTTGTGTACCTCTCCTTGTTTCCTTTTTCTTCAGTGATGGTGTGCATTAACTTCACCCACATGTCCATTATCCAGTTAGTGATCTTCCCTCCCCTCTCTTGACATCCTCACTCCCTGCCATGAAGTCAATGCTGACTCATCGTGCACCTGGAGGGGAGGGGAGATCTGCCCCTGTGAGTTTCCAGGGTTGTAGCTGGTTATAGGAGTGGAAAGCCTTGACTTTCTCCTGAGGAGCAGCTGGTAGTTAGACCAACACATGACCCATCTGCCACTATCAAAATCCCCCACTCCATGGGCACCTTAACTTTTTATAGTACTGAACTCTGACAATATTTAATCCTTCTGTGATAGACTTATTTCACTCCACATAATGTCCTCAGGTCCATCCACATGGTGAGACGGTTGACAGACTCTTCATTCTTTAACATGGCCAGTATTCTGTTCTGTTTGCCCCATACTTTATCATTCACCAGGTGTTCCTTCTACTTCCTCTTGTGAATAAAGCCGCAATGAACAGGGGTGCACATGTACCTGTAGGTGCTTCCCTGGAGTCA
>NW_022111379.1:7020677-7021693 GCF_000313985.2 Echinops telfairi
ACACATATCTACTCACACACATCTATGAAGGGGACACGAGGAAGGCCCCCAATGAGATGAACTCACACAGTAGCTGCAACCATGAAGTTAAACCTAGGAACTATTGTGAGCATGCTGCGGCTGAGCAGTGCTTTGCGCTGTTGTGCGTAAGGTCGCTATGGGTCAGAACCTTGATCTCACCCAACAGCAGCACACACCTCTTTACAGTCACATATATACCTGGATATATGTGCACATGCTTTTTATTAAAAAGTAGGCAAAGTGGGATCATACCGAGCACGCTGTTCTGCACTTATTTTGCTTAAAAATGTACCGTGGCGATCTTTCCACACCCACATTGACTACTCGCATTCTTGTTAGGGCCACAGGGCATTCCATCGTGTGGATGGTTGGTCATCAATCCTCTGCTGACAGACAGGGAGCCCTGGTGGTATTGTACGTTCTTCATTGAGTTGCTAACCACAGATCAGCAGTTCAAACCCATCAGCTGCTCCACAGTAGAAAGATGAGGCTGTCTGGGCCTGTAAAGGTTGACAGGCTCAGAGGCCCACAGGGGCAGCTCCACTTTGCCCTATGGGGCTGCTAGGAGTCAGAATCCACTGGCTGCAAGTGAGTTTGATTTTGGTTTTCTACTGATGGACACTGGGTCATTTCAGTACTTTATTTAAAATCATTCTGCAGGGAGCGTCCTTGTAACAAGCACCTGTGTGTGTTTAATGAAGCCTGTCTCTCAAGTAGTTGTCTCAAAATGGAATGTGTGGGTCAGCATTTAACATTTTAACACTATCAAAAAATCAGGTCCATTTACATGCATACCCTGTCAATACGGAATATATATATATATAATTTTTTTTGCAAATCTGATGGGTCCAAAATACGCTTGGTTGTTTTGGTTTGTGCTTCTTGTCTTGTGAGCCTGAGCGCCTTTTCTTTGACTCATGGATTATTTGGACTTGGCTTTGGGTGAATTACCTACCCCCTTTGTAGTATTAAATTAAAATGGCGAGGGGGGGCTG
>NW_022111379.1:7023830-7030526 GCF_000313985.2 Echinops telfairi
TATTCAGTGGCCAACTGCCTGCCCTCACATACTGCCCTTGATTCCCTCCACCAGCCTTCTGCCTTGTCCCTTGCCCCTCCTCTCCTCTCTTAGCTCACTCCTGAGCATCTTGATGAACCTGAACATGCCCCCTCATGTGGCTGGTCCACCCTCTGAAAAATGGGGATACTTTAGCAACGTTGTGGGCATGAATTCTGATGACATGTGTGGAAACATCTAACATGGGTCATAGCCTCAAAAGCCCACAAAAGACGGGAAGGTTACAGACGTGAGGGAGGCTCACAGGTCAAAGAGGCCCATGTGCCCTTTTGGTTTATCGTTTATCCTTATTTTTGTTGTTTTTTATAGAGTTCGAAGTAAAGGGAATTATAAGGCATTTTCTATTCTATAGTAGTGGGTTACTCACTGGGTTGCTAACCACAAGGTCAGCAGTTCAAAACCACCAGCCGCTCCATGGGAGAAAGATGAGGCTCTCTACTCCCATAAAGAGTGAAAATGCTGAAACCCACAGGGCAGTTCCACCCTGTCCTATCAGGTCACTATGAGTGGGAACCAACTCGATGGCAGTGAGTTTTGAATATGAGAAAAGCGGTTATGATGCATGAGAATAAATGGAAACAGACTCGAGGGGTGAGGAGTAATAGGGAGTGGTGGGGACTGGGGCAAACTGGACTGGGCAGGCTCCATCTAAAAGGGCAGTCCTCAACAGCAGGGGCTATCAGGTGATCTGGAAATAACAACTTGGTTGGTTTATAACTATAAGCATGCTTGCTATCATGAATATTCTTAAAGATACCCTGTGCGTTCTTGTTTCACTTAGCTACATGTCAAGGACAGAAAATATTTATAGTAAAGCCAAATTTAAAATTAAAAATAAAAGGACAGTCCTCTGCTCCAGCTGATTGCTGCCTTGAGGGAACATAGAGTCAACGCCAGCATGCCAGCCCGTTTTATAAGAGAAGCTATAACTCTAAAAGTTTAATGTGAAATCTCCCAATTCTTAAATTCAGGCTCAATTATGTTTTTGAAAACATCATGAAGGCCAAACTAAGCTCATCTCTGGGCCAAAATCAGCTCATGGGCTGCCAGTGTGCAGCCTCTCAGCTAGAGTAGAATGGTGTATATAATATAAATTTGTTTCCTAGCCCCTACAAGTTTTAATGCTGAATTCCAGGGGTGGGAGGCACAGGAGTGGGTTGAAGATGTGATTACACAGGAGGGGATGTGGCCCAGCTGTCTAGTCCCACCCCCATGCCCAGTTCTGTGCCTGAAACATAGTCAACCATGAGGGAAAATGCATGAATGAGCCAGCCGGTTGTGGAGGGGCTCAGTTCCGTGTTTGGTGACAATCAGGACAGACCCAAGGAATTGTCCCACTTTTTTCCTCCACAGCCTTGCGAAGTCGTTCCGGCCGCTCCATCATCAACGGGAACTGGGCGATTGACCGGCCGGGAAAATATGAGGGTGGAGGCACCATGTTCACCTACAAGCGTCCCAATGAGATTTCGAGCACTGCGGGAGAGTCCTTCTTGGCAGAAGGTCCAACCAATGAGATCTTGGATGTCTACGTGAGTTTGGATGCGTCTGGCCTGTCCCCTGGGTTTTGTGCCTGGTTGCTTGTAGGGACCATGCTTAGAAAACATGAGCGACAAACCATGCTCATAAAATCCCGAGAGCCACCAGTGCCTGGTTGCAAGTGCCCTTTAGGTGCTTGGGTGGGTCTTGACCAGTTACGCCAGCCGGTCCCCACCTCACAGCACCGTAAACGCCACCAGATGCTTCATACCCTCGGAGTTTATGGACCCAGTAAAACCAGTTTTACTTGCTGAACCAAATCAGAGGCAAAACATACCCTTTATTTCATGAGGACTGCGTCTCCCCCTGGAAGCACTTTCCCCAAACCCTAATTTGGCCTGTTTTCTTTTTATGACACAAGAAGGCCAGTGCCTAAGCCCAGACGAGGCCGCTCACAGTTCCCAGTCCTCTTTGAACCCTATTAAAGCCAACGAAGGTCGAGAACTTGACCTGGAGCCGCAGCGCCGGAGTGTACGAGGAGCTCCGGGCTTCGGAAAAATAGACCTTTGATTGCTTTGACAGAAACGCAAATATTAAGTTGCCCAAACGTTTAACAGAAATGCTCCTGCTTTTTACAATAAACCGCTAGTAGCCAGTCTTCTTAAAGGATCAGGAAATCAAAGGTGACGAGCGAAAAGCTCAAAATGACTTTTTCTAGGAAAAGCAGGAGCTCGCTCTGCAACATGCACACTGTTACCGTCCCCAGAGCCACGCTAAGCCACATGACACTTGCTGTGTCAGGCTGTGGGGCATATTATTCATTGCATTGTCGTGGCTTTACCCCTAGAGAGCAACACGCTGACTCCTCTTGGGTTTAGGGGCTCCTGGAGTGGAAATTATGAAGGAAGCCCGGTTAGCATTAACTAAATACAGATAGCTATGTGTAGTTTTCTTTTTCTAAGTTTGCCCTGTTGGGTGTTTGGGTCTGGATAGATTTCTGATGGCAGCAGGTGAACACTTGGGTTGTAAAAGGCCCACTGTGGGTGGTCTCGGACATGGCGGCCAACAATAATTTCATAAATAGAATAAGCTCAACGTTGCCAAGTGCAAGAGCTAAGAGGCTGGGGGAGAGGAGGGAGGGTTTCTAGCCTCAGACCAACCAAGTCGCCGGTTATGTGAAAAGAGAATTGGGGACTTAGGGGTAGGCAGCAAGAGCCTGAGGTCACACCCCTGCGTGCCCCAGGAGTGCCCCAACACTGTGGACTGGGTGCTGGTTCCGGGGGTGTAAGCAGCCCAGGTCATGTGCCTTTGGGTCATTTATACGAGATCCGCCCCATTTCACAAGGCAGGGCTTAGGAAGGCAGCATGGCTTTTTGAAGTAATAGCCAGGCCTTTCTTCCAACACCCCTGTGGGCAGACTCAAACCTCCAACCACTAACTGTACCCCCAGAGACTCCTCGCAGCCAGTCGGGAGGCGTTACTGGACTGGGCCAAGCTGAGTGTGTGTTGTTGTGTTGTTGTTCTCGGGCAGTGCTTGGCGACCTGCCGAGCCCTCTGCAGCGTCTTGTTTTTCTCCTCGGTTCCAGAGAGGCGGTGGCCCAGGGACATTTTCTAGCTTCGTCTCTCTTTGGGTCTGGAGGAGGGCAGGGAAGGGCCCAGAGAGCTGACAAGGTGGGGGGCTGTGGACAAGCCATACTGAGTCAGAGTCACAAGTCAGGAGGAGGGTTTTTTTTAGTTAATCGTTTTATTGGGGAGCGCTTACAAATCTTATAACAACCCGTCATTTCAATTGTATCAAGCACACTTGTACATACGTCGCCATCAATATATCCAAAACATTTTCTTTCTACATGACTCCTTGGTATCACCTCCTCTTTTTTTCCCCTCCCTCCCACCCTCGTGAATCCTTGATCAATTATATATGATTGTTATTTCATGTCTTACACTGTCTGTTGTCTCCCTTCACCCACATTTCTGTTATTCATTCCCCTGGGGTGGGGGGCTATGTATCTAACCTTGTGATGGGTTCCCCCTATCTCCCCCTTCCTGAAATCCTCCCCTACCATCCCCCTACCGTCATGATATCACTACTCCCACCACTGTTCCTGAGAGTTTTATGTGTCCTGAATTCCATGTGTCGAGGAGCTCTTATCTGTGCCAATGTGTGTTCTCTGGTCTAGTCAGACTTTTAAGGTAGAACTGGGTCATGGTGGTGTGGGGGGAGGAAGCATTCAGGAACTGGAGGAATGATCAGTGTTTCATCGGTGCTATAGTGCACCCTGGTTGACTTGTATTCAATGTGTGCACTGCCCGGAGGTCATTTATAGATAGTGCCACTATCTATAAATCGTGCCACTGAGATCACCAAAGGTGTCCTGGTGGCACTGGCAGGTAGGTGTTGGACTCATTGACTGCCAGGTCGGAGGTCCAACCCACCTGGAGAAGGATGAGGCTCTCTGCTCCCATGAAGATGCCCAGCCCCCGGCCCGGCACAGGGTGGCCCGGATGGCCATGGAGGGAGCAGGAAAGAGGACTGAGCTGTGCAGCCCGCACGGACATGAACCTCTGTGTCCACAGATGATACACCAGCAGCCTAACCCAGGAGTCCACTACGAGTATGTCATCATGGGGGCCAATGCCATCAGCCCCCAGGTGCCGCCTCACAGGAGACCAGGTAAAGGCCCTTGCCCTACTCCCAAGCCCTCTCTCTCCTGGCGCCTGCCCTCTGTTCCTCAACCAAGAGAGAGCCCACATTTCACGGTCAGGGCCACTTCACCGCGTGTCCGAGCGTCCAGTGGGAAGAGTGTTTGTTCTCCCCGTTTGAGCTCATCACCAAGTGGTGGCTCATTGGGCTGCTAACGGCAAGGTCCACAGTTCGAAACCACAGATGCTCCACAGAGAAAGAAAGGCAGGGCTTTCTGGTTTCGTGAAACGTTAGGGTCTTGGAAAGTCCCAGGGGCATTCCTAACCTGTCCTATGGAGTCCCTATGAGGGGGCATGGTCTCAAAGGCAGGGGTAGGGTAAGGTGACCAGACGTCCCGCTTTGGGAGGGACAGTCCTGATTTTTGGAAAGAATGCACAACAAGATAGGGAATGGTCTATTTGGTCCATATAGACCAAATTTTTCATCAAGAACACCCCACCCCTCCACCCCCGTCAATGGTGTCCCGCTTTAAATTGGGTCACTTTAGGTTAGGGGGTTGGGTTTTTTTTGCAGCTCGGCATTTCGAAATACCTTGTATGAGTCTCGTATGTGCCCCTCTGGTAGCACAATAGTTCAGCGCACAACTGTCGGCATTGGAACCGACCCTGTGGCTCGGTGGAAGAAAGAACGGCCACCAGATTCTGTAGAGGTGCCCCACCAGAGGGCCCGGGGCAGCCCAGCTCCCCCACATGGGCCACGAGGCGTCAGCACTGACTCCACAGCACCCATCCCCCACCCCCCAAAAAATGGAGGCAAGACCACCCAAGGGTGTGTCTCTCTGTTGTGACTGACAGGGGAGGGCGGGACGAAGAACCAAGATAAGAATAAAACACACAGTAGTATCTCAAAAGCTCCAGTCACCTCATATATGTGTGTGTGCACGAATCCAATTGACTGATTTTTCCTTTCAGTTCTCAGAAACCCACTTCTCTGTCACATCCCATTCATATTTGTAGAATAATCTAACCAAGACCACTGGTGGACATGTAAGTCCCTTCCCATGTTTATTATTATAAATAATGCTTCAGCCACTCACAGCAACCCTGTAGGTGGGGGTAGAACTGTGGGTTTCAGAGGCTGTCACTGTTGATAGGAGGAGTAAGTCTCAGGTTTGCTCTCTCAGTGCAGCTGGTGGACTTGACCTTTCAGGTAGCAGCCCAAATTTCCCTTAAAATTGCTTCAGCAGTTCGCAAGGACACCTGCAAGAGGCTATTTCCTTGCACCTTCTGCAAGGGACGGGGGAGTTCAGAGCTTCAAACGTTCTAGTCTCTGTCGCTGTTGTGTCCCCGTGTGGCCTACTGTGAGTGGTGCTGAGCATGCTCAGTAGCTGAGCTGCCTTTCTCCTGCCCACTTCTTCCACCAGAAGGATCATCCTTTCTACTAAATGGGCTTTAAAAGGTTCGAAGACCCTGGAAACTGGTGTCTGTTGATTTTACATACACGTCCTTGTTTGCTGCAGATTGGACCGGTGCCCCGGTCCCCATGGTGAAACACTTCCTCTTTAGAACGCCGTGTCCGATGGTCTTGCTTCTGTGTGGTCCTGTGCTTGCTTCTCCCTAGGAGAGCCCTTCAACGGCCAGCTGCTACCAGAAGGTCAGAGCCAGGCCGAGGGGCAAGAGGAGGAGGAGGAGAAGGACCTGCACCGCGGGGAGGCACCTGAAATATTCACCATGGAATCAGCCCAGACCTTTCCAGTCAGGCAGCCCGATAGGTTTGCCTCCCACCGGCCAGACAACGTGGTGCCCCCAGCTCCACTGCCCCCCCGGAGAAGCCGCGATCACAACTGGAAGCAGCTGGGGACCACAGAATGCTCGGCCACCTGCGGGAAAGGTGAGCTGCTGTGTGGGGCCCTGAGCCTGGCTGGGACTCCCTCCCTTTCGGTGGCCCAATGTTCCTGCCAGCCCACAGCAATCTAGTTTCTATTCCCTCCAGCCTTGGGCTGCTAACCTTAAGGCCAACCATTCCAAACCGCCGAGAGAAGGCTTTCTACTCCCACAAAGAGTTCCAGCCTTTGGGTCCCGATGAGTCGGGATTGGTTCCTTGGCGTGAACCGCTCCAGTCCCTGATGCCGAGTCCAGCGGATAGTCCCAGGCTCAGCCTCGCTGGACCTTCTTCTGACATTTGTCACTTGGGTTCCAGTCCTGAGTCCAGAAACCCCCTGCCTAGGAGCCCTACCTTATTCTGTAAGCACACACTCTCAGCCCACGAACCTCCCATACCCCCGGTGTGGCACAGGCAGTTTGCATGCTGCCACTCACCTACAGGCTGGCTGTGTGAGCGGTCTGCAGAGGAAAGGTGTGGGGGTCCGCTTCTGCTAAGCTTGCAGGCCTGCAAAGCCTGGGGAGCTCGGTTGGGCTGGAGCACGTGAGCTCACATGAGCCACGCTCAGCTCGATGGCTTGGATTGGTTGGTTCGTTGGTTAGTTTTTCTGGGGCCTCTCGAATCAGCATACGGTGGGGGGTTTTGTCCATGGATCA
>NW_022111379.1:7030925-7033091 GCF_000313985.2 Echinops telfairi
TAGCTCTTCCAAATAAGGTCATCAAGCTGGGACCTGATTGAGAGGCTAAACTCCACCTCTTCACTCTTAATAGTCTCAAATTGATACCAGATTATGTAACTACCACAGCCCTGATCTCCATGAGATCCAAATCACAGACCCAACCACTGCCTCTGTCTGTGTAGCCTCAGTCAGTTCAAAGATGCCCCAGGGCAGCATGTCCCAAAGTAAACTCTGCTCCACTGCCCGCAAAAGCACGCCCTGCTCCTGGGTCCCCGTCACAGCGGCCCCGCCCGCAGCTCCCTCTC
The DNA here is from genome assembly GCF_000313985.2 of Echinops telfairi. Lineage (NCBI taxonomy): Eukaryota > Metazoa > Chordata > Mammalia > Afrosoricida > Tenrecidae > Echinops > Echinops telfairi. Next base: position 7,031,213 of record NW_022111379.1, read on the forward strand.
CAGCCTCACCTGTCTGAGAGCATGTGGAGCCTGGATCCTCCTCGCCTTCATTTCTCCCAGGGACCATGTGAGATGCCAGCCTGCCTCCCTCCCTGCCCTCAGGGCCCTGTCAGCTAGAATCAGAGCTTCCACCAAACCCTGCGTGCCCCTGCCCCTCCATTTAGGTTCTAGGAACACTTCTTTGCTTGCTCCCACACCCAAACACTCAGTGCCATCCTGCACCCTTATGCCCTTCCTCATGCCCTGACTGCTAGGAACACAGTCACACCTTTCTACAGCGTCACCATCTGTTTGCCTTGTACCCCATCCCCACCCCGGCTCCTCCACCAGCACCTCCAGGAAACTTCCCAGACTGGCCCAGGTGCCCACTCTACTTAGTAGGGGCTTAGCTTCTTGCATCCCCTGGGGGACATGAGTGTAACTGCAGAGGTCTCCCCGGATCATCGGTATTTCTCACCCTCCATGAGCTGCTTCTGCGAACACGGTTCCAAAGCCCTTCCCGCACAGTGGTCACATGCCTGCACCCCTCTGGAGTCTCAACACGCCTATCCACCCAGATGAGCTCCACACCCAGCTGCTGAGCCAGCAGGAGGAAGACCCGCTTCCTCTGTGGCATGCATGGATAGGGATACAGGTAGGCCCCCACCTCCACACCCCGTCTCCTTTGTTCCCTCTCGGTGCTAGGCACTCCTTCCTGTTTAGTGAGTACCTGTGGGCAGTCTCAAGAGAGACCTGTCTCTGGAGAAGGATGTCAGGTTTGGTAAAGCATAGGTTAATGAGAAAGAGGAGGAGCCTCAGTGATTGACAATGGGCTCCATCGTGAGGATGGGGCAGGGCCAGGCAGTGTCTTGTCTTGGGGTTGCTACCAGTCTATGGCACAATGGCCCAAGGGCCCTGATGGCACAATACTAAAACACCCAGCTGTTAACCAGAAGGCCTGGGGTTCAAACCCACCAGCAGCTCTGTGGGAGAGCAGCGAGGCAGTCGCCTCTGTAAAGATTTAAGATCTCAGAAACCCTATGGGGCAGTTCTACTCTGTCCTATAGGGTCCCTGTAAGTCATAATCAACTCCGTGGCAGTGGTGTGTGGTATGTCTAAGGTCCGTGGGTGACACGAAAAGTTAACACCCTCAATTGCTAATTAATACGTCCGAGGGTCAGCCCCACCCAGACCAACTAGCTTCAGATGGAATTCAGGGTGCAGGTTGGACGTTAGGAACCAGGCAGACACATGCAGACAGCCAAAATGGCCAGCGCTCTATGCCTCCACCTCGCAGGCCCCAGGTGTGGGCTGACCCCAGAACCGCCTCCGGTGAGGTGGTTCCCTGCAAGAGCAGAGAGCGGGCGAGCACCTACCAACCACCCTTCCCGCAGCTGCCCAGAGAGCTCGCCCATCGGCATGACCACCACGCTGAGCTAGGTGTTAGGGGTCCCCCCATGGGCTGTAGAATAACAGCCCTCAATTCCTGGAGGGACAGCGTCCTGTTCGCAGTAAAGTCCTGTTTGTGCCTCTGAGCCAAGTGGCCTTCCTGGGAAGGGACTGTAGCCACCTGCAGGCGGTGCCGTCCCAGAGTTTCACTCCGCGGAGAAACCCTCATTGGTGGGATGCCCCAGAGTGTGGGCTTGGAGTTTTTGCGGTGGTTGCTTGTTTGTTTTGTGAGACTTGTCATTGAAGGTCTACAATTTGGAAACTCCATCTGCCATAATTCTCTCTCTCACTGCCACTGAGTCAGTGGCAACTCAGAGTGACCCTCGAGGACAGGGTAGAACTGCCCCGGTAGGTTTCTGAGACTAACTCTTCATGGGAGTAAAAAACGTCTTCCTTGGAGATGTCTGGTGGTTTCAAACTGCTGACCTTGTGGTTAGCAGCCCAACATGTA
>NW_022111379.1:7036803-7042373 GCF_000313985.2 Echinops telfairi
TTGGAAAGTCTGGCATTTTCCCAACAGTGCTCCGATCCTGGGAGTGCTATGCTGGCTCAAGCAGTTAAGTGCTTGGTAACCAGTGTTTTCTAGGAGATTCCCAGTTTTATCTAATGATAGTTCTGTATGGATCCTTGGGCTTTTTTTTGTGTGTGTGTGCTGTGAGAGGAGAGTGTGAGATTAGCGTAGAGGAGAGGAGAGTTTGATGGGAGAGGAAAAGAGAGGAGAGGGTGATGTGAGGGGAGGAGAGGGTGATGTGATCTGAGAGGAGAGGAGAGGAGAGTGTGCTGTGAGAGGAGAGTGATGTCAGAGGCGAGGAGAGGAGGGTGTGTTGTGGAGGAGAGGAGAAGAGAGGGAGAGGGTGATGGGATAGGAGTGGAGAGGAGAGGGTGAGAGGAGAGGAGAGGGTGATGTGAGAGGGGAGGAGAGGAGAAGAGAGGGTGCTATGAGAGGAGAGGAGAGAGAGGAGGGTGTGATGGGAGAGGAGAGGAGAGGTGAGTGTGATGGGAGAGGAGAGGAGACAGAGGAGAGTGTGCTGTGAGAGGAGAGTGATGTCAGAGGCGGGGAGAGGAGAGTGTGCTGTGAGAGGAGAGGAGAGGGTGATGTGAGAGGAGAGGAGAGTGTGATGGGAGAGGAGAGGAGAGTAGGTGTGAGAGGAGCAGAGAGTGTGATGTGAGAGGAAAGGGTAGGAGAGGAGAGTGTGATGGTAGAGGAGAGGAGAGTAGATGTGAGAGGAGCAGAGGAGGATGTGCTGTGAGGGGAGAAGAGAAGAGAGTGTGATGTGAGAGGAGAAGAGAGGAGAGGAGAATGTGATGTGAGAAGAGATCACAGGAGACTGTGCTGTGAGGAGAGGGTGATGTGAGAGGAAAGGGTGATGGGAGAGGAGCAGACAGTGTGATCTGAGAGGAAACGGTGATGTGAGAAGAGATCACAGGAGGGTGATGTGTGGGGAGAGGAAAGGAGAGGAGAGGCGAGAGGAGAAGAGAGGAGAGGGTGATGTGTGAGGAGAGGAGGGGGTGATGGGAGAGGAGAGTAGATGTGAGAGGAGCAGAGAGTGTGATGTGAGAGGTGAGGGGATAGGAGTGGAGAGGGTCATGTGAGAAGAGATGAGAGGAGAGGGTGATGGGAGAGGAGAGGAGAGGGTGATGTGAGAGGAGAGGAGGGTGTGCTGTGAGGGGAGAAGAGAGGAGAGTTTGAGGAGAGGAGAGGAGAGGGTGCTGTGAGGGGAGAGGAGAGTAGAGTAGATGTGAGAGGAAAGGAGAGGGTGATGTGTGAGGCGAGGAGAGGAGAGGGTGATGTGTGAGGCGAGGAGAGGAGAGGAGAGTGTGTGATGTGAGGAGAGGGTGATGTGTGAGGCGAGGAGAGGAGAGGGTGATGTGTGAGGCGAGGAGAGGGGGTGGGGTGTATCTCTCTCACCTGATTTCAAAGGCTTTAGTAGTTTTCTCCCACTTCCATCCTGATTTGAGAAATTCACACTATGGTCTTGTGTTTTTTTAAAAATGTTTTTAAACAACCTGACTTGCTTTTCTCCGCTATCTTGCCTGCAATCTCTTTCTTATGCTCAGCGGTGGGTTGAGACCAGCAGCCTCTGGAGAGCCCTGGGCTGCTCCTGCAAGGTTCACATGAGCACAGCAGTGTGACACTCTCAGGCACAGTCGCACTTGACTTGGCTGTCCTTACACAGTGTGTGCTCCGCACTCTACACGGCCTCCCATGGGCACAGGGTGGCAGCCCCCACCCCCACCCAGCCCCTGTTTCCTAAATGGATGACTACGTACTCCCCACTCTTTCACTGGGCAATATATGAGGTCCTGGGAAACATATAAGGGTGTTGTGTGTGTTTGTTTTTCACATTCCCAGCAGATCTTGTATATACAAATCAATTATCATCATTACCCACCTTCCAGGAGCAGTGTAAGGTGGATCAATGGATTCAAACACGAAGGATCTTTTCCTCTACAGTTCCATGTTGTCTTGCCAAATGTCCTAAGATCGTATTTCTCATTTGCATGATTAGGTGTGAGCACGTGTGTGTGTGATTAGATTGTGAGCTATGAAATTTAGCATTTGGAGTCTCCACTTCAAACCTTTGACATGTCTGGACCCACAGGTGCACGCACATACATGCACACACTCTGAGCAACTGCCCCTCAGGATGCCTGGGATGGCAGGTCTTCGTTGCCCTATTTACCTAGAAGAACATGACTCGTGCTTAGGCCAAAGCAGTCCTGAAATAAAGCAACAACCAGCATTTCCTGCTCTCCCAGCCCTTCTTTCGCTGGTACCCCTCCGTGTGTTCTAAACCAGATGCACAAATGGCAGCAGCCCAAACGGGCCCCTCCTTCACTCCTTTAACATTGGCTCCCGGCAGCCAGGGTGCCAGGTGCCCAGGGCAGGGTGGACACACGCAACGGGTGGTCCCTCTCCGGACGGACTGGGGTCAAGGTCAGCAAGAGCGCTAAGTGCCGTGACCAAGCAGTCCCCCACCTGCCAGCTCTAGTCGGGCTCTATGAGAACAGTTGCTCTCCTGCGCAAGGCAATGCCCCTGAGGGTTGGTCCCACCGCAGACCCACCCCCAAGTCAGGCGTGAGGAGCCGTTTTCCTGCCGAGGACCATTTGGATATTTGTAGCATCATTCGTGGGCCAGGCTGGTCAGACATGTCATGAACTCACTTCTAGTGTGATCGCTGTGGCGGGTGATAATAACTGTCCTGATCCTACAAACCCTAGACGGCCCCGGACCTGGGGTTCCCCACCCCTGCCCTCATGGTGCCAAGCAGCCAGCCTCAAGGGTTCAGATGGCCTTTTCTGGAAATGCCTTCAGCATATTGTCACCCTGTGGCCTGGCCATGCTCACCCCAGACCTCTCGTCTACCTGGTCAGACTCATCCCTTGGCTGGGTTGATTGCTGCAGTTCCGAGGCTGAAACTCTCCTTTTTTGTCGTGTTCTTCTTTGGCCTCTTCTCCATAACCCCTCACTGACCTCATCGTATCCCCACGGGGTGGCTCGCTGTGTTCCCACCGACTCCCTGATGCATACGTCTCCACCATCACCTGCGGCCACGGCCGTCGACATGCCCGCTCCCGGCCTGGCTTTCCCCCTGCCCGGGGCCCGAGCCAGCACATGAGCTCACCCCCTCATGCTCGCTCACTCCCAGTTAGCCCCGTACTTGAATCACATCGTTGGCCCTTGAAGAGATGCCTGGGTGCCGCTTTAAGTGGCATGCTCCCTTCCTGTGGAAATGTAGACTTGCCCCGGGAAAGACGGCAGTCATCGCCAGGGCACCTGGCACCAGAGTTCTGGTGTTTTCTTGCCATCCAAGAGGTGACAATTTCCTTGGCTCTCCAGCAGGGTGGCCCCCAGGCGGGGGCACAGGAAAGCCCGTGGAAGGGTGGAGGACGGTAAGGAATGCCCATGGGCCAATGCAACCCCGAGCAGGGCCCACCTCGTCAAAGCCAGAGCACCCATGTGGTAACCTGTTATCCCTTGACCTAAGGGGATAGCACATGGAGTCCCGGCCCCACCCTCTCATGAAGCACGTGCCTGTCACAGGTTTGGGAGGAACACATGGGGTGAATGGCTAGCCAGACTCAAGTCATGCCAACAGAGCACTGTGAGGTCATTTCCAGGAGCAAGCCCAGTCTCAGGTCACAGTGGACAGACGGCTTTGAAATCCAGATTGTTGTAGAAAACCGTAGCTGGGTGGTTGCCAGCTTAACGGGTTGTCGAGGAAGGAGTGACAGGCTGGGGCCTGGAAGAGACTGTGGAGACGAGCGGCTTTGGCTTCACAGTCCACACTCGGAAGTGGAACAGTGAGACCCACAATGCTTGCAGGGAAAGCCGCTTACTGGGATCTATAGCTCCCTCCGAACAGCTGGATAATGAGCTCATGCACATGAGCTGCGGCTAATACGTCTTTATAACTCAGCACGCTGCCCTGTGAACATGTGCTTACCGTTGTCTGCATTCCGTTTAAACCTCTCCACGGAAGCAGCTATGTATGTAGCTGGACGAGATTTAATTCCATGGAAGTCTTGGCGGACCCTTCCTTCCACCGTCAGCACTGCTTCTGACTCTGCGAATAACGGTGCTTAATTGGAATGTTATTTAAAATGACTGCGTCCAGGTACGGCTGCATCTAAGTGCTTACAACAAAGTGGCTTTGGACAAATGATGGCTGCGGCTTCGACAGCAGTCTTCCAGCTCGCAGGTTTCTCACAGGAACTAGCTGTCCGCTCCGCGCCCCAGGAGCTCTGCTTCAGGAAGCACTGAGCCACCTTTGCTTTCAAGACTCGTGAGATAGTTAGATGCTTATGTTCAAAGTTGTCCCTAGAGTTAGAATTAAAATTGTAGTACGTAGGAGGCTCAGAAAATACAAATGTTAACAGGGAAGGCAACTATGTAATGTGTTTCCCCTCTGAACTGTGGGACGGAGAGATTGTGTGTGTGTGTGTGAGAGAGAGAGAGAGAGAGAGAGTGTGTGTGTGAGAGAGAGAGAGAGAGAGAGAGTGTGTGTGTGTGTGTGTGTGTGTGTGTGCGCGCGCGCGCGCTTCTTACTCTTCAGGTGGTTGGAACAGAAGTTCCATTTCTCATTTAATGAACATCTGCGGGGCCACCCACTCCCAGCTACATGGATCCCCTTCCCAGGAAATGCACTACAGAGGCGAGCACTGCAGATACAGCTAGGGAGCGGGGTGGGTCTGCTGTTGGTTGCAAACTAAGATGGAAGGAGAAGAGAAGAGAGGTGAGAAAAGAGAACGACAACCACAGCCTGGCCCGAGAAGCCCCTGAGGACAATATTCCTGCTCGGAGCAGCCAATACACAGAGAGGACCGTAGGGCATCCCCTCACAGACCCATGGTGCTCCGGGGAACAACAATGGAGACACAGTGAGGGAATTGTGCCCCGTCTGACAACCCCCCCCCCACCGGGGGTGGGGGAAACATGAAGGGAGAGCAACAGAGCAGCAAGGTGAGCAAAGCAATGACGTCCCCAAGAAATCCCAAAAATAGACCTTGGGGGCAGGGCTTGGGACCTCATCAGACTCAATTGGAAGACATTCATAAACAACAAACCAACCTGGTACTATTTGTAGGCTTTTTCTTCATGTCTATCTGTATAAGATAGGCAGGATAAGCAGTCCCGAGTAGAAAACAATGAGACTGGGGGTTCCAGAGGGACGTGGCAGAGGGGGAGGCAGGGAAAGGAAGGGAGAAGCCTACAAACCCAGGGACAAAGGAACAACAAGTGATATAAAATCAATGGTGAGGAGGGTGTAGAATGTCTGGTGGGGTTTGATCAAGTGCAAGGTATCCAAGAGAAATTACCAAAGGCCGAATGATGGTCGATCATGATGGTGGGACAGGAGGAAAGTAAAAGGAAATAGAGGAAAGAACTAGGAGGCAAAGGACGTTTATAGAGGTCTAAATACAGGCATGTGTAAATATATTTGTATATAATGATAGGGACATAGATCTGTGTACATATATTTATGTTAACTATTACGGTAGCAGACAGACATTGGGCCTCTAACTCAAGTACTCCCTCAGTGCAAAAACACTTTATTCTA
>NW_022111379.1:7045524-7049929 GCF_000313985.2 Echinops telfairi
GAGGGAGGGGGTAAATGAGCAATTGATATTAAGGGCTGAGGTGGAGGGCAAATGTTTTGAGAATGATGAGGGCAGTGAATGTACATATGTGCTTGACGCGATGGAGGTATGGATTGTGATGAGAATTGTACAAGCCCCCAATAAAATAATTTTTTAATTAAAAAAAAGTCAAAGGGCAGATGATACCATAAATATATAGTGCACAACTTAACTTTAAATACGACCAAATATATAAATTCTAAAACCCGCTTGAGAAATTCTGAGTGCTTGATAAATGCATTTGTTCACTCCTCTCCAAACCTTAAGATATACTTACTTAAGATAATTATTTAATACCATTTACTTCTACTGAATTTGCAATTAAATTGGAAAACTATTGTTATCCACTAGATAGTGCTGTTTTATATATGAAGAGATGCCAAAATATCAACTAAATCTATTGATCAATGACTCATCCAAACAATTTTTAAGGAAACACTTAAACCTCCCTTGAGTTTATGGTATCCAGAGTAAATGAAGGTGTTTCATGATTAATGGCATTTATTTTCTACTCCATTTTTAGCATTAGTAATTCCAATCTGAACCTCTTCACTATCTACACACCATTTTCTGATGCTCCAACTGCTCTTGATTATAAATCTCTAACAAAAATCTGTTTAAATTAAATATTTTACAATTGTTAAAAAGATAGTGTCTGAGATCTTAAAGGCTTAAAGATAAACAAGCAGTCATCTAGCAGGGAAGCAACAAATCCCACATGGAAGAAGCACACCAGGCTGTGTGATCACGAGGTGTTAATGAGATCAGGTATCCGACATCAGAAGACCCAAAACAAACAATCGTGCTGATGCGAATGAGCTGGGGCAGAGTGGAGACCCAAAGCCCATCTGTAGACAATTGGACATCCCCTCACAGAAAGGTCAAAAAGAATGATGAGCCAGCCAGGGTGCAGTATAGCACTGAGAAAACATACATTCCCCTAGTTCTTTAATGCTTCCCCCCTACACTATCATGACCCCAGTTCTACCTTGCAAATCCAGCTAGACCGAAGCATGTACACCGGTACATGTAAGAGCTCTCGACACAGCAACAGTTATGGGAGTAGAGTTGCCATGAGGCAGGGAGAGAAGGTCAGGGCAAAAGAAGGAACCAATTGCAATGATCTATGCGTAACCCACCCCAAACACACACAAAATCCAGGATGATGGGTAACAGAAACATGGGTGAAGGGAGACAGTGGTAATATATGAAAATAATAATTATAATTTATCAAGGTTTCATGAGGGTGGCGGGGAAATGAGGAGCTGGTACCACGGGCTCAAGTAGAAAGAAAATGTTTTGAAAAGGATGATGGCAACATATGTACAAATTTGCTTGATACAACTGATGTATGACTAAGAGCTCTAAGAGTTCCCAATAAAATGATTAAAAAGTAAAAATAGCAAACACCCACTGTTAACACATCATTGCTGCCACCAGGTGGCAGCAGAGGGAAGCTAGCATTGAGTCATCTCCTTAAAGTCTGGTTTTATCCAAAATAAATTTATCTTTGCTGAGTCCATGAGACTAGTCTATAGCTTTTGAACCTCGGGCACTTGTGATTTAAAAGTCCACGCCATTGAGTTCGTCCTGACTCACAGTGGCCCTGTGGACAAATGTACTGCAGTAGAAAACACTGCCTGCTCCGGTGCCATCCACACAATGGTCCTCATGTTTGAGCACCTGCTGGTCCTGTACAAGAGGCACCTGGGAGGCAGAGTGGTTATGCACTGGGCTTCTAACCACAGGGTCAGCAGTTCAAAACCATCAGCCACTTACTGTTTCCATAAAAATCTGTAGTCTCAGAAACCCACAGAGGCAGTTCTGCTGTATCCTGTAGGGTTACTATGAGTCAGAATTGACCCCGTGGCAGTGAGTACCACTGGAGAGAAAGAACCCTGAGGTCCCATTGGGTGAACTACCGGACTGCTAACTGGAAGGTCAGCAGTTCAAATCCCCCAGGAGAAAAATGGGGCCGTCAGCTTCCATAAGCTCCAGCCTCGGAAACCCTGTTGGGTAGGCAGTTCTACTCCGTCCTATAGAGTTGCTGAGTTGTTATGAACTGACTTCATGGCAGTGGGTTTGTACTACTTACAGGGATGTACGGGAACTAGTCCTGTCCCTGAGAAGCTCATGGTTTCATGGGAAGCAGACCAAACTCCACACCAAATGTACGGCCATTCGGCCAATTCTGACCCACAGCAACCCCATAACCCAGGGTAAAAAACTGCCCTTGTGGGTTTCCAAGACTGGAACTCTTCACAGGGGCAGAACGCCTCGTGTTGATCCCTAGGCAGGGCTGGTGGCTGTGATCTCCTGCCCTCTAGGTTAGCAACCCCACTGTGCCATGAGCAAAACCTCTTTGATCCCTTCTGTATTAGAGGAACACGGAAGGAGGGTAAGGGGATCAGCTGTTTTTCCAGCCTTTCTTGAATCTACTCACATCACTTTCACCTTTGCTGGATGGCGCTGCCTCAGACACAGGCCTGGCACCCCCAAGCCAGTCTGCTGGGCCCTTCATCCAAAACACACACACACACACACACACACACACACACACTTCCCCAAGCCAGGCCTTGGGGCCCAGCTTGACCCACTAGAGACTTGGAGCCATTCACACACACACACACACACCCTTGTTCTCTTGAAACTGTTACAAGCACTGTTTGTGACTTCCTCGGAGCACATTCAAACTGTGCCCACGGTAGAGTTCAAGCTCTCTGAGGACAAGCTGGGTCTCGCTTGCCGCACCGTGGACATGGGTGGTCCCTGTGAGCATGCTTATCAAAGAGGGAGGGCGCAGGGGTGATCCCCACCCTCTCAGTCCTTCCGGGCTCCCTCAGCATGGGGTTCAATAAGGCCAGCAGCTCCTCGTGTCCCCACTCTGCCTGTCTTCCCAGACGGCCCGTGGCTCGGATGGGCCGGCCAGCCTGAGGACCCTCTCCTTGTCGTTGCAGGGTCGCAGTACCCCATTTTTCGCTGTGTGAACAGAAATTCTCATCAAGAGGTCCCGGACAGCTCCTGTGAGCCCAGCATGAAGCCCACCCCTGAGGAGGAGCCCTGCAACATCTTCCCGTGCCCCGCCTTGTAAGACACACTCTCGGTGGACGTGCCCTGTGGCCAAGCTAGCGCCGCCGGTTGCTGATGAAAAAGTCCTGAGTGGGAGGTCGCATGGCTCTTTTGTCAGAGACCTGACAGTTCTGAGCAGTTTGGGGTTTGCGGGGAAATTGCACATAAAGTACAAGGAGCTTTGATACTCATGTCCCCTCTCTCCCCACCTCCTCTATCCCAGCTTAGCTTTTCCCATACTTACCATCTGTCTTCTCGGGCCCGTTCATTACAGCTGATGAACCATACGGGTACATCGGAACTAGAGCCCGTGGTTGGTGCAGTGTCGAGGGCCCACTCTTGTGATAGGCACAGCAGCACACACTTGAAACGGGCCTGTGCTCCACCTAGCCCTGCCTGCCTGCCTCCCTCGCCCAATCTTTGGGTCAGTCTAAGCCTGGATGGGAGGGAGCCCTGGTGGTGTAGTGGGACTGCTAACCTCCAGACCAGCAGTTCAAAACCACCAGCTGCGCCACGGGAGAAGGATGCAACTTTCTGCTTATGGAAAGAGTGGCCGTCTCAGAAGCCCACAGGGGCAGCTCCACCCTACCCTACGGGGTCCCGATGAGTCGGCATCCACGTGATGGCAGCGAGTGCCAGTTGCGTGGGAAACACCGTGCCTTGTCTCTGCATAAAATGCAGTCTGTGTGGCCCGCGGTGAGCACGGGCCCTGGCGGTCTTCAGCAGGTCAGCCCGCTCCCAGCAAGCCCCCTTCGGTAAAATGAGAGTGCCGAGGGTTTTGCCTGGGAAGAAATACAAGGCAGGCAGGCAAAGCATGAGAATCTGGTGGAGCCGAGCCCTCTCTGCCTGGGGCATCGGGGGCAGGCTTGCAGAGGCGGCCTGGGGTTGGTTATTGAACGGCACAGAGGAGAGGGGGCCAGAAAAGGAACCGAAGCATCACACACACACCCCCCCAAGTCATTCGGCATCCGTCAGATTCAGATACCAGGGACCCTGTGCCCCTGTCGTGGGTGACTAAGTACTATTGCAAAGGAGGGTGTGTGAAAGTGATACATAAGTCGTTCATGAGAATTACAGAATGCTGGAAGCGCTTGTTGGTCCACAACTGCTTCCTGTTCCACAGGGCTAGCAGTTGAATCTTTGGGTCTGTTGTAGTTTCCCAACTGGGAATGATCACTTGCACCTTCTCCGCTTCCTATAATTCTACCATCTGGGCAGGCCCCTCATCAGTAGTCCGCGTGGACGGACCCCGGCGTGTGCTTTTCCCTGAAGAGCCAGAGGACTGGGGGGGCCGGGG
>NW_022111379.1:7050029-7051461 GCF_000313985.2 Echinops telfairi
TTAACCTGCCCTCTTGCTCTCTCCTTCCTGAGCCAGCTGGGACATCGGAGAATGGTCTGAGTGCAGCAAAACCTGTGGCCTGGGCATGCAGCACCGCCAGGTCTTGTGCCGCCAGGTATATGCCAACCGCAGCCTGACGGTGCAGCCCTACCGCTGCCAGCACCTGGAGAAGCCGGAGACCGCCAGCACCTGCCAGCTGAAGATCTGCAGCGAGTGGCAGACCCGCACCGACTGGACCTCGGTATGCAGGGTCCCTCGACCCCACCCGTCACCACACCCCATGAGCGCCCCCCGAGGCCCGGACTCACTGCCTGGGGTTCAGGGCAGCCCCGTTTTGCTTGTGTCCGTTGCTCGGCTCTCCCATCACAGTCATGAGGTCCGTTCGTTTGCTGCGCTGTTGACCCGGTTTTCACGTGTGGCCCACAGCCCAGCAGCCTCGGCTAAGGAGCCCATTGGGGGTGCAGCAACTCGGGGCCCACCCCCGACACGCTCTGCCCTGTAACCCGGCTGTGAATGTGCATAATCATGTAGGTGCGTGAAAGTTCGAGCGACTCGCTCCAAAACACAGCTTGCCCACAGGTGGTACCGCCCGTTGCCCGCCTCAACAAGAGAAGACAACCTCTGGGGTTCCCTCGTCTGGCTCCACCATGCCCCCTCACTTCCTACCCCACCAGGGATGTGTAGTTCACAATTTCCCGCACCCCCAGGCTCGCTTGCTTCTCTCCCCCCAAACACCCCACACCCTTCATGCTTTCCTGCCCTTGTTACTGTTGTCCCTTCTACCTGTTCTCTGCTGAGCTCCTACGCAGCCCTCAAAGCCCATCTCAGGAGCCCCTTGTGAGTCTCCGCTGCATGCATCACTCCCTCCTCTGCCCCCCAAGCCCCCTTTCACTGACCGGGATACTGTTTCTCTGCCAGGCCACCTCCTCCAGGCAAACTTACTTCAGAGCAAGTCTCAGGATGTCTGCACTTTTTAATCCCCATCACCCTCTGACACGTGAGGTTTGATGTCCGAGGGTTTTCTGAGAAATGCAGATTCCGGTGTGTGAATGATGGGACTGGCGGAGTTTGCGTGACAAACAGTCACGATTCTCATGGAAGCGGCAGTCAGAACCTGTTCCCCCCATCCCATTCTTAGCCGTTCTTATCCCAAAATTGCTACATTCGCTGAGCGCTAAGCTTCACATCAATAGGTTAGAAAGCGTCTCCAATGGAGGCCAGCAAATACCAGTTGAGAGAGACGACTGAGACCCATCCCGTCCCATGGCTTCCAACCACTGTCCCAACACGGGGGAGCCCGGATGGTGTGTTGGCTAGGCATTGGGCTGCTCACCACAAGGTCATTGGTTCAAATCCATCAGCCACTCTGAGGGAGAAAGATGAGGCTGTCTACTGGCAGAGATGTACAGCCTTGGAAACCCCTAGACGAAGT
>NW_022111379.1:7052953-7054730 GCF_000313985.2 Echinops telfairi
TTTGACCCCCCAAAGGGGTCGCGACCCACAGGTTGGGAACCGCGGCCCGAGACAGAATTTGGTGACTCTGCTCTGAAAAGCCCCCTTGTGAGACAGAGATTGAATGTGGAGATGAAGCAGCCAGGCCTGTGCCCCACGCAGTTCTTAGTTGCTGATGCATCACGTGGTGGGGGCTGGAACTCGAGGCTAAATTAACTTTCTGATGTTGCAGGTGGCTTCCATTACCCCTTGAGATAATCCCGCCCGTGAACTTGAAAGCCAGGATAGACAGTAAGCATGTCCATAGCCACCCTGGGTCAGGCTATTTGGAATTAAGACTGACCTAGAAAACCCCACATGGGGGGCTGCCGTAACGCCCCCTCCCATACCAGCGTTACCAGAACCGATTGCTATTGAGTCCGTGATGACTCACGGTGACCCCTCGGCGGTGTCACAGGAGAACCATGCTCCGCATGGTTTGCCAATGGCTGCTTTCTCAGGAGATTGTCGGTCTTTATTCCCAGGTGCCTGTGGGTAGACTGCAGCCAGGAGAAGCCAGGCATGTGTACCACCCAGGGACTCCCCATGATGGGAATGGGGTGGGGAATGACTGGTCAACATGGGAGGAGCTTTCAGGACGTCTTGGGGGGGAGACTTGGTCGGAAAGCAGGTGTCAAGTGATCCTCTGCCCCACTTGGAAGTTATCTGGGACCTGCTGGGACCTCCCCAGTGACGCGGCCCCTTCTGTCTTGCAGTGCTCAGCCGAGTGTGGGGCTGGAGTGCGGACTCGCTCGGTGGTGTGCATGACCAACCATGTGGGCAGCCTGCCCCTGGAGGGCTGTGGAAACAACCGTCCCTCAGAGGCCACCCCCTGTGACAATGGACCCTGCACTGGCAAGGTGGAGTGGTTTGCTGGGAGCTGGAGTCAGGTGAGTGGCGTCTGTCTGTCTCTCTGTCTGTCTGTCTCTCAGAGGGGTCAAGGCCCCAGAGCATGGTGTCCTACCCCAGGTGTCCTAAGCTTAGCAACACCACAGGCTACCAGGGCCCACGAGAGGCTCTGGGTCCCCGTTGGCCTCGTGCAGTCAGCAGCATCTATTAGGCATCTACTATTGGGGTATCAATCAATGAACAATCGATGAACAAAACAAATCCTCGGGCCTCGTGGCCCAGCATGGCTTCCTTGTCTGTAAAATGCCAGTAGGTTGCTTAAAGGTGAAATGAAATCATGAACATAAAGTGTTTGGCACCCAAACCAAACTCCCTGCCATCGCCTCGATTCCAACTCCCAGCGACCCTGAGCCTGCCACGGTGAGAGCTGTCACTCTTGTTCATGAAACCTGGTTCGTGAATAATAGACAGTGCTACGAGCAGAAATAGACAAAGTTAATGCTGTTCATTATAGGAACGGATACTGCCGAACGCTTTTACAGTAAGTGCTTATTTGATCCATTAATTTTTTTCTCACTGTTCCAAAATTAAACAGGAACCTCTATATAAATGTGGGAGAAGGGTCTTCCCTCTTACTTCCCCGTTATAAATACCATCAGCCTTTTGCATCTCAGTCACTTGGCTTTAGCTCGCACGATGTTCTGGCTGACAAGCCTATTTTATACATTGTCCGGATCTCTGGCTCCATAGAGATTTTCCCTCCTCTTTTAAGTAGGTTTAAAAACAGACCCCGAAAGCAAAGTCATCCATATATTTGCAGATGTGATCCTATATATAGAAACATCCCAAAGGCCCCAAGCAAACTGCTAGGGCTATTAGAGGAACGCAGCAGAGCTGTAGCGTCCAAGGT
>NW_022111379.1:7055860-7057642 GCF_000313985.2 Echinops telfairi
GTCAAGCCTAGATTTCAGCACTAGCTCGTCTAACAGTAAAAGATCAAACAAACATCAAAAGACAAATAACTCGGGCCTCTCAAAATTTTTGCGCATCAAAAGGTTTTTCAATTAGGATGTTTCTGTTCGTCAACAGACTTTACCAAAAAGAATGAAAAGATAAGCTACCCAATTGCGACAATATTTTCAGAAACCATATCACATACACACAATATTATCTATTTGATATGATATACATTTACAATATATAATTGTATATGATATATTAATTATGTATTATATACTATATAATATATAATAACGAACTATATTACACGTCAAATAGATAAATAGGTATAATTTCAAGAATGTAACTACAAAAAAGGTTCAAGCACTGGAAAGGAAAGAACTTGAATTGACATTTCACCAGAGGATATTCGATGACAATACACGTGGAAAAATGCTTGTCTGACATTCTTAACAACAACCCCCAACCCCCAAAACCCTCAAACTCACTGCCACTAAGTCACTTCTGACTCATAAACCCTACAGGACAGAGTAGAACTGGCCCCTTGGGTTTCCAAGCCTGTAATCTTTACAGGAGTCGACAGCATCATCTTTACCCCACAGAGCAGCTTGTGGGTCCAAATCACCAGGGCCATGAAACCGAAAAGCAGACAGCATCTACACCTCACAGCATATGCAAAAGCAAATTCACAATGGGTTAAGGACCCAAAGGTAGAAACGAGGCACTCATTAGCCCTGCGGCCGCTTTGGACTCACCAAGCAGAGTGGTCTCAGAGTCTCTGTGTAGACAGATTGAGAGGTTCAAACCACCAGTACTTTCTCCACTGCACCATTAGAGAGTCTTTTTCCCTTTTCTGGAGCCCAGAAGGGTGGATGGACTTGTTGTCCTGAGATAATCCTTGAGCCTTGAACCAAAAATAACCCCAGCAGTCCTCTTAAAACTGAACCAAAACTTAGCTTAACTCGTCACAAATGACCTGCCCTGAGCACCGTGCTCTTTTACCGGGGATCAAACTGACAGTGAGTAGAAAGAGTGGGTAAGAACTTTCGGGCTGAGAGCCTGGGTTACAACTCAGGAAAGGAGGGTGGGGATCATCCAAGTGCCTGACTTGTACATGTAAACACTATTGGGTTGGTGTCTGTTTGGCCGGGTACATCCTCAGCAACAGCCACAAAATAAAGGTTTGGCTTGGTGGTAACTTGGCAGGGGGTGGACAGACCCTGAAAAGAATGCCTGCCTTTCCTTGTGAATCCATACAACCCCTCTGGAAAACAATTGGAAAAGAAATTTGAGATCATTTGAACAGAAATGCCAAGAACCATTAAAATGTTCATTTCCCATAACCCAGTCCCACCCCCCACCCCTGGGAACCTGGGGTGAAGGAAGAACAGCCGAGGGAAGAAGTCTCTGTCAACAGCCACGGGAGTGAGAGGTATGAAGCCATCCCGTAGCAATAGCAGGAACAGCCAGACAGTGCGTGACCGTAGGATATGAATGTATGTGAACACATTATATAAACAGCATCAGGAAATAATTTCATTTAGTGTTTTTATGATCCACCTAGAAGTAAAGAAAATGCAAGAATGATTCAAGTGAGTCCAAGGTGCCTACCAGACGGAAGTGGACACCCTTGGTGACCAACCTCAGCTCTACTTCTCATTAGTTTTCTGACCTGGGGCAAATCATGGACCCTCTCCGATCCTCCGTTTCCTCATCTGGAAAATGAAGATAAGAACACGCCTCCCCAGTTTGTGCTGAAGTTTCCATGAGATGCT
>NW_022111379.1:7058652-7060728 GCF_000313985.2 Echinops telfairi
TTTTTGTTTTTATTCTTTCATAGTTATCAATATATATTAATATATACATTTTAACTAAATGTTACAAAAACGTCGCACTCGCCGTTATAGGGCTAAGAGAAATACAAATTAAAACAACAACAAGATACCACCTCACACCAACACTCTTAGAAAAATTCAAAAATAATAATAATAAGTGCTGGAGAGGATGTGGAGGGCCTGGAATGCTTATGCATCGCTGATGAGACTGTGGGATTGGGCAACCACTATGGAAAATCAGGAGCTTCCTTAAACAGATGCGAATCTAAGTATCTTAGGCTCCTGTAATCTTTCTACTTAGTATATCCCCTAAGGAAATAAAGGACAAAACACGAACAGACATATGCTCACCTATATTTATTGCAGCAATTTCCATAAAAGCCAAAAGATGGCAACAATCACAAAGCCCATCCACAGAGGAATGGATGAGCTAACTGGGGTGCACACACACAAGGGAAGATTGTGCATCCTTAAACAACAAGGACGAGTCTGTCCGACACCTTAAGACCTGGATGAAGGTAGAGCCCATGATGCTCCACATAGTTGGCCAGTCTCATGAAGATAAGCATTGTATGGCACCATGATTTTTCAAAATAAAAATGGTTCTCATACCAAAGGCTAAGACTTTAAAGACTCTGGTGAGGCCAGGAGCGGGTGTGGGAGGGGAGGGACGGAGGGGGCGGAGGGAGGGAGGGTGAAGCAACAGAAGCACCGCAGATGCGAGGGTTGTCATGGGGGACTCTCACTGGTTGGTGAGACGGGCTATGTGCTCCAAAGAAGACGTGTCCTTTGTATGTATGATATTCCACACACAAAAGAGAAAGCATTAGTGATACCGATGTAACTAAATAAAGCCAAACATTAAAATAAAATAAATAAGGTTATTCTTTTTAACAAAGGAGAGAGAAGGAGGAAAAAATGGTCTCGTGTTTGACTTACTGAAAGGCCGGCAGTTCTAACCCACCCGGGGGCCCCTCAGAGGACAAGCTGCCTGGAAAAATCCTGTGAAGCCGTTCCCCCCTGACATGCACGGGGTCCTCACGGGAAGAACAGACTTGACAGCAACCAACAACACTTCTGTCTAACTATTTCCTACCTTCAGGAAACTCAGGGGTGACTGTGTATGGGACACCAGTTACACCCAATATCCATCTCATAGACCGGGCAACTGAGGCATGGCAGGAGTCCTCTGCTAAAGTAGATCTCGCCACAGAGTTCACACACTGTGAATCTAAGCCCTGTGGTCCAGCCCCCTATCCACCTCTCTCCGGAGAGAAGAGTGCCATGTTCTAGCACGTGCTGCAGACGTTGAAAGAAGTGGAGGCAGGAGAGGAGCAGGCTGGGCCAAGGCCTGGCTTCCCTGCTGCAGAAGGAATGAGACTGTGTCCTGGGCTGAGCAGCCAGGGTGCAACACTGAGCTGAAGTTGGGGGACATGGACCCAAGTCTGGACACCATCCCTAAATCTCTCTGGGTATTCCCCCAGATGCCAACACTTCTGAAATCTCCTTGGGGCTTAGGGCCCTCATGTTTTCGTATCGATACTGAGATGGAAACTGTTAGCATCAAATGCCTGCAGAAAAGGGAACTGATACTTAGCAGGCACTTCCTATGCCCTAGGAGGAGCCCTGGTGGCGGTTATCCATGGGGCTGCTAACCATTAGGTCAGCAGTTCGAAACCAGCAGCTGCACCGTGGGAGAAAGATGGAGCCTTTACTCCCATAAAACATTACAGGTTCAGAAACTCACAGGAGCAGTTTTACCCTGTCTTCTAGGGTCGCTATGAGTCAGCATCGTAGTGGGCTTGGGGCTTCCTTTTGTGGGGTTGTTTTGTTTGTTTTGTTTTTGAGTTTCGAGTTGCCCAGGCCCTAAGTCCACTGGCATCTCATGACAACTTCACAACAAACCTGGGAGGTGCATTCTTAGGCTCGCTTTACAGATGAGGAAACTGAGGGCAGAGAGGCTAAACGACTTGCCCCAAGTTAGAGAACCGATGAGAAGGAGAGCTGGGCTCCGTGATCCAGTGTGGCCCAGGTCTCTAGTGCCTCCGCTGCAAAGCA
>NW_022111379.1:7075967-7077087 GCF_000313985.2 Echinops telfairi
TAAAAAGTGGTTACTAGAGAGTCTAGAAATAAACCCCCACAAAAACAGTTGCTTAATTTTTTGTTGTTGTTGTTTTTTACCTTTGCATGCTTTAAACTCCACTTGTTTGGAATTACAAGTCTATGAATTCTTACACCTGCGTGTCGGTGGTGCTGCTGCGGGTAGGTGCCGTGCCGTCCCGTCAGCTCCAGCTCATAGGGACCCGTGTCCAACAGAAGGCAGCACCGGCCTTAGGAAGGTTGAGAACCACTGCCTTAAAGTCATAAAGAATCCTATTCATCAACATGCAGGAGTGTTTCTATTTCAAGTTGTCTCATGGATCTCAGATAATTGGGGGTTGTTGTGGTAAACTATGCCCGCGTTTTGCGTTTGACTACTCCTGCGTGTACAATGGAGGGCGGTAAGGAACCTTGTTGCATTAGGCATCATCACATAGATTTCTTGGTCTGGTTGCTTATTTCATCGGGATCCACTACAGCAGGGGTCCTTAAACTTTTTAAACAGGGAGCCAGTTCACTGTCCCTCAGACCGTGGGAGGGCCAGACTATAATTTTAAAAAAAACCATGAACAAATTCCTATGCATACCGGACGAGTTGGCTGCTAAGCAGGGCAGGCAGGGATAAATGTCCGGCCCGCAGGCCGTAGTTTAAGGACCAGCACTACAGTCTGCACATTGTAATTGGATGCCTTTATGGCCTTCTTATTCCGTAGCTTCCTTCTCGACTCCCTTTCCCCCAGCTCCTTGCACCTCAATTGTTGAGGGTACAGTCAGTCATCTGTCGTATACTTTCCCTTAGACTTTTAATCAGAGGTTTTCTGAAGAGTTTGCTGACAGCACCCCAGGATGTGCTTCTCCTTGAGTGGCAAACATTTCCCGGCTTAGGAAACTAACAGCTTCCAGTCCCGGGAAGGCAGATGAGAAAACAGCTGCTGTTTCAGTGAATAGTTTGGGACCTAAGGATTTGCTAGGGGAGGACTGGGGGGAGCACGGCGGTATAGACGGTCCTTCAGTTGGGTGAATGGACACTGCGATGGGATGAGACCGCATGAAGCTAGGAGTAAAAGGTAGAGCAGTCGTTCTCAACCTTCCTCATGCTGTGACCCCTTCATGTGATAGTG
>NW_022111379.1:7078719-7079830 GCF_000313985.2 Echinops telfairi
CGGCCTGGCGGCGTGAGTGCAGTGGGTGAAAGGATCCTGCGCTCAGAGGTCCAGCATCATGAAGGTTAAAGTAGTCACGCTTCAACCTTGAACTGTAGCTACAACCAGTGGGGGCTGGGCCAGGAGCAGAGAAGCTGCTCCTGCCCCCCACGCCCACCCCACAGTGAATCATCAGAGCAGAGAGGAGGCGAGAACGCCAAGAATTGGCAGGGGTGGTGCTGAAGGGCCCATGCAGGTATGTGTGGGCGCCGCTGCGGCTCCGTGTCCAGAGGGAGCGCTGCCTCGGGCTGGCCCCCGCGGAGGCGGGGCACCGTGGAGGGGAGAGGGCAGCAGGAGGGTCTCGGCTGCGCCAGGGGTGGACCGCTGCAGGTAGCCTCCGTTCCCGGAGGGCGGCGCTGCTGAGCGCCTGGAGCTGCGGTTCTCCCATGAAGAAGACCCTGCTCCCAGACAGCGGACTGAAGAGCAGTCGGAAGACCCAAGGCTGCCCGCCACGTGAACTGAGCCAACACCAGACATGTCCATGGCGAGCTCTGCATCTCCCAGGTAGCTTGGGCCCCGGTGTCCCTGCTTGGCCCAGAGTCCAGGTGCTGAGCCCCTTGAGGAAAAAGCTTCGGTGTCCCTGTACCCCTCTTACTCTCCAGCCTTCACTGTTGTCCCGTGGGGTTCCCCAGCAGCGGTTAGCTGACATCCCGCCCGGAAGGATGAGCTCCCAGAGCCCCCGTGTGCACAGCGCAGGCCCATGCTCCGCGGTGTCATTAATTAGGCTGTGATGTCTCAGAAGCAGATGCCCCAGCCTGCCTTCCCGCGCACCTCTGGGTGTCTTCGAACCACCAACCTCTCAGCTGATGGTCGAGCACTGGGCCGCCCAGGGCCTCCACGGCCTTCTCATGCTGTTCGCATAATAAGTCGTTTCTAACCCAGCACCACCTCTGCGTCACCACTCAACGGTGAATAAACGGGAGGGGGCGGCCCGTCCCAGGAGCAAGGACCGCAAAGCCAAAAGCAGAGTCCCACTCGCTAGAAAGGACCCACTAGAGACCCGGCCGTGGGACAGACACACGGGACTGCGAGCGAACAGACAGACCGGCGCGCTTCTAGATGGGAAGAGCGA
>NW_022111379.1:7080304-7089044 GCF_000313985.2 Echinops telfairi
AGCTCAACGCCTGGCCCTCAGCACCATCTATAAAGATGACAGGCAAATCTCCTCTTTCACAAGAGGATGCTATGGGTCGGAATCAACGCGATGCCCCCAAACAGAAACAAGAGAAGGCTACAGAACTGGAACCATCAAGTGCTGGTGCAGGCAGGGGCAGCCATGCCAACGTGCTCAGCGAGCGCGCGGCGTCAAGTTGCATATGATAGAGGTCCAATTTTAGATAGGTGGGGGCAAGGAGGGGCTGCCATTGTATTGCAATGACTGCAGATGCATTTGAGAAAATGTATAAAGAAGGGAAGGGGGCCTAAGACCCGCCTTATGCCAGAGACAAACATACACGCTTAATGAATTAGACTCTTGACGTGGAAATCCAAACTTAAAATAGTATAGGTCGGTAGGTAGGTAGTATGGATGCACAGACAGATATTTGAAGAGTACTTGAGTGTGCCCTGATAGCATAGTGCATTATGTATTGGGCTGCTAACAACAAGGTCAGTGCTTCAAATCCCCCAGGTGCTCCTCAGAAGAAAAATGAGGGTTTCTGTTCCTATCGAGATTTACAACCCCAGAAACCTACAGGGTCTGTTCTCCTCAGTCCTATAGGGTTGCTACGAGTCAGCATTGACTTGCTGGCAGCGGGTTTTTTTATGTGTGTACATGTATGCATACACATCTACATATGGAGCCCTGGTGATGCTGGGGGCAAGGTATTGAGCCACTAACCTCAAGATCAGGGGTTCAAACCCACTACCACTCCTCTAGAGAAAGATGAGGTTGCTCCCATAAAGATGAATAACTTCAGAAACCTTACACAAGGTGGCTGTGAGCTGTAATCAACTCAGTGGCAATGGATTTGAGTGGTCTGGAGCTATATATATAACCAACATCAATATCTATAAACACCTTCGTAAGCCAGACACCCAGAGGCCTGAATGCAGCATATGAGAACATACCAAGTAAAACATGTGTCTGTTTAAAAACATCGTAGCCAAAATTGGAAGGGAAAAAAAGGAGAGGCAATTGTAAGCAAATATTTGAGCACACCGTATTGGAACATAAGCAACCCTGGTAGCACGTGGGTAAAGCTTTGGGGGTATTAACTACAAGGTTGGGAGTTCAAACCCACCAGCCACTGCATGGCAAAAAGATGAGGCTCTCAGCTCTGCAAAGATTAACCATCCTGGAAACTCTAGGAAGCGATTCTATCTACTCTGTCCTACTGGGGGAATCGGAATCCACTCCACAGCAGTGAGACAGGAAGAGACAGACAAGCCTCTTTATTTGTCTGGGTGTTTTTCGTTTTGGGTGGTTGTGGTGTTTTAATTTATAAGAATGCATCTTACAATCAATATAAGAAGAAAAGGCCCTCCCAGGAGGCCGAAGACAGAAATGGTGCTATGACAACAATGGCTGGTTCATGAAAACAAATGTACCCACTCCCCTTAGCTTATTTGCATTGGCCACAGCACACAGTTAAGACTTAGTTTAAATCTGGATCCCAAATTGTTACTTCAATTACCTTTTCACAGATTATATTATAATACAACTTTTTTTTAAGTTGTATACATAAAAGTTGCCCACTTGGCTCAAACCTGACAGTGTAATTGAAGACCGTAGAATGGCCAAGCCCTTGCAATTGGTATGCCTTTCAAAGCTAGGAGAGGCTGCTGTACCAGGGCCTGTGTTCTGAAGAGCTGTCACTCAGCTGGCAAACATCTGTCAGAGATTTCCTATTCATGTGGTGAGATGCAATTTTTTTTTAGCCTATTTTTTCCCCTCTGGATTTATGGTGCCTTTTCAAGATGGTAGGGGGTAGAGAAACTGCGTAACTTCCAATTATATAAACTGCAGTTAAGAAGAAAAGCAATGAGCAAAGTGGAAAATGTAGGCAAAACCTTGGTATTCTTTGAACTGTCTCAAAATAAAACTGTCAAAGCTAAGGATGCTTTGAGTGTTCCAGACAGGAGTCTGAGTGTTGATGACCCAGTAATCTAGGGTAGCACAGGCCCACGCGTCCTTACTTACCAAGCTGGGGTGAACGTTGTCACCATCTCTGTCAGGGATGGTACGTGTGTAAAGAGGCTTTGGTTCAGTAGGAAGGTGGTGTGGGCTTGGGAGAGAGACAGGCACCAGCCGGACCTAGAAGCACGGACTCTGGTTTGTATATGAAAATGACAGCAAAGATCCAAGACCAGCTCAGTCCATTTTGAAGATGAAGGATGTTGGGAGACTGACCCCACCACCTGTCAACGTCTTTGCACAGGGAAGGACAAAGCAGTGCCTAAAGCAGATAGCCTGGAAATCCACCCAGGAGTATGAGGAGGCTTGATCTATGGTGGAGAACGCAGCAGGGGGGGTGGGGGGAGATGAGCCACGTGGTAAAGGATGATGGAGCCCCTGTTTATCAATATAGGAAAAAAATAAACCAAAACGTTGAATTCCTACATTTCGACACAATACACTTATCAATTCCAGACAGAATAGTGAAAAGCAGATTTTAAAACCTTTGCAGGAACATATGGGGACAGATATTGACTGACTTCACTTACTTCACAGTAGGTCCAAATTGCTTCACCAAGAAACAAAATGTCCAAACCGCAAAGGGAAAAGCACAAAGTTGATTACACTCAAATGAAAGCCTGGTGTTCATCAAATGACATAAAACCACAGACTGCTTACACCTGGAACCAGCCAACGAAACGAGAGGGGGCTTCAAAAAGCTCGTGGAAGCATTTCATTATCTTTTCATCCCATCTTTCCACAAACTTTTTGAAGCACCCCTTCCCCATACAATGAATGTCCCTGATTCCTTTTTTTTTTTAATAAAGTAAAAAAATTTAGGTAATGGACCAACGATAGGAAAAGTCAAAGAAAAGCAAACTTGAATGGCAACTGTATGCTCAGCCTCGTGTGGGGTAAGGTCGCTTCCAGTCAATTAGCAACAAATGATAGCACGTGGACGGAGGGAATTCTTTTCAGACTGACATTTGAAAGGTCAGTGTCCCTGCTTTGAAGGGCAGTCTGACCATATCTGGTCACGTTGTATCTACCTTACAGAGACTGGGCGAGGAAAGCAAAGCACGCCGACGATTGTTGTTAAAAGCACTGTTCTCCTCATGGAGGCAGAGGAGGAGCTCGGAATCTGACGGTAGCTGCCAGGGTAGGAAGGCAGGCACGTTGTTTGGGAAGCGCTGAGTTCCTGCTAACGGAGGTGGAAAGTTGGCAGCAGCTATGGACGCTGGCTGGGGAACATGATTGGTAACCGGTGTCACTGATTGGTAACGTGAAAATGTTGAATTGGCAAATGTTGTGTTATCTGAAGTGATGTTTACAACCATCAGAAAGGTGCATTGTTTGTAATAGCAAAAGAGCACTGGAAACAACTTAAAATGTCTATCAACAGGAAAATTAATAGATAAGTTATGCAATGTGTTTATAAATGGGATCCTATTCGGTAATGAAAGTGGATTGCCTAGCGCATTCATCAAATAAGGGTGAATCACGTAAATTCAAGGTTGAGCAAGCTGCTGAGGAGTATATACAGTATCATCTAGAGGCTTTTTGTTGTTGCTTTAAAGCTTAAATAACACATTGAAATATGAAGCTTTGGGATACGATCATATGTAGTTCAGGTATCAAGGCAAACATCAAAGGCAGGCCTCGGCCCCTCTGGGGAGGTGAGAAGACAGTGGGCAGCGATCTCACAGTGAGCTTTGGAAACTCCAGCATATAATTAATTACACATTTCTTAAAGTATGCATTATTCTCTAAACTGAATCCCATTCTAATTTTTAAAAGAAAATTAAATGGAAGTTCTTAGCACCGTACTCAAGGCTCCTAGGTGGTACAAGGCGTGCGCACTCCAATGCTAAACTGAAGGTGTGGCCACTAAACTAAGCCCAGCAGTGCTGTGGGGGCAAGACCGGGTGATCGGCTTCAGTAAACATGACAGCCCAGAAAACCTGACAGGGGCTTCTCTTCAAGTGCACCTGGACTCCCCACAGTCAGAGTCGACTCCGAGGCTCCCGACAACATGCACAGGAATCAAACACTCACTCACTGCCCTCGAGTTGATGCCAACTCCTGAGTCTGCCCCTCTGAGGTTCCCAGAATGAAACTGTTTACCGGAGCAGAAAGCCCCATCCTTCTCTCGGTACATACCTTGTGGATGGCAGCCCAGTGTGTAACCAGGGCTCCCAAGGTCATCAAAGAGGTGGAAAGACAGTTGCCTTGACATGTCTTTGACTTGCAGCACGTAAGCGGGTTGTTGTAGAACTGCCCTCTGTGGCTGGTGTCTAGAAGCCGATCGGCAGGCATTTCTCCCACGGCACCTCTGGGTGGGCGTGAACCTCCTTTCCGTTAGCAGCCGAGCGCTAACCGCCTACTCTCTTGCCTTTAGGCCAGGCGTGTGCTCAGTGTTTTCTGTTCTCTCCTGCTGCAGATGAAAACTGCCAGGACAAGTACTACAACTGCAACGTGGTGGTGCAAGCGCGGCTCTGCGTCTACAACTACTACAAGACGGCCTGCTGTGCCTCCTGCACTCGCGTGGCCAACAGGCACCCGGGGTACCTGGGCGGCAGATAACACCCCGGGCAGCGCCGCGCCGCCTGCCGTGCCCAGAGCTGTGCGCAGTAGCACTGGCAGGTCGCCGTTCCACCAGGCGCTGCCTGGCCCGGGACACCCCCAAGCCTCACTAATCACCACCACCACCCCCCACCCCGCCTTCAGTAAAGTGTGACCCCTGGCTCTTAGGAGCTCCAAGACCAGGGCTGGCCCTGCGGGCATCCCCGCGGACTGATGCGCTGTCTCCCGGAGAGGCGATCTTGGAAACCCAAGCAATGGGCGGGGCGTGCAGCCCAGCCACGGTGCCCAGGTGGCACTTGGATCACCTGCGGGACGTTGCCTCCGCCGATCCTCCAGGGGCGCTAGCAGCACGGTGCCCTAGGCAGCGCCCCCACCTCGGAGCCTCACTAATCCCTGCTGCCCTGTTACTTGGGCCCCACTGTGCCTACTTCCATTATCAAAGACTAGACTGATGGCCTGACTAGCTCACCTTGACGTAGCCAAGATAGGATAGTGCTTGATGGTTCAGCAGGTGTTACGAAGGGTATTCAAAAAAACTTGGTGGAAAGATTCCACTATCTCTTCATTCCATTTCCCCCCACAAACTTTTGGAAGCCCCCCTATGCTTTCCCCCAAAATGAGCCCTGGTGGCATAGTGGGTGAAAGTTGAGCTCCTAAGCACAAGGTCAGCAGTTCAAAACCACCAGAAAGATGAGACTGTCGACTGCTATAAAGTGTTACAATTCTGGAAGCCCCCAGGGACAGTTCCCCTATGCCCGGCAGAAGTCAGCTTCAACCCCAAGGCAGTGAGTTTAGGCTGGTTTATGTGCCCGGCAGCAGCGCCTGGATAGCCAGAGAGGCAGGGGGTGAATCATGACTCCCATTTCACTGACAAGGAAGCAAAACAACATAGGTAACTGCTCTGCCGGTAATCACCTGGCAGGTGTGTTCAGTGGCCCAGCTGAGTTCCCCAGCCAGTCACCTGAACGTGGAAGCCCAGAGAACTGCCCTCCTTCACTAATGGCCCCTCCACCAGGACCCAGTAGCAGCCTGACCAAGGGCTTGGTCTGCTGGGCACAGGCTGGGAGGAGGAGAGCCGTTTCCCTTTGACTCTGTCGTCCCCCGAGTGGTCCAATCCCCCTCCCCAGCCTCCAGCTGCCAGTTTTATTTCACCTTCTCAGAGTTACGGAGCCAAATTACAGGCCCTGCTTCGGCTTGAGTTATGCTCCGTCCTCAAGGAACTGTTCCATGACACAAAGCCACCGGGCCTTGTAACGTGATTGCCAGGAATTCTGTCCCAGTCCCATGGGATCTTTGCCTCCCTCGATACAGCAGGGCCCCTATGGCCCAGGCACCGGTGTATCCCGGACACTGTGCCCCCCCCCCATGCCTTCTCCCAGGGGCTGCCCAGTGGGGAGCCAAGCCCACCCACCCAGGAAAACCCTTTGCTCTTTCCACTTTGATTTCTGGATATGGCTCACGGTCTTGTGTCTGCTTTTCCCCTATGACCACCCTCCAGACCCTGCCCACCCCCCTAGAATGCGGCTGCCTGAGAGGAGCCGGGCGGGCACTAGTGGGCACAGCGGCAGAGCCTTCTTTCGTTCGCTTCACCAACTCTAGTCCCAGAAGTCTCAGGACAGAAGGGCATACTGAGAGGGGGCCAGCTGAAAAATCCATTAAAAGAATAAATATCTATATGTATTTTATATACTTTATACCCATAAATATCTTTACACACATGTATGTAGATGGGAGAAAGATGAGGCTTTCTGTTCTCACAAGGAGTGAGCCCGTCTCAGACCCTCACCGGAGCAGTTCTACCCTGTCCCCTGGAGTCACCAGGGGTCGGCACCAGCTGGATGACAGCGAACCTTTTTTGGATGTGTGTGTCCGTCTGTACACCACCCCCCAAATCAAACTCGCTGCCGCGCAGTCAGCTCTGACTCTCAGCCGCTGAAAATCAAAGCTCTGACTCTCAGCCGCCCTGTGTACAACAGGGCTTGGCAGAGTTCGAGGGGAAATGGGATGGAAAGATAATGGAATTGCTCCAGGAACTCTTGGCGCCCCCTCCAAGAGGTGTGTGTCCATGTGTGTGTAAATGCTTGTGGGGAGATTCCATTATCTTGCCGCTCCGTTATCTTTCCATTCCATTTTTCCTCGAACGTTGCACAGCCCCCTCATATACACGAAGGCTTGCGGCACTCACTGCTGAAAATCAAAGAAACCCGCCTCCAGGGTGGATCACAGCTCAGCATAAAGAGCAAGTCCTCACCGCTGGACCAATAAGCAGCATCACAGTTCGTGAAGAAAACGTTGACATGGTCAAGGATTTCTTTTCCTTGGATCTCCAACACCACCCGTGGAAGCTGCAGTCAGGAACTCAAAGGACTTACTGCAGTGGGAACCTCTGGTCAGGATTTAAAATTTTTTTTAAAAAGACAAAAACCTTTTAAGCCAAGACATCACTTTGAAGGCAAGACGAGTAAAAGGCACCTGACCCAAGCCAGGTGATTGACTCGCGGTTTGCATGTGGAAGCTGGACGTGGAATGAGGACGATGGAGGAAGCGAAGTCACTGCGTTACGGTGTTGGCCAAGAGTAGGGAGTATGTCACGGGCCGCCAGAAGAACAGACATACAGCCCGGGGATGCTCCTTAGAAGAGACGGGGAGACTCCAGCTCACGGACTTGGGACACATTACCAGGAGAGACCCGTCCTGGGAGAAGCACTCCGTGCTTTATAAAGGAGCAGGTCAGGGAAAGAGGAAAGACGCTCGAGGGGCGGAGCGACAGGGTGGCTGAGCGCCGGGCTCTGAGGTGGCGGGGCCTGTGAGGACGAAGCAGAACTGGGGATCTTCCCATTCTGTAGCAGCATGCTGACGGGCCCACCTGACAGCACCTAGCAGCAACAGAGGCGTCCGTAACAGGTGAAACAAAGTGTCGGTTCACAGGAAGTATATTATTTAGTGTCGTGGTCCCAGGCATTTTGCCAGGTGAAGAAAGTCCTATTGTTGTCACAAATGACCGCTGAGTGGGCCCTCAGCTCATCGTATCCCCGGGCACAGTGGAGTGGCCTGGGCCAAGGCCACAAGCAGTTTCTGATCAGATCACGGGGCTTTCAGGGGCTGCTTTTCAGCCGTAGACCACCAGGCTTCTCTTCCTAGTCTGTCTGCGTTGCGGAGCTCCGGTTAAACCTGTCTGACATCCTAGCAAAGCACAAGCCTCCAATGACGGGTGACTGTGCATGAGGTTCACTGGCCAGGAATCAAACCCAGGTCTCCTGCGTGAAAGGCAAGAATTCCACCACTGAGCCACCGGGGCCTATATTCTTCAGTCTCTCCCGTGAGCTCATGAACCGGAAGATGTGTTATGTGAGTAGATGAACAGTTGCCACCTTGGCCCTTCCAGCTTCTCTTCCTGGAGACCCCGGGCCACCAGCTCCCAAAAGCAGCCCTACCACTCCCCGTTCTCCCATAACCCTGGGCAAAAAGCTGCTGGCAGAGGCCCGGGGCCCCATGAGGACTGGGTAGAAAGAGACCAGACACGTCAAATCTACTGCCCGCTCTCCCCCCACCTGCCTGCCTTTGCTACTTGTTGGGGTGAGTTTTTTTCTTGTGTGCCCCTGCACTTCTTGGCTCCTGCTGAACACACCAGTCGCTTAGATGATACTGGGTTTGGGTTTGGTTTGATTTTGACGTGCTGGAAGGCGGGCCAGGAGCAACAGGTGGAAGCACCAGAAAGAGCCCAATTTCAGCTTGAGTCAAAGGTTTCGTTCCAGCTATCCAGATACCCACTGGCGGCGGCGGCAGCAGTCTCCATCCATAAAGGCATCCGTGAACATCCTAGACCCCTCCAACTCGTGGGTTCTCGTGGCTGGTCTCTCCCAAATGCTACCCAACATTTCTCTAACTACAAGACAATATTCTACCCCGTGAGCATGACCACCTGGAAAACAAACCAACCCACTGCCGGCGAGTCTGTTTTAACTCATAGCAATGCTGTAAAACAGAATCGAACGTTCCTATAGGGTTTCCATACTGCATTGGACTGCTAACAGCAAGGTCAGCAGTTCGAAACCACCAGCTACTCCATGGGAGAGAGACGAGGCTTAGTACCCCTGTGAAGAGTTAGTCTTGGAAACTCCCTAGGGCCGTTCTACCCTGGCCTACAAGGTCG
>NW_022111379.1:7090341-7098387 GCF_000313985.2 Echinops telfairi
AGACGAGTTCGAAGCCCAGCCGAGGGGGTGGGGGGCAGTGCACCTGACAACAAGCTCACTCGATGGTGGCTGCCGGCAAGCTGACGGTCAATCCCACAGGAGCTTGGTCTCCACCCTCACTCTGCCCCCTCGCCTCGCGTCTCTGGCCCAGGTTACTCGATTTTATTGACTTCCTTCCCTTGCATCTGTGCCATCGACTTCATTTCAAAGAAGCCTCTAAAGGCCAAGCGCTGGCCTGCACACCCGGGGTCGGGCCTTGTAACCCACCAGCAGGAGAAAGGGAGGCTGCCTGCTCCCATAAAGAGCTCCGGGCTCCAAAACGCTCCGTAGGGTGGCTACGTCGTTGGCAGTGGACTTGGATGTGAGGTTCTCAGTGTGCCTAGAGTGCATCCATTATAACTCCTGGTGCTCCCCTGTGTGTCAAAGTAGATTTGTCGAGCACCCAGTGGGGGTCTAACGGGACTGATTTTTCAGAAGTAGATCAGCAGGCTGCTTTCTGAGGTGCCTCTCGGTGGATTTGAACTTTCAACCTTTCCCGTGAGTGCCAAGAGTATTAATCATTTGCCCTACTTAGGGGCACCTGGAGGCATCCTGGTGGTGCAATGGATTGCAAGTAGGCCTGCTCACCACAAGGTCAGCAGTTCTAAACCACCAGCTGCCCTCGAGGGGAAAAAAATGAGGCTTTCCACTCCCATAAAGAGCCACAGTCTCAGAAACACACAGGGGCCGTTCTGTCCTGTCCTACAGGGTCACTATACGTCAGCATCGACTCCATGGCCGTGAATTTGGTTTGGGCTTTGAGGGATACTTAGAAACCAGAGACCAGTGGCAGCAAGCCAATCGCAAACCTTGTCAACACCATGTATTGCAGGGTACCACTGCCACTCCGGTGTTCAAAACCCTCCACCAGCCGCTCACGCCCATGTTACAGCCAAAGGCCTTTCAGGAGTTACCAGGGTGCCGCCGCCGTGCCTCGGCACTGCTGTTGGAAAAATACCACCAGTGTCTCACAACAGAAACGTATTTTCCCATGGATCTGGAGGCCAAGATCCTGCCCAAATCCAGGGCCCGGCTCCAGGAGGAGACCTGCTCTGGGTGCGGCCTCTGGAGAAGGTGTTCGTCTCTCTTTAACTTCTGTTTCTTGGGGTGTGTTAGCTTAATCTGCCCCTTTAAATCTCCAGGGATTGACTTAAAACACACCCCACGGCATATACCGCTCTACCTACACACACCCCACAAAAGAAAAATCCCAAATGGAATCACAACCACAGGTAGGGGGGTTAAGACCCACAAAACACACACTTTGGGGGGACCCAAGTCAAGCCACAATAGCCACCAAGCCCACTAACAGCGCCCACCACCAGGGGCTCTCCTGAGCTCTTTTAGGATCATGGTTTCTCTCTCCCTGCGGATCGAAGGGGCCCCCCCTGCCCCCAAGCCCTCCCACGTCCGTGGTTCCAGTGGGCAGCGTCCATCATGCTCAGGGTCAGGGACCACAGCGGGGGGAAGTGCTGCCACCCAAAATCTGCTCGCCCTGCCTCAGTGAGGAAGGTTTCTCATTACCTGCAGGAGCTCCGGTCCGTGCCTGCCCGGCTCCCTACCCTTCAGTGCGACAGTAGGATATACTTTGTTATAACTTATTATTTTGTTCATTGTAAATACAAGATGTTTCTAGGGAATATGCATTCTGAACTCTAGCCGCAGAATGAGTCCATATGTGAACACAGTTCTGTTATTAGAAGACGTTTGTTGTAAAGGAAACTAATAAGTATTTATTTACACGCGTGATCTACATTTCTGTAAAAGCATTTGATCATACTAATCCTGGAAGGTCACTACGTAATGATGTCTTATCCCGAACCCATAGCCGCCGTTCTTTAGTATATTGATACTCCTTGAGTGGTAATAAGAGCGGCCAATATAAATGATTAGGGCTTTTTTAATTATTATTTTTTCAGGGGCTTTCCACCCTGCCGGAATGCCTGGCTCGGCCCCGCCTGAATGGCGACCTCTCATCTTAAACTGTAGAATTGCTCGTATCCTCTGCTTTCTTCTCGCCCCTCGGCATTCGGAGAAGGAAACGTTGTTAGCGTGTGCCCCCAAGGCGATTCCGACAGGACTACCCACAGGGTTTTCTAGGTTGTAAGCTGGTGAGGATGCCAGGTAAGCTTTGGACCGCTAACCAGCAGGCCAGCGGTTCAAAACCACCTGCTGCTCTAAGGGAATACGTTGTGGCTGGCTGCTCCACACAGCCTGACCGCCTCAGAAGCCCTGCAGAGCGTGGCCCGGCGTTGGAATGGACTCAGTGGCTGTGGGTTTTTCTAGCTTCGTGGAAGCTGGTCACCCAGTCTTCCCCCCCCTGGAGTCACTGGTGGGTTTGAACCTCAGACCTTTGGGTTCATCGACAAACATGTCACTGCTGCACCACCAGGTCCCTGGAGAAAGAAACCAGAGGGGCTGTTTTTCTCTTTGTTTGACGTCCTTTATCAGAATCACCAGCAGAACGTTGTGTGGAGGTACGGGGGTGCTGTGGGCGAGGCAAGGGCTGCCGTCCGGCCTGCCCTGCTGGGTTCCCACTGGGCACTGCTGCGGCCGGTCGCTGGGTTGACCTGTGACCCCAGGCTGAGAGCAAGGAGCCTTCCCCAATCCATCAGCTCCGCCGCACCACCCTTGCCCTAGTGTTAAATGACTATTTCAGGGGGTGAATTATATGAGTGAATACAGTCTGTTTTCTCTTCAGCAAAAAAAAAGATAACTATTTTTATGTATGACTAATTTATTTTTATTATTGTGAAAATTCAATAAACTGGTCAGCCTTGTCCACCTCTGTGTGTTGTGTCTCCCCCACCATCCCTCACAGTGAGGATGCTGCTTGTGGGCAAGTCAATGGGCTCACGGGGGTCTGGCTGAAACTGTGGCACCTACTGGAAGCAGAGAGCCAGGCCTTTCTTCTGAGGGACCTCTGGTTGGATTTGAACCTCTAACCTTTCATTTGGGCTAGCAGCTGAGCCCATTAACTGCGCACCGCTCAGGGACTCCTTCCATTGTTGTTTCGTGGGTGCAGAGGATTCTATCCCTGTGATCTTGGTGCACAGGATGTAGGTCACAGCCCCGACCCAGCATCACCCTTATGGACAGGTAGTCGGGGTACATATTGTTACAACACGGAACATACTGGAAACCCTGAGAACACCATCCTTGAACCGACCAGCTCTGCCCTGACTCTGTCCTTTCCCGGCAGTGGCTCTCACTGCTGTACCCAAAACACTGCCCCCGGCTTTCCCATCTCCCTTCTCTGCCTAGAAACCCCACTTTTTCTTTAATGCCAAGTCAGGGGTCTACTGTGGGCCAGGGACCACGCTCAGCACACTCCCCTTCTCCTCGCCACAGCTGGATGATGCTGGCACACTGTGTCTGCCGCTGAGAGAGGCTGAGGCCTGTCTCCTCCCATGCCAGCCTCACCAAGACCCAGCAGTCAGCCTGGGCTGCTGTTGGGGGCCATGGGTTGGATTCAGCTCCATTAAGGGACCCTAAAAACAAAACCACACTCCCTGCCCTCGAGTTGATGCGGACTCATACAGCCCTGCAAGACGGGGTAGCACTGCCCCCGGGAGTTTTCCAGACTGAAACTCTTCATGGGAGTAGAAAGCCCCATCTTTCTACTGGGTGGTTTCAAACTGCCGACCTTGCGGTTAGCAGCCCAGTGCGTAGGCACTACACACCTCCAGGGATCCGGTCACGGTTCGCTTATAAAGGTGACAGCCTTGGAAATCCCACGGGGCAGTTCTTGTCTGTCACATGGGGTCCACGGGGTCAGAATTGACCAAGAAGACCGGCCCGCCTCCAGCTGAGCCCTAGATGTGCTGCCTGGTGGCTTTGTCTTGTGGCTGCCCCGCCTCAGACGCCACGAGAGGCCACACTCAGGGAAAACCCTGCGGTTTCTTACTGCTGGATAACACACCGTCCCTGCACATAGTCCTGGAAACAAAAACCCGTGGTGCTGTGCTCTTCTCTTGGGGGCCCCCCCGGGGGTGTCAGAGTAGAGCTGTGCCACTTGGGATTTGGAATGGACTTGTCATGATTTGAGGGGGAAACAGATAGGCCTTTCTTCCAAAGCGCCTCTCAGGGGACCCCAATCCCCAACCTTTGAGTTAGTTTTTGGCGACCACGCAGGGACTCCCTGTTTCACTAACATTTACGAATGTTCTCTGGGAGGAGCACGTGGTGGGTGCACAGCCCCGGGGCTGCCCTTCTGCAGGTGCTCTGAGCACTGCAACTCCCAAGATGCTTCCTCGTTCGGAGGTCGGGCCCTCCGCTGGGATGACGGAGCCCCGGCTCTCTCTTGGCTGATTCCCTGCGGGTCTTGGGCATTCTCTTTCCACGTGATAGTCGTCCGAGGTAGTCTCTGCTAGACTTAGCCTAACAGCCACTCCCTGTTTTACTTTAGGAAATGTCCTTCCTCCCCAACACACCCCAAATCCTGGAAATCCGGTCCTTGAGGCAGCTGCCTCTAGAAAACAGAGGAACTACATTCTAGCCAAAAAGTCCTCGATTTTGATGAATCACCTCCATGGGGCCCTGGGTGGGAACACAGGAAATCCTTGCTATTGTCAGTCAGGGTGTTCCTGAGACATGAGGAGGGTGAGAATCCATCTCATTTACTTTGGACATGTTATCGGCTGGGGAAGGGTGCCCTGCTTAGTAAAACGGAGGGTAATGAAAAGAGGGGGACCTTCAACTGGATGGATGGGCACAGAGGCTGCGCCCGGGCCCCAACACAGCCACGATGTGAGGAAGACGTGGCCCTGGCAGTGTTTCCTTGTGCACCTTTGGCTGCTATGGGCTGGAACCTCCTCGGTCACGATTAACAGAAACACATGAGTGTATTGTACTAGGAAGAAATCATGGGATAATTCATTTCCACACGTGTTTTCTGGGTGTTTATGATAGCTCAGGAGTTCTGTGAACCAAGGTGTCAAGGGAGAAAAACACAGCAGATATACCCTTTGGGGGACCAAGATGCTACCTCAAGGCTTGACAATGGTCTGGTGACTCTATGACATAAGCTCATTTTGGGTAGAAAACAAAATTGGGCATTAAACACGGGGTAACTTGGTCAGGATCTACCGCTAAAAGATTTTAAAGCCTCTGCCTGAACTTTCGAGCACTACTGAAATTCCTCTTTGCACGTTGCTGTCACCTCTAATCTCTGGTTCTGGAATATGGGGTTTGAAGCCATCTATTCTGGCCCATAGTGACCCCATAAGACTGCATAGAAGGGTCCTCTTTGCGGTGGTAGAGAGCCTCGACTTTCTCTCTCCGAGAGGCTGGTGGTTTCAAACTGCTGGCCTTGCGTTTAGCGATCCAGTTCTTACTATTATGGCACCAGATGAAGGGTAAGCGGCAAAGCTTTTCTCGCAGAGTAACACCTCCATCCTGTGGCCTATTTGGGTATTGCATGTAGAGGGAGCGGCAAGATGAACCTCAGGATTAACCCTGGGAGAGAACGTGAGAGGCCATCAAATCGAGTCTCCTGCTCTCATACAGAGCAAGCTCATGGCCCCCGTATTTCCTCATCGTAGCAGTCCAGAGAGGTGACGTGAGCCTTCTGAGGTGACACAACGAATGGAACGCCTCACTCACCCAAAATAACAAGCCCTACGCAGGGCTGAGGATAAGAAAGTTTCGTTTTTTCTCCTGAGAGTGGAGGTCGGATTAGAACTCCTGACCTTGCAGTTCATAACACAGGGCGCCACCGGGGCCCTTGAGGTGCCTGTGGTTGTCTTGCCACGTTTTAGGGAGGGGAAACCTTTCTGCAACTAAACCCTGGCAGTGATAAAACCAAGAATGCATAAGTCTGCAGGCTGAAATGACAGGTGGCCTGCCAGCCCCGCCCGAAGCCTGGCTTGGCACCGCCTGGACCCAGAGGACAACGTGCAACCTGCACAGACGTGTGGGGAGATGGGGGGTGGGGGCTCGTCGAGGGGGTGAGTTTTCTATTCCAGCCAGTATCGCGCCCTCTTCTGCCAACACAGCTGTCGGCAATTCTCTCCCTTCCCAGAGAACCTACCGCTAAGCCAGCGGTTCTCAACCTGTGGGTCGCGACCCCTTGGGGGGGGTGTCAAACAACCCTTTCACAGGGGTCGCCTAAGACTATCAGAAAACACGTCTTTCCGATGGCCTTAGGAACCGAAACCCCGCTCCTCTATCCGTCTCCAGGCGGGTCCAACCACATGCAGGTACGCACGTGAGTACCAGGCGTGAAGACTGCCAGTCATGCGACACCATGCTTCAAGACAACATTTCAAGCTGATACCAAGGGCTTACGTAGAGAGCAAACGTTTTGAGAACGATGAGGGCAACGAATGTACGAATGTGCTTTACACAATGGATGGATGCATGGATTGTGATGAGTTGTATGAGCCCCCAACAAAATGATTTTTTTAAAGACAAAATTTCATTTGTCATTACAAATAAATATTTCACAAACTATAATTACATATTGGTTTGTGATTCATCGCTATGCTTTAATTATGTTCAATTTGTAACAATGCAAATACATCCTGCCTATCAGATATGTACATGACGATTCATAACAGTAGCAAAATGACAGTGATGAAGTAGCAACGAAAATAATGTTATGACTGTCTGAGAGGATGGCGGCTCAAGGAAGGCTGAGAACCACCGCTCTAAGTTGATGGGGTTTCCACACGGGCGGGACTGTTGTAAATATCCTGGGGGGCGCGGCGGGCAGTGGTTACATGCTGCAGAAGCCTAGCAGTTGGAGCCCCCAGGTCGATGTGCAGCAGGCTGCTCCCCGCCCCCCAGAGTGGGCAGCCTCAGAGGGCCCACGGGCAGTGGTTGGGCGCCGTCCACTCCGACAGCCCTGCGGACAACAGAATGAAACAGTGCGCGCTGCCCATCCTGCTGACCTCTGCGTCCTCGGTGGCAGCCGCCGGGTGCGTCGATCTGGTTGTGGGTCTTCCTCTTCCTCTCTCTTCCCTGCTCCCCTGCCGAGCATGACGTCCTTCTCCGAGGCCTGGTCTCTCCTGATCACATGCCAAAGTCCACGAGACCAAGGCTCCCCGTCCTTCCCTCGAAGGAGCGTTCAGGCTGTGACAGATGGCACCCTGTGGTGCTTTCCACGTTCCTCACCAGCAGCACAATTCAGACGCACCGATTCTCCTTCGGGCTTCCTTGTTCAATGTCCCACTGTCATATGTCTATGAGGGGCTGGACAGGGACAGGTGGGAAGATGAGGGGAGGGGGCAGTTCCCAACGCTAAACAAAAATGAGCTGGCCAGGCTGCAATAAAGGGGAGTGAGAGGAATCAGGCACCCCTGGGGACAATCCAAAGCTGGGCATGCTCAGGCCAGGGTCACCTGGGCGCAGGGGAAGGTCAACCTGGGCATGCACACCAGGCATCAGCCACATGCGCCTAAACTCAGCCGCGAAGGTCAGACCCCACAGTGGGGGCCGAGACAAGGCCGGGTCTCTCTCAAGTCGGAGGTGGGATCTCTCCCTCGCAGTTCGCGCGCTCTCTCTCTCTCTCTCTCTCTCTTTCTTTTTCAGTTTGATTCTGTGGACTCTTGATTCTGTGGACTCCACTTGCAGGACATTTTCCATGTGGCTTTTCCGCGCTTCCCGGAAGCAGCCGTTTTCGGTCTGGAACTTTCCCACGGCCAGGCCAGCTTTCCAGGGACAGACTGCATTGCCTGAGCCTTCCTTGGGCTGGTGAAAGTGCTTCAGCCATGCTGGCCTTCTTTCTGAGCTGGGAGTGACAGTCTTGTTTACTCTGCCCTACAAGGTCGCTGTGAGCCAGAATCGCCTACATGGGACAGGTTTGGGTTTTGTTTTTGCTTTGTTTTTTACAAAAATCATTGGCAACTTAGCCATGGGCACGATGCGGGGGAGGTGGGGGGCCCTGCTCAGCAGAGCCCCCATGCTGTGGTGGAAGGCTTCCCCTAAGAGAGGCTGGGTAGAGAGAGGTGCCCCAAGTCCCTCCGGGGGAACCAGGGGAGTGTTTGTTCACAGATACAGTGAACC
>NW_022111379.1:7101004-7102513 GCF_000313985.2 Echinops telfairi
CCTGAACACTAAATGTCTCCAGAAGCCTTATTTCTTAAACTCCTTAATAAATTATGTTTTGTCTCTCGCGCCCTTAGACAAATAAGTTTTCCTAAAGTAGCCAGCTTTCTTCCCAGACTTGAATCCCAGCCGTGGAACATTGGGCAAGTCAATAAACCCCTCTCGGCATTCCTCTCATCTATAAAACAATTATACTGATTGTAAAAAATGGAATGACGTTGGGGTGACATCTGACCTTCAGCTAAGCGGGGGAGAAAAACCAACTCACTGCCATGGAGTGGGGATGCCAACTCACAGTGACCCTAAAGGACAGGGTAGAACTGCCCCTGTGAGCTTCCGAGACTGTCCCTGCTGACGGGACTGGAAAGCTCGTTCCTTCTCCCATAGAGCACCTGGTGCTTTCAAACTGCCGGCCGATGGTTAGCAGCCAACGCACAGCCACGACGCCCCCAAGACTCCAGGCAGGAGGAAAATCAACCCCACATCAGATCACCCAAGGCAGATTTCTACGAGGCTGAGGTTAAACATGCCCGCCCCTCAACCAATTCTGGCTCTATCTCCTCCAGCAGCTCTCTCAGTCCATAACCCATCACAGTGACCACAAGGATGCCCAGACAGTGCTCATGGTGATGAGGTTTAATAGGGAATCTCCTGACTGTGCAGGAGAGAAATGCTCAGGAGGCTGTTCACTCAGGGCACGCCTCTCTCTGGCCCTCAGCCCCTGGCCTGGCTTCTGCTCTGCTCAGACTGTGTGCTACAGTCTTCCAGGGCTGCCAGTAAATGCCCAAAGGGCATGCCACACCTAACTCTTCTCTGTTGCTGGTAGTGAAATTTCTCACCATTAACCCTGTTAACTGTCACTCACAGGGAATCATAGCACCCAATCCTTCTCCTCCCGGCCTTCTCACCCAGACCTATCAGGAGAACAACCATCTTTTGGTGGGAGTAACAAAGGATATAACTACAAGAGCCATTCGAAGAGGGGGACACCCCCTCCAAAAAAAAGGGGGATTGTGCTAGGCCAAGTGGAGCTTTCTTAGCATGCATTTTCCCTGCTAGGCGAGCATCAAGCAACTCAGTCTGAGTTAGTGCACCCAGTGGTATTGCCTGGGTAGGTTCTTTCTGGTCACAGACAATTTTTTATAAAAGCCATTTCACTCAAACCTTGTTCTTTGGGATGGCCAATTTAAGAGAACAGCATGCGGCTGTGAAATTTTGCTTCCTGCTTAAGAAAAATGCCGCAGAAACTGTTGTGATGCTGAACATAGCTTCTAAGGACAGCACTACGGGAAAACCTCAAGTGTACGAGAGGTTTTCTCATTTCAAAATAAGTGAACTGTCTATTGAACTTGTTCTAAACATTCGCCAACTTCCCAAATGGACAAAAATGTCGCAGTATATTTGGAGTTTGTTCCACCAGGTCAGACTGCTAATCAAGCTTTCTATTTAGAGGTTCCGAAAAGGCCTGATTTGTGGCAGGTGGGGGACTGATTTTGCCACCACAACAAT
>NW_022111379.1:7103657-7118720 GCF_000313985.2 Echinops telfairi
TATGTACATGCCTGTATTTAGACCTCTATAAATGTTCTTGGCCTCCTAGTTCTTTCCTCTATTTTCTTTTACTTTCCTCTTGTCCCACTATCATGTTCCGCCTTCATTCAGGTTTCAGTAATTCCTATCGGCTACATTGTCCTTGATCAAGCCATACCAGGCATCCTACAGCATGCCTCTCTTACCCCACACACCTCACTCACCTGACCTCGCTCCATGCAACTACTTTTTGTTTCTACAAGTGAGGAGGGACATGAAAGGACAACGATTTGACGACATAGAAGAGGTGAAGGAAAACAGGAGGGACGTGCTGTCAGTCATGCAAACAGATGAGTTTGAAAAATGTTTCCAAGAATGGAATTACAGATTTGACTAATGGATTAAGTGTAATGGAGAGTACTTTGAAGGAGAGAAGGTTGTTGTATTGAAAAAAAAAATACATAGCTCTGGAAAAAAAGTTCCAGCGTTTGGGGGGTACCCCTTGGTATTACATAATTCAGTACATTGCCCCGTTAGTGCTCACCAGATAATGTGGTGGTGAGGATTAAGTGAATGCACACACAGAAACACCTGGACTTGTGCCGGGCACTGACCAATGTCTTCGTACTCCTTGTGTTACTACTATCCAGTCCAATTACTGCCAAGTCCTTTCTGACTCGTGGCAGCCCCATGTGGTCATAGACCGTCTCCAACGGCTGACGGTGCACGGGGAGATGCCAGGCCTTCCTTTCAGGGCCCCTCTAGGTGGACTCAAACCCCCAACCGTATCACCACCCCCACTTTATAATTATGTTAATTCAAAACAGCAGTGTTTTTCTTTTAGAAATCAATGAAAAAAAAGAAAACAATGAATGGAGCTTTATTTTATCTTGACTACGACTACAGGCAATCTCCTGTATTACAACTCTGTTTCCAAAGAAGATCCATTCCAATGTCTCCACATCCAGATGCAAGAAATGAGCCCTGGTGGTGCAGTGGGTTAAGCTTTGGGCTGCCAACCACAAGGTTGGCAGTTCAAACCCACCAGCTGCTCAACAGACGAGAGATGAGGCAGTCTGCTCCCATAAAGATTTAGAGTCTCAGAGACTCTAAAGAGAAGTGTTGCTCTGTCCTTACAAGGCCACTCTGAGTCTGAATTGACTTGGCTTTGGGCGATGCAGCTTTTAAATCCTGGATAAGGCTCAAAGTTGCACTTACAGCAAATGAGGGTGGTGGTGATGAAGAATTTGCTGATTCAATTGTTTCAAAGTGAGGGGGAATTTATATAACATGAAAGAGCAAATATGAGTTATCAGTAAGTCAGAAGTTTGCAACCAGGGGACTGAAAGGCTATTAAACTTTAACACACACACACACACCACAAAACAAAACAATATAAGGGGAAAAAATAGCACAATTCTCCTTCAGAGAAAATGTCTGTAAAGGTGAACTCCTTCCAGCCAGCTAAGTCTGGAGTGATGCCCCACAGCCTTCTGATGTGCAACCCTTTACCTCCCCCAGCCCGGAGGGAAGAGGGTGAACCCTGCAGACCCATGGAAATGAGTGGTCCAATGGACCAGTGGGCCACGCCAATCTCCATCTTCTGAAGGCCAGAAGAACTAGCTGGTGCCCAGGTACCATCACCAACTGCTCTGAAAGGCCTCACACCTTGCCTGGTATGGAAAGAGTGGGAGAAAAAAAATGTGGAACAAAACTCAAAATCATAAAAGACACCAGGCTTATTGGTCTTCTGGGACTTGGTAGAGCCCCCAAGACTGTGGTCCTTTGTCACCCTGCAGGTCTGGAAGTGAATTCAGTCTGCAGTCAACAAAGACAGTCTGGAGGAGGTTTACCGAACAGACGGTCAGTTTTACCTTCAATCCCGACCTTCTCAACTCAGAGGGCTGATGATTCCAATGTGGAAAGGGCAGGGCTGACCCAAGCACAGAGGGTTCAGAACAAAAAGAGGAACGAAAACAGGAAACATGGGGAGGAAGTGGGGCGAGTGAGGCCACCCAGAGGGCATGGCCTCCAGCGAGATGAAGCAGAATGGGGATGGATTGTTGAATGTAAAACTGTTGGCCTGCTCTGTAAACCTGCATGCAATTCACAATTCATAAAAAGGTGTGGGTTTTTGTTTTCTTTTGTTTTCAAGAAAGAAATGAGGCTACATGCCTGGGGGCCTGAGCCCCTCCAGCACACGTGGCATGGGTCCTGCTTCCTGGACCTGAAAGCAAGACTTGGCGCACTATCTCTGGGGAAGCCAAGGTGGCCTGGCTTCATGGGTAATGGTTCCCAAGTGGAAGTGATTTGTGTGTCACAGGGCACGGGGTGAGGGTGAGGGGTGGGGGGAACCACTGACACCTAGGTATCAGAGACCAGGGATGCTGTCCACAGCCCCCACCGCAGGAAATTAATAATCTGGCCCGAATATCAATAGTGCTGAGGCTGAGAACCCTGCCTAAGTTTTCTCTTCCAGGCAGTAGTAAACACTTCCACCAAGAGGGTCAGTCGACTAACATGCACCCCTATATTTGTACCTATAGTTAACATTTTTAAAATACACTTGAAATGGTCTGCAAGTAACTGCCCATCACCCCACCCCCACCTCCATTCAGGCTCCTCCGACCTCCCTCCCAATCCTTCCCTTGATCCAGCAGCTGAAGGGTTTAGACCTGATATCAAAAGTGGGAAGTCCCCGGGTGGTGCACATGGTTTGAAACATGCCTGGTTTCAAACA
The DNA here is from genome assembly GCF_000313985.2 of Echinops telfairi. Lineage (NCBI taxonomy): Eukaryota > Metazoa > Chordata > Mammalia > Afrosoricida > Tenrecidae > Echinops > Echinops telfairi. The sequence goes on from NW_022111379.1 coordinate 7,106,377, forward strand.
GAAAATTTGGAGGTTCCAATCCACCCAGAGGTGCCTTGGAAGAAAGGCCTGGCGGTCGCCTTCTGCAAACAGCCTTTGAGAACTGTGGCATGCAGTTCCACTCTGACCCACTTGGGGTCACTGTGAGTCCAAGCCAGCTTGTTGGCAACTGCTTTTTCCCTGAGTCCAAGTGGATGGAATGCCTCTAGTATCCAGCTTCACTTCCGCAGTGGCTGTGTCTGCTCTGGCTCAGGATGGCCTGCCCTTAGATGTTTGGGTCCCACTGGGCGAGAGATCCCAGGAGACCGAGAAGTGAGCTCTCTTGGGGTGAGAATGCCTGCACGTGGCATCTTTATCAGGGGTCTGGCCAGAGAATGGAGGAAGCCCACCTCTCAGCGCCCCGCCCAGAGGAAGGAGGAAGGAAACGTGTCAAGGGGGGGGACACTCTCATTGTCAGCCACTTCCTGAACAGGGAGGGGGCCTTGGTGGAGTTTCAAGTGCTGGAAAAGTTCTGGAACAACATTGTGAAATGACTAAATGCCATTTGAATCGTACACTTTAAAATGGTTAACATGGTCACATTTTATGTATACTGAGTCACAATTAAAAGGGTGGCAGGAGGCGCTTACCCTCAGGGGGGCGCAGCGGGAATAGGGTCTGGCTAGGGACAGACTGCTTTTGTCCCTCTGTCCTAGGACGGGTAGAGGGGGGCTTTGTCAGTTCTGCTCAGCCCTTTAAAAGGAGTCAAACAAGGGCTAGACAACCTGCTGGGGAATGTCTGATTGTATCTAAATGTTATCTGCAAAGAAAATACAGAGGCTTTGTGGAGAAACTGTTCAGCTGGTTGCTGCCTCTTCCAAGTCCTGCTTTAGAAAAAGGAACGATTGATTGAGGGAGGTCCAGCCAAGGAGAAAGGGCCAAGATCTTTGGCCAGAAATCCCGGAGGCACCTTCAATCAAACAATACCTGCCTTTTCATCCTAGCCTTTGGCATTGAAACACGGGCTGTATTTCCATATCAAGGAGTCTAGAAGCCCTGCCATCGGATTCTGCTACACCGATGAATTCTGCTGTATTTATTTAGCCAGGGGGCAGGGATGGGGGCTTTACATACAGAGTCGGAGGGGGGTGGCTGTCAAACATCTATAATTACATCTTTGTGATACTTCTCCGGAGACAGTTTCCGGGAAATGGAATGGCTGGGTTCCCCACGGCAGAGCAGAATGTACTTTCATTGGGCTCCGCCCTCCCAGCCGAGTAAGCAGCTGACATACTCAGCCGCTAACCAAAACATCAGAGGTTCACGTCTACCCAGAGGTGCCTCAGAAGAAAGGACTGGCAATCTAGTGCCCCCAAACCGGCCATTGAGCACCCAGCAGTGGATGGCAGTTGGTTTTGTATGCCTTCTTAAAGAGAGTGGGGACACATAGGTGGGAGCGGAAGCGGATAATGATAAATGATATTTTAAAGAAATCCCTGAAGCCTGCTGCAGCAGGAGAGAGCCCCCCCCTTTCCACCTCACCCCCACCCCCCATGAGCCTCGGGTCCAGGCATGACCAGCAGCTGCACCTTCCAGGAGCCAGCCCCACCTCCTGGGAGCAAAAGATTGAGTTCTCCTCGGCTAGGACCTAGGGACCCACACCTGAGGGGGCTCTTCACCTGCCAAGGCCCCCGAAGACGCTGCGCGCTTCGAGCCTACAGGCCACTTCCCCGCTGCCCTCCCCGCCTCGGGAGTCACAGGAAGTTGCTGACGGGTCCGAGGGGACTAAGTGCATTAGTGGGAAGGTGGCCTCTGGCCGCTTCGTCAGCACATCTGAGGCTTTGGGCCGAGTAATCCTTTGGCGTCTGCCCCAGCAGCTGGTGGTCACAGATCGGCGAGGTGCCCCTGCCCCCTCCCCCTGCCATGGTGTGGGCTTCGCCATCCTCTTCCCCAGGAAGGCTCCCAGCCGGCCGGCCGACCCAGAAGGAGCGGGGCCGAGGGCGCAGAGGGAATCCATCCGCAGGGATGCAAAGAGGCGACAAAGTCAAAATAAACAGTCAGGAAAGCAGGATCAGGCGGACACTGCCGGTGTCTTGTGGAGTAGGGCAGCTGGGCAGCTGTTAGGTATCGTGCTGCCAGACCCAAGGTTGGTGCTCCGCACCCACCAGCGCCCACGGGCACGGGGACCAGTCTGTCTGCTCCGTGAAGCTAGTCTTAGAAACCCTGTAGAGCAGGGGTTCTTAACCTGTGGGTCGCGACCCCCTTGGGATTCAAACGACCTTTTTATAGGAGGGTGCCCGATTCATAACAGTAGCGAAATGACCGTGATAAAGCAACGAAAATCATGTTATTGGGGTGGGGGGCGGTCACGACCACCTGAGGAACTGTATGAAAGGGTCGCTGCATGAGGAAGGTTGAGAACCCCTGCTTCACCCCTTAGAAGCTGTGAGACCTTAAACAAAGCACTTTACCTCTCTGAGGTTCTGTGTCCTCATCTGTAAATCCACAATATAGAAGTGCTATATTGCAAGTGAAAAAGAACGCCTCCGTGGTGATGGATTACACACCATTGCTACAGCCGTGGGCTCAGCCTTGGGAACAATCAGGCTGTCCCGGGCTGTGTTGTGCCTAGAGGTCAGAGCCTACCCCGCGGCGCCGAACCGCAGCATCGGAACCCTAGTGGCGTGGTGGGTCACCCGGGCGGGCTGCTAAGCACAGGGACTGCAATTTGAAAGGACCAGCCCCTCTGCAGAGAAAGATGCGGACTGCTAAATTTTGGTCAAGCTCCAGCCAGGAAGGGGTGGTACACCTACGTGGGCGTGACACCTGGATTGGCCCATCTAAGCCAGGTGAATGTGATGCAACCAATGGGGTGGACCAGGGTCATCGACCACGCCGCCACCCAGAAGTTTTGCTCTGGCGTGCTCTCTGCCTGCGGCTGGTCACTACACAACCCAGCGCGCTGTGCCGAACCGCCAACCGGGCTCTGGACCCTGTCTGGCTTGTGTTCCTTTTACTGTAGAACCTCAAACTGCTTCTAGCTTTCATAGAACTCACTTGGATCGCAAACCAGGCTTCAGAGTGAATTCTTTCTCGAGAGAAACCATGGACCAAGAGAGACAGAGAGAGAGAGAGATCTAACAGCTATGCTTGTAAAGAGCTAAAAAGAGCAGTTTTACCCTGTCCTAAAAGGTCCGACTTCAAAGTATTTTGGTTTACATTGAAGTGTCTGTGGCTTGGCTTTCTTGTGACTGGTGCCTCCAATGCCCTCCTTGTGCACTTGATGTCTCCCCCTGGAAGGCTCGCTGTCCTGTGCTCCCAGGACCCCCGTCCTGCACGGCGGGGTCTTCCCTCTGGGAGGCTGACATACCTCTGTCAACGCTCCAGCCCTTGCCTCCAAGGAGAGAGAGATCTACGGGCTCAGCCCCCTCCCCCCAAATATTCTCCCCCAGGGACTTCCTCAGCCAGGACCTCCTGTGGCCCATAATAAGGGGCTGGCTGCTGGTGTGGGGGGGAGTGGGGACCAAGATGCAGGCAGGAGGTTGCCACCACGTGTCCAGGGAGACACTGGGCAGGTGGTCCAGGGGTGCCTCGGGCGATGGTCATTTCAGACAGGGACAGCAAGCAAAGACCTGGGCTCCAGAAGGAAGGGCGGATGACCAGCTCTGGGAGGACCAGAGGCCAGTCTTGAGTTCCAGGAAGCTTGCCCTTGGTGGGTCAATGGAGCTGGAGGGGCCTGCAGGGCCTGCCTGGCTGGAGGTGGAATGGGTGGGGACAGAGGCCAGGGCGTGCAGTGAGAGCCCTCGCCCTGATGGCCTCCATGTCCTCAAAGCAGATGACCTCACGAGGCCCCTCGAGCTGGCTTCCCAAATCCCCAATAGTGCTTTCCTGTCACCGTGAGGGGTAGCTCCACTTACCCAAGGGCCCATAACTCCGTGATCCTGCCGTCAGCTTCCCACCACACAGGTTCACTGCAGAGGGGACTTTGGCAAGGGCCCCCAGACCAACACGTGCTGTGCTGAGTCCCAGCCTGGGGCTGGGAGAACAGTGGGCAACCCTGAGCCTGAATAGCTCACCATCACCGCCATGCTTGCCGCAACCCTGAAACACGCCTGGTACGTGACGCTGCCCAACACGACAATAATTTTTTCTTGGTGTCTTGGCTCTCAGGCCCGGCCCTGGAGTTTGGGGACACTGATTCAGAAAATGGCACTGGAGAGGCCACATCATCTCTCATTTCTTAGAGATGGTGTTCCACTATGTTTTCAGCTATTAAGTTAGACTGATTTACTCATTTAACATCCTGGTTTTTAATATGAAAAGAATTCAGACCCAGGGTAAGGCAAAAAGGGTAAGAAATATTTGGAAAAGAATTAGGTATGAAGAGACTTCCAGGAGAAGTTGTGTAGGGACGCGGGGTGGCTGGTTGACTGCACATTGAGCTGGCAATGGTAAGGTCAGTGGTTCGAACCCACCAGTCACTGTGCAGCCTTGAAAAGATGTAGAGGCTTGGAAAGCCAAGTGACAGTTCTTCTCTGTTGCTGTCCCTCTCCCCTGACTGGTCTCTCCAGACAACGTGCCCACAATATGTAAGATGAGGTCTCGCCATCCTTGCCTCTAAGGAGCACTCTGGCCATCCCTCTTCCAAGACAAATTGGTTTGTCCTTTTAGTAGTCCATGATACTTTCAATATTCTTCTCCAGCATCACAATTGAAATGTATCGATTCTTCTTCGGTCTTTTTTATTCAATGCCCAACTTTCACGTGTATGTGACGCAATTGAAAATACCCTGCTTGAGTCAGGCACACCTTAGTCCTCCAAGCCACAACCTTGCTTTTCAATACTCTAAAGAGGTCTCGTGCAGCAGATTTGCCCAATGCCACTCCTCTTTTGAGCTCTGCCTGCTGCATCCATGAGCATTGATTGTGGATCCAAGCCAGACGAATCCTTGACAACTCTCACTTGACCTAAATACTTAGTACAACACAGCTACTTTAAGCAGAGCCCCCGTGCACATCCTCTGCCTCAGGCTAGCTCCCACCCCTTAGAAGATCCTGACTGTTACGGGGGCACAGAGTCAAGAGTGGCTCATGGCATAGGCTGACTCAAAAACTAGAGCTGATCGGGGCACACTGTGCCATTGGTGGATCAGCAGGTCAGAAAGACCCAGGAACAAACCTAACATTTGACAGACCAGAACACGTGTGGGCCAGTGTTCATTTTCCCAACAGCAGGGGAGACAGGAACCTTTTTTACAAGAAACGGAATTCAGACAGATTAGGTCCGTGGCTGGGTGGTCTGTGAAGGAGCAAAGACTTAAACTCTGTATCTGTTCTCTCTACCCTGCCTGCTTGGTCCTCCATGATCCCGCCCTTCGGGAACAGCTGCTCACCTGCCTGAGACTGGGAGGGCAAGTCCTGGCAGGCAGGAGCGGTGCCTAAGGTCCCTTAGCCAGCCTGGGGGAGGGGTGCGATGTGTCCTCAGCACCTCCCGCCTTTCAGACCAGCTCTCCTGCCAGCCCCGCATCCAACAACACTCCCTGCAGATGGGGACTCCAGCCTCCTAGCTAATGAATCACACCCTCTCCTGCCCTGTGTGATGGGAGCCCACCTCTGTGCCAGCCATCAGGGGATATTGAGGCCCTCAAAATCTTACCAAAGGCTTGGGGTATGAACCCTGAGCTGGACCAAGAGGAATGTCCAGAATGAACCCCACCCCCACCCCCGTGGAGCGCACGCGCGCGCGCGCGCGCACACACACTGCACCACCACCGCCACCACCAAGCGCCCACTGGCCACACACCCATGCCCTGAGACTTGAGCAAAGCGGCTCCAATGCCTTAGATTGCTTGGGGTGTAGTGTGCCTACTCTTCCCTTCAGAATTTGGTTTGGGGTGTGCGGTAAGCTGCAGGCCCGCCCCAGGGTGCCCAGAGCTGCCGTGGGGTGGGGGGGGGGGAGCAGGGCCAGCCGGCTCAGCTGGGGGCACCTTGGTGACGCTGCAGGTGTGGCCGGTTGATCCCCTGTGGAGACAGTAAAGATTAAGAGGATCATAACTGCGTCCGAGCTGCTCCCTGCAGACGGGCCTGGAGGAGGCTCCCAAGTTCAGACAGAGAGTGGACCGCAGACAGAGGGAGAGGCGAGAAATAGAGAGGTGGTGGCCTCGGCCAGGGAGAAGGACAAGTGGAGGCAGGAGAGAAGACACCGGGAGAGGGCAGCGGAGGCTCGCTGGTTCGGCCAACTAGGAGGAAGTCAGAGGCTGCCTGGGACCGTCCCAGGCCGGCGAGGCAGCTCCGGAGTCCAGCATGGCTGCCTGTGCGCCTGCAGTGCTCGCTGCCTCCAGGAAGGAGCCCCCAGGCAGCTGGGGCCTGGGGGAGGATCTGACAGGTGCGGCTCTTTAGGGAGTGACAGTCCGGGCCCTTGGAGAGCCGGTCCGGTCTGGGGTTTGCAAAAAGGAGCCTGATCACCTCCGGCTCAGCACCAAGGGCTTTGGGGGAAAATGGGGGCACCAGCTGGCAAGCCTACATGCCTAGGGTGGCCAGAGCCAAGGCAGATGGCTGGGCTGCCACGAAGAGAGTGAGCAGCCACAGGCCGTGTCACCTGAGAGACCCCTGGGGATGTTGTCCCCAGAGAGTGACCACTGGTGCAGACACTCGCCTGCAGACAGCGTGGGGGCAAAGCGGGGCAGGGAGTGGCCCTGAACATTGGCCGTGGGTGGAGGAGGGACAGAGGCGGCAGCTGGGACGGGCGGCTGGGGGTGGGGAGGGCCGCATGGACCCTGGCAGCCCAGGCGGGCCCTGCCTCCGCAGGCGCGGGCTCGGCGCTCCAGTGCCGCGTGTGCGGGGACAGCAGCAGCGGGAAGCACTACGGTATCTACGCCTGCAACGGCTGCAGCGGCTTCTTCAAGCGCAGCGTCCGCCGGAGGCTCATCTACAGGTGGGCGCGGGGCGGGCGCCGGCCTGCGGAAGCCGCCCTGGGGTCTTGGCCCCGGGGGCTCCTGCGACGGGTGGAGACCGGGGGTCTCCGACCAGTGATCCAGCGCTGGGCGGGGCTCCCCATCTTCTGCAGATGCCAAGTGGGTGCGGGGATGTGCCCGGTGGACAAGGCCCACCGCAACCAGTGCCAGGCCTGCCGTCTGAAGAAGTGCTTGCAGGCGGGCATGAACCAGGACGGTGAGTCCGCGCGTCGGGGGTTGGGGGGACGGGGGAGACAGCGGGCCAGGCGGCCCCACCCTGCCCCCCACTCCCCCCAACTGGCTGGCTGCGCTGACCCGCCTGCCCCCGCAGCCGTCCAGAATGAGCGCCAGCCCCGGAGCACCGCCCAAGTCCGCTTGGAACCCGATGCCGAGGCCCAGCCTGGGTCCCCGGCGCTCCGGCCACCCCCAGTGGGGCCCAGCCCACGGGGCCCCACCCCTGTGTCGACAGCCCGAGCCCTGAGACCCGGGGTCCCCACACCACCTGGGCCCCACCACTTCATGGCCAGCCTCATCACCGCGGAAACGTGCGCCAAGCTGGAGCCCGAGGACGGTGAGTGGGAGGTGCGGGGAGTTGGGGCTGCACCTTGGCCCCTAAGCCACGGGGGCCTCCCCTCCCCCGTGATGCTGTCCCCACTCAGATGCCCCCACCACGCCCCTCCACACCCGTCCCCCCTGCAGCCTCCGCTGATACCACCCCTCCCTACCGGCAGCCGAAGAGCACATTGATGTCACCAGCAACGAGCCTGCGCTCCCCTTGTCCCCTTACTCGTCCCCTCCCTGCAGCATCCACGAGACTTCGGCCCGCCTACTCTTCATGGCCGTCAAGTGGGCCAAGAACCTGCCCGTGTTCTCCAACCTGCCCTTCCGAGACCAGGTGCGCTGCAGTCGCTGCCTTGCCGCTAGGGGAACCGGGTCCCTGTGCAGGTGGAGATGGACGCTGCTGGGGCTGTGCACCGCCCTGCCAGCAATGATGGTCAGGGAGGTGGCAGTAGGGGGAATACACACCCCCCTCTGGGGTAGCAGTGACCATCGGGGTGCGCAGGCAACAGGATTTGAAGCCAGCGCCTTGCAGTCTTCTTCCTACACAAATGCTCATCTGCAGGGTTCTGACACCCTGGACAGCACCCTGCCTGACTCAGGGCTCCCTTAGCACCCAGGGCTCCAGGCTTGAGTTTCCACTCCCCCTCTCACCCTCTCCACCTCTCCGGGAGAGCAGAGCCCAGGCCGTTCCCCAGAGCTGTGTGTTTGGAGAGAGTAGGTCAGAAGGGTCAGGGGTGGTCTCCTGGACGCCCAAGCTAGGATGCTCTGGGGAAACGGTCCAGTTGCCATCAAGCTCACCCATGGTGTCAGAGTAGAATTGCAGCCCACAACGTTTTCGATGATGATGTTGATGATGATGATTGGAAGTTGACTGCCAGGGTTTTCTTCCAAGCTACCTCTGGGTGACCTTGACCCTCTAACCTTCAGGTCAGTAGCCAGGTGCAAAAACCGTTTGTACCACTATTGTTTGCTGCTCTGTCGGCGCCCAACTAGTAGATGCCCTACAGGCTACAGAGGAAAGTGACCCCACAGGGCTGTCTTGGCTGCAGTCTTTGTGGGAGCAGTTAGCCAGGCCTGTCTTCCAAGGCAATACTCTAAGCGTTCCTAAACATTCCGAAACATTCCAGGTGCAGCTCTGGGGGGAACGGAATTCAGAGTGCCTCAGAGCTAGACAGCCCCCACTGCCATCAAGTTGATTCTAACCCATAGTGACCCCTTAGGAGAGAGTAGAGCAGCTCCTTAGGGTTTCCAAGGCTCTAAATCTTTACAGGAACAGCTTCATCATTCTCCTGCCGAGCATCTGAACCACCAACATTGAAGTTGGCTGCTCAGCGCTTATCCCACGGCACCACCAACACTCATTAGAGCTGGGCAGATACTGAACTCCAGAGCTCTGGACCAGGACTGATTGGAGGTCCAGGGCAGGGGCTGTTTTTAGGCAGAGATCAAGAGACTGTTCTGGGTGGCCAGGACTCAAACATCTGTTCCCAGGGACCTCAGAAGGTGCCAGGGGCTCTGGGCTGAGCCGGGAGAGCTCATCTCTCTGAGGCTGACCCCTCTTGCGCACAGGTGATCCTGCTGGAGGAGGCATGGAGCGAGCTCTTCCTTCTTGGGGCTATACAGTGGTCCCTGCCTCTGGACAGCTGCCCCCTGCTGGCCCCGCCTGAGGCCCCTGCCGCCGGCAGCTCTCCCGGCCAGCTCAAGCTGGCCAGCCTGGAGACGCACAGCCTGCAGGAAACCATCTCACGGTTCCGGGCACTGGCGGTGGACCCCACAGAATTTGCCTGCATGAAGGCTCTGGTCCTCTTCAAGCCAGGTAGCAGAGTCTCCATCTGAGCCTTCTGGGAAATGGCTGGAGAGGAAGAATGGGATACTGATGTCTGTCCTCTGCTCCCCTGTCTCCCACCTCACCCCACAGTGACCCACACATGTGCAGGCATCTTCCCTGAGGGCCAGGAAAGGAGAAGGGCAGGCTTGGGCTGACTGGGGTTGGGGCAGGGCAGGCCGGGCAGGCTGGGAGAGACCAGAAGCCCTCACTGACGCTACTTCTCTCTAGAAACGCGGGGCCTGAAGGACCCTGAGCACGTGGAGGCCTTGCAGGACCAGTCCCAAGTGATGCTGAGCCAGCACAGCAAGGCCCATCACCCCAGCCAGCCTGTGAGGTGACTCTGCACCCCTCCATCCCCTTGCCCGCTTCTCTACCCTCTGCCGATGGGTCTCTGTCCAGCCAGTACAGACCCAGCACCTGCTGGGGGCCAGGCACTGTGCCAGGCTCTGGGAGTGGGAACCACAATGTCAAGACAGAGAGTTGCTGCCCAGCCACCACCAGGGCCAAGACCGGTCCTGGCCAGGTGTTGAAGGTGGCATGACTTTGCAGGAGACAGAAACCCGTTAGGAGTGAGGGGGAGAAGAGAAGCGAGAGGCACTTGGTGGGAGCAAGCTTGGGCTGGGAAGGAAGGGTGGGGTTCAACAGAAGAGAAGACATTATTTGCAGAGGCCAAGAAAGGAGCGAGGCAAGTATGAGGTGCTCAGTTGGTTCCCGCAGTGAACAGATGCCATACCTGATGTGGTCGGCAGAGGGGAGGCCCTGCAAGTGTTAGAGCAGCGTGGTGGCGTGCAGCTGTGAGTAGAAGCAGCACCACTCGGGAGGGGCGAGCATCCGGGGACTCCCGGGAGTCCAGAGATCACAAGTCCAGAGAGAAGGTGACAGGTGTCAGAAAACCTAGGAGCTGGGATGGGCAGACTTCTGGCATGAGGTTGGAAGGAGAAACATGGGAAGAAAAGCTATTTGGGAGAAACAAATGTTTTCAAAAAGCACTCAAAAACTACCCTCGAGTCACTTCCAACTCATAGCCACCCTATAGGACCGGGTAGAGCTGCCCCTGTGGGTTTTCGAGATATTAACTCTTTACGGAAGTAGAGAGTCCCTTCTTTCTCCCTCGGAGCGGCTGGAGGATTTGAAATGCTGACCTCGCAGTTAGCAGCTCAACTCGGGCATCCCGTACAGTGACCCTGCTCCAGCTGGGGTTGGGAGAGTGTGGCAGAGGACTGGAAAGGCGGGACGAGCCGCCAGTGCTCTGGGATGGCCTGGTTAGGCCCAGCACCTGCAGATCCAGAGGAGACCTGGCAAGGCTTGGCCAACTGGCCGTGAGGCCTCTGCGAGGGGCTGCGCTTTGTAAGGAAGTGGGTTCCCACAGGCATCCGCCCGTCACATCTCGTCTATAAATGTTTCCAGGAGGTTTCGGTGGCCCAGGACGAGACCACGCAGCACCCAAGACTTGTCTGCTGCTTATGCGAATGGGGGAGACCGATGCTTAGCTGAGGCCCAAGCACCTCCTGCGAGTGCGCCTCACAGCAGGGGGATGCCACACTGGGGGGATGCCAACTACACTGACACTGTCAGAGGGGTGACCCCAGGAAGGCCTATTCCTACTTCATATAGAGAGATAGAGATGACACAGATAATAGACACACATGGAATTTCTACTAACTAACCATGCTGTAATGGTCACAGAGCTAAGGCGGGCAGGGACAGTACCACTAATGGCCCTCCCTCCCTCCACCCCAGGTTTGGGAAGCTGCTCCTGCTCCTCCCGTCCTTGAGGTTCATCACCCCCGAGCGCATCGAGCTCCTCTTTTTCCGCAGAACCATAGGGAACACACCCATGGAGAAGCTCCTGTGCGACATGTTCAAGAGCTAACCTCTGGACTTCCGACGGAGGGGAAGTTTGTCCCACCCTCCGCCCGCCAGACACTTGCTACTGTCTGACCCAGCGATTCTACTTGTGGGGGGGAACCAGCAGAAATGTCCACCCACAGAATGTTCCGGCAGCTTTATTTCTATTAGCCCCCAAACTGTACCCCAACCACAGACTGAGGGAAGGTTAATAAACTCTCGAGATAGCAGCACGCTGTTGGCTGTCGGACACTGCGGAATTGATTCCAACTCTTGAGAGACAGAGCACAACTGCCCCCCATGGGGTGTCCTTGGCTGTGGGCCACCAGGGCTTCCTGTTGCCCAGCTACTGGGTGGGGTTTGAACCGGACACCCTGTGGCTAGCAGGCAGGCACTTAGCCAGTTACACAAGGACTCTTTTGTGCTATGTACCATAAAACCAACCCCGCTGCCTTGGACTCAATGCCTGTGATCGGTTCGAAGGCTGTAAATCTTTCTGGGAGCAGCCAGCCTTGCCTTTCTCCTGCAGAATGGCTGGTGGGTTTGAACTGCCAACTCTGAGGTGAGCAGGCCAGCGCTTACCCCACAGCACCATCAGGAACAAATGCACCCCACCCCCTTGCCCCCACCCCCGCCCCGCCTGCCCCTCTCCATCTCTGCACCCAGAGAAGCGCAGGGCTCCGGAGGAAGGAACCAGCTGTGTGAGCTCCCTGGTGGTTTTCAATCCAAGCCAGAGCTCAGGTGTAAGGAGCCCAAGCCAAGGGGAGCATTCCCCCTCAGGGTCCCACAGAGTCACTCCGAATGATATCACTTCCCTGATCCTCCCCGCTCCCTCTGCAAACAATCGTGGGTGCAACTGGGAGGGGAGGGGGGCTACAGGCAATCACTCTCCCTTCTGATTTCCTTCTGGAAAGGTGAAGCCCAGGCAAAGCCATCCTTTTCCAAAGCAGACCCAGGAGACCCTGAAGATTGTTTTAAAATGTAAGAGTGAACACTCATTGAGGACTTTCTAGCCCAGGCGTGAGCAGAGCACTCTGTGCTTTCTTAGCCCCATCCTTGGAATAGCCTGGGGGGAGGAGGAAACCAATTATAAATGGGGAAAGATAGCGTCTGGGGTCTTAAAGGCTTGAAGGTAATCAAGCGGCCATCAAGCTCAGAAGCAACAAAGCCCACATGGAAGAAGCACACCAGCCTAT
>NW_022111379.1:7119501-7122857 GCF_000313985.2 Echinops telfairi
ACACCCACGTGGTCCTGACTCTATTCCACTCTGCTGTACTCCCTCCCCAGTGTCCCTTGCACCCCCAGAATCAGCTGGAAAGTTCTCCTGCATCTTCTGCCTTCAAAGCAAAGATAGTTGGTGTCAAGAAGGGGGTGGCACACCCATGTTCACAGCAGCATTCTTCAAAGGGGCAAGAAGTTGGAAACTACCTAAGTGCCCATCAGGGGATGAACGGATGAATACAATGGGATGTTATTTGTGGCCTGTTAGATTGTGGGTCAACTTGACCCTGTGTAGGGGTGGAGTTTGTCAGGCCTTCCTGGGAGGGTGGCCTTTTTGTAAGGGAGAAACTGGGAACTTCCACCTCTCTCTGCCCCTTCATCTTCCTGCTTGCTGGGCCGCAGTGCCTGCTGCCTCCAGGGGTGGCTCCGTGTGGGCCACAGACCCGGAGAGCTGTCAGCCCCCTGCTATGTTTCCCCAGGGCTTTGCGCCCAAAGGCCTGTGATCTTCCAGCATCCTAATTCACCTCTCAGCATCATGGAGCTGCAGCTACGTGAGTCTGAAGAGGACTCAGCTAGTATTGGACCTGTGGACTTGAGTTTATATATAAATGATTGTCACTAGTTTTGTTTCTCTAGACAACGTAGCCTAACATGGATAAATCTGGAGGACATTATGCTGAGTGAAATCGATGGATCCCAAAAGGGCAACTACTCCCTGGCATCGCTGCTATGAGAAGTTCATCAAAGGGATACACAAGCACAAAGATATATTCTTTGATGGTTACCAGGGTGAGAGGGAAAGAGGAGAGGGGAAGTCGCTAACTAGAGGGTAGACAGGGATTAGCTTGGGTTAATATCGAGAAAAGCAATCCAGAATAAGCGGAGGTGAGCACACAGTGGTCAAATATGCTACACTCCTAAAACAAAACCCCAGAACAAGACACTGGGGAGAGGCCAGGAGTTGAAGGCAGCAAAGCTAAACGCTAGTACGCAGGCAATCCCGCCAGGACTGTAATGATGACCATCTATGAGTAGAAGGGTACCCAAGTTAAACAGGGGCAGGAAGGCAAATGGGATTCCACTATGAAAAAGCACGTTTGGTCCATTTCTACATAGGCATTTTTATCCACGAATATGGTCGGGCACATGAGGGCAAAGTTGTAAAAACTTCTCAGCCATAAAAACACCCAGAGAGAGTTCAGCAGAGGGAAGTGGAGTCAGCACCATGTGGGTCCTCTGGCCCTTTTCCCCCCTTCTATTTATAAATTAATAATTTAGCTGTTCAAACCCATTGCAGAGTAAAGGCCTGGCAACCCGTTTCAGTAAGGGTTAACCCAAATCAGAACAAACCCATCACCATCAAGTTGATCCTGACTCAATGACCTTTTAGGACAAAGTAGAACTGCCTCATACAATGTCCAAGGTGGCAATCTTCATGGAAGACTGAACAAGATCAATGCGTTTGAATTATGACGTTGGTGAAGAATGCAGAAAGTTCTGTGGACTGCCAAAAAACAAACAAATCTATCTTGGAAGAAGTACGGCCAGAATGCTCGTTAGATGGAGCGATTTCGTCATATACTTTGGATATGTTGTCAGGAGAGACCAGTCCCTGGAGAAGGACACTATGCTCGGTAGAGGGCCATCAAAAAGCGGAAGCTGGATAGATGCCGTGGCTGCATCCACGGCTCGGAACCACTGTGGGATGGCACAGGGCCGGAAATGTTTAGTTCTGTTGTAAACAGAGTCACTGTGAGCCGGATCTGACTTGACAGCACCTACAACTGCAGCCACGATCTTCACGGAAGCAGACGACCACACTTCCCTCTCCCAGAGCCGGGGTTTGAACTTCAGACCTTTCAGCTAGCCGCTGAGCGCTTAACCACTGTGCCACCAAGGCTCCTGCTGAAAAGATGAAAGCCCAGAAACCCCATGGAGTCGTTCTATACACGGGGCTGCCCGAATCAGAATTCTTACACCTGCAACAGGCTGTTTGGTTCTTCACGTTTATTGGCATAGAATTCCCATACCATACACGCCAATGGTGTAAACATTCTCAAGAGTTGTGCAGTTACCACCACAATCATTTTACAAGGTGGTTTGTTGTTGTTGTTTTGGGTTGTCTTTGGGATCGGGGGTAAGGGTTTGATTGAGATGTAATTCAATACCACACCATCCACTCAACTAAGTGTCAATTCAATGGTTCCCGGTACATTTGCAGAGTTGTACAAACACCACCATGGCATTTCTGAACATTTACAGCAGAGACCCTGCGGCTATCACTTCCCTCCCCAAAACCACTCACAGCACCCACCCTCCAGACAAGCAAGGGGCATGTTGACAACCAGACCTGCACCCCGATGTGCCGCTCTGTGTGTAGATGCCATGCGCGTGCTGGGTGTAGTTGTTAGGGGTCTGTGTACAACTGGACGAAACACAGCTGGCCCTGCGCCATCCTCACAATTGTTCTTATGTCTGAGCCTATTGGTGCAGCCACCTTGTCAGTCCGTCTTGTCGAGGGCCTTTCTTTCTTTCACTGCCCCTCTACCCTGTCAAGCGCCATGTCCTTCAGGCACTGGTCTCTCCTGTTAACGTCCAAAGTACCTTAATTCCCGACTGTGGTTCTGATTTCTGACATGCGGGGGCGCCAGAGAAAACTCTGAGTACCATAGATCCCTCAGGCGGGTATGCGCTCGCATGATTTGTCCTCGGTACAACATTCATGGAGACCCAGCAGGGCACGAGGAAGGAGATGTTGGAGGGAGGGGACAGGTTGTGTGTCCTAGCCTGGCAGGAATGGACGATCTGAGATTGGCTAGATACACCCATGCAAGTGCCCACCTGTGTGCGCGTCACACTGGCTTTTGGCTGCGATATGAAGGCACTTTTGATGGTGAAGGTTCTCTGTCTTTAAGTTTTGGGACCATGGGATCTAGCTGGAAGAGAGCTATGTCAGGGCTGTAGGTCAGTGTTGTGGGGTTAACTGTCTAATATCCACTCTTGTCCCTAACCCTTCCCCTCACAGCTAGCTCCCCGGAGGCTTCTCTAAATGTGCTAAGGTGCTATAGTCTCCTTCACTGTTTGGTACTGACTGTGGCGGTCTCTCCAAGGAATCAGGCTCCCAGTGAACTTGGACACTGTGGCAGGCAGGGGGTTTAGGCTGACCAGGCTTTCCTGGGCCCGGGGAGGGAGGCAGCACTACTATGTGACCTGGGCCCCAGCAGTGTTGGGAGCCATCCCAGCCATGCTGTCTAGCAAAGCTACAGCCTGGTGGAAGAAGCTTCTGCAGAGAAAAGCTTCCCAGCGAGGGTTTGCAACATCCCTCACATATTTGCTCTTCTTTAATCCATTCTTGAGAATTTTGTGCATTAT
>NW_022111379.1:7124620-7126548 GCF_000313985.2 Echinops telfairi
TATGTGATCCATTATATGGATGATATTCTTTTAGCCCATCAAAACCATGGTATGTTGCAAGAAATTTTACAAAATACTATAATGGCTCTAACTCAACAGGGACTAAAAATATCCCCAGAAAAAATACAAACAGAACCCCCTTTTTCTTATTTGAGGAGGGAAATATTGGGAGAGAAAATAATTACTCAACCTATACAATTAAGGCAGGATTCATTAAAAACCTTAAATGATTTTCAAAAATTATTAGGGGATGTTAATTGGATTCGTCCTTTTTAAAAATTAACCACTAATAATTTGAAACCTTTATTTGCCATCTTACAAGGGGACACTAACCCTAAGTCACCTAGGGCACTGACTCAGGAAGGAAAATTGACCATTGAAAAGGTGCAAAAAGCAATAATGAATAACAAAATTAACAATATTAGACTATTTAAAACCTTGGTCTTTGATTTTGCTACCTACTGTCCATTGCCCCATGGGATGTTTGTGGCAGTGGACCCCTGAAATGGTTATATTTAGCTTCCAATTCTCCTAAAATGGTCACTCCTTAGACTTCCTTGATAGCACTGCTTATCATAAAGGGAAGAAAAAGGAGTAGAGAGTTGTTTGGTATAGAAGTCCCCAATATTATATCACCTTACAACGCTCCTCAGCTTGGAAACCTTTTGCAGTCTGATCCAGATTGGCAGGTTGCCCTTGCAGGATATACAGGAATCATAACATAATATTCACCTAACAACCCTTTGTTACATTTTATAAAAGAACACCCTGTAATTTTTCCTCAAAAATCCTCTAAGGAACCTTTTGACACTCTACCGGTGTCCCTTGTTTTTACTGATGGATCCTCTAATGACACAGCTGCAGTTATAATTGAGATCATAAGACTTCATTTTCTACTAATCAGAAGTCCGCTCAAAAGGCTGGACTTATGGCAGTAATATAGGTATTTAAAACATTATCTAATACTTTGTTTAATCTTTATTCAGGTTCACAGTATGTGGTTAAATTGTTTCCATTCACGGAGACAGCATCCATTCCCCCCCAGAAAACCACTATAGTTGATTTATTGACTAAATTACAAAATTAAATAAGCAAACGTAAATTACAATTTTCTATAGGGCATGTTAGATCTCACAGTAACCTGCCAGGTCCTACACACGAAGGGAATAGGCAAGCAAATGCCTTAACATGACCCATGATTTTATCCATAGAACAGGCCTCCAAGAGTCATGCTTTACATCATCAAAATGCTAATGCTTTGAGATTACAGTATCACATAACCAGAGAAGCCACACAAGAAATTGTCAAAAAGTGTTCCGTGTGCCCAACCCAGGCTCCAACCTTACCAACTAGCGTTAATCCTCGAGGATTGATGCCTAATGACATTTGACAGATGGACGTTACTCAGATCCCTAGTTTTGGTAAACTTTCCTTTGTACACGTATGCATAGATACTTTCTCACACGCAGTCATTGCCTCAACCCGTACCGGAGAAGCATTTAAGGATGTAATTCAACACTTGTTTTACTCTTTTGCCATTTTGGGACAGCCTAGAGAGATAAACACTGATAATGGCCCTGCTTAGACCTCTACTGCTTTTAAGAACTTTTGTTCCACTTTGGGATCAAACATATTACAGGAATTCCATACAACCCTCAAGGACAGGCCACAGTAGAAAGAGCTCATCCAACACTTAAAAACCAAATCCAGCATATGCAGAAAGGAGAGTTTAAATCTCCCTCGCCACATCATATTTTACAGCATGCTATGTTTGTTATAAACCATTTAAATTGTAATTCAGAAGGATACACATCCATGTCTTTACATTTTCAGGGTCCTGACATTAAGCCTAAACCACTGGTAAAATGGAAAGAGTTAACTGGGACCTGGAAAGGCCCAGACGACTTACTCACTTGTGGGCGAGGACA
>NW_022111379.1:7127471-7128374 GCF_000313985.2 Echinops telfairi
GGTGATAGTTGGTTTGCTGTCAATAGGAAAACAGGATTTCCAACATGGCATGATTGTGCCATTGTGGGAGCCCCATCAGACAGAAAAGGAGTAAAGCATCCTTTCAATGGTACAGATTTGTATGTATATAATTATTCCAGTACATCTCCCACTGACGCTTACCGCGATTTAGTCAAACTGAGTCCAAGATTTAATTGGTCTGATGCTGATTTGCCCACTCCTGAACCTTTGGCCAGATGGTTTAGCCCAGGCTGTGTTTCTCCTATTTTGACCTTTTTTGGTTCCAATGCTCCAGTAGTTCAAACATCTTTGTGGAGGCTCTTTACGGCTACCTAACCTGCTGGTCTTCAAAGACCCCAAAAATACAGATACAGAGCCCTTCAAGCTTGCGTGCGTTCCCCTTTTGCTGTTCTATATCCTGGTGATTTTGGCACATCAGAAATATTTGAAAATAATGGGGTCTTTGTTACTCATTGTAAAAATTGTGTTCTAACCAATTGCATTTATTCTCATTTGAATATAACTTCTTTTGTCATTGTTCAACAACCCCCTTATGTTGTTGCCTTTAAAACTGGATACTCCTTGGTATGATGATATGGGGCTACATGCCTTACAGTTAATGTCAGATATTTTGCAAAGAAAAAGAAGACTTGTTGCCTCTGTAACTTTAGGTATTGTAGCATTATTGTAGTATTGTAGCAGAGCTTCCCAGCGAGGGTTTGCAACATCCCTCAAATATTTGCTCTTCTTTAATCCATTCTTGAGAATTTTGTGCATTATCATGTTTACCGCACCTGGAGCGGATACGAGGGCAGTCTTGAGAAGTACAAATGAAACCAGATGTAAAACTTGTTTCTATGTGACGGGGCTTTCCTTAACTGAGGCATTGGAGAGGCTTAGACA
>NW_022111379.1:7131264-7132189 GCF_000313985.2 Echinops telfairi
GAGCCCCCAATAAAATGATTTTTAAAAAATCAAACATATGTACAAACACAGCAATGTTCTGAAAACAAAGGGTAGCGGAGGGGTAGATGGGGCCAGATATTGAAGCAAATTAACAATAGAGGGATTTTTTTGGTTTTTAATGTATTTGCCCTTCCTGCTCAATTCTGGGCACCTCTACCAAAGACATAGAGGATGTTTGCTGCAGGACTGTTTGCCACTGTTAGTAAAGAACCAGAAATCACCCAAGTGTCCATCACTAGAGGACAGTGAAATAAATTAAGGTGCCGTTCCACTGTGCAATGCTGAGCAGCTGTTCAAAAATGGGGAATGGGTTTGAATGGGTAGACGGGAAGGCTGGCAAGATGCAGGACAAGAAGCCCCAAGTGAGCCCACTTCCTTTCAGAATGTCCTCCTGCCTCTGCCACGAAGCCTTTGTCTAACCCCTCCTTGTCTTAGGAGTACAATTGCGCAGATCCTTGGCTCCAGAGCCACTTTGAAATAAGGGAAGTCTGGTCCAACCCAATCTAAAATCCCAAGCCCTCTGCGTCTTCAAAACGCAGATAGCACCACATGCAGAAAGTCCTACGCTGACCAAATGAAGTCCAACTATCCAGCAGCTAGTATCCACTGTAGAAAAACCAACCCGATACATCTCACCTTCGCTTGGGTTCAGTGAATTCTGGTCACTGTTCCAGCACCACATCACCTTTGTGATATGTCACTTCGAGCACCGGGGGTCCACTCCTCACAACAAATTATTATAGCCTACCAGGCACGGCTGTTCCTTAGGGTCCAGGCTGGTGCGTGAGGCGGGAGGGAGCCAGGATGCTGAGAAACAAACCACACATTTTGCAGCTTCTGGAAGCTTTGTTCTTTAATGAGGCATGGCGTGATCTGTTGCAGCCGCCTGCGTGTAGCCATACAG
>NW_022111379.1:7132995-7137267 GCF_000313985.2 Echinops telfairi
AGCTCTGAACACATCCTGAGAATACTTCCTTCCTTCATCAAAGTGCTAGTGCAAGGAGCACACTCCTGGTCACAGTTCACACAAGACCCAGGGCCTCACTGGTTGTCCTCCTGTGCCCCCGACTAGGGTGGGATTTGGGACAGAAGTCTTTACTCACTCCCTCTTGGGACAGGTGGGGGGCTCTAGCATCCTATACCTGATAGACAGCAGGCAATGCCAGGTTCTTCCTGGAAGGCAGAAGCTCCCTCTGTTCTCAGAAGCCAGTCTCCAGAGGAACATGGCAAGTGCATTACAAAGGAAATCTGTCACCTCCCCGAACCCGGCCCGGACTTACTGAAGCACAAATTCACCGCACTTGCTGATACAAACTAGAACCCTTCTCTGTTCCCACTCTTTACAATGTGCGTGAGACTTGGGCAATTCGAGCAGTGAGCTGGCTTCCAGGGACAAACCAGAAAGCCTGAGGGCTGCCTGGGGCTGGGAACAAGTGCAGGGAATAAAGTGACCTGCATTGGGGGATGGGGGTGGGGCTGGGGCATGGCTTCAGATCAAAGGAACCACGCGGCAAAAGAACCAGCAACAGGAAGACACATGTTTGATGCATAGGAAAGTTAAACAGGTGAGTTCAGGGCAAGGTCATCGGGTGGAGGCAACACTGACCACGGGGAGAGCAGACCAGGGAAGGGGCTGAAAATGGACACAGCATTTTGTTCTGACCGCTTATAAGGGCTACGGCTTCCCAGCTTTCTCAGGCCTGTACCAATGCCTGCTATCCTATGAGAACCCGAGTCTCTCTCTCAGTCGGGTTCCCCATTTGCTCTTTACAACTGTGCGTCCCCTCCACCCCACCCCACCGCCAACACGGGTTCTTGTTGAATGACTAGATATCCACAAATCTAGCAACTGAAAACTGTGTTTTTTGGTTGTTTTATTTTATTGTATCAAAATTCAGGCTTTGGGTCCCTGAGAAAAATCATAAAGTGTCTTAACATCCACCACCTTGTTCCTATAAAGTGACTTATAGGAGTAGTTTGTTTTGCAACTGCCAAAAACTTTACTCCCCAAATTAAAACCCCCACAGAGATTCCAAAGGGTGAACATATGCCCACATGTATGTGTCCCCAGGCCATCCTCTGGGCTTGGGTGACCATGTAACAGATGTGGCACCAGACGTGACTGACTACTGCTCTTGGAGAATGTGCCACCAGGCTGTGCAGCTGCACCAGGAGCCCCCAACAGAGCCTTTCTAGGAGGGCCCTGCAAGCCTGATGTTGACGGGTTTAGTGTGTGTCACTCCTCAGGGCAGCACGGACCAGGTGGCAGCAGTCTGTGGGACCTCAGGGCTAAATCTGTACTCATTCACCTTCTGAAGATCTGTACAAAGCGCCCTCTCCCCTGGCTAGGCAGCATGCCAAGCCCAGGAGAGGTCAGACTCCTGCTTCCAGTGGCTGTCCCTCCCCGATGCCCACGAGGCTCAGTGCTGTCTGGGTAACAGGAGAGGCTGCCTAGGGAGCCAGCGCCTCTGCATCTCCATCACTCGACTCCGAGAAGCATGAGAAGAAAGAAGAACCCAGATTCACGTTACAGATGGTAAAGGCTCTTTTTCAGAACAGTGCATGTAGTAGTTAGACAAGATGCATTTAGTAACTTTAAAAATAAACATTTTCACATACTTATCTCAAGAAAGAGTATCATGTTTTCCGTACATTATTTTTCATACATTATAAATAGCAAAAACATATTTCTAATCCCACAAATGCTAAGAAGCTTAAAATGTTATTGTAACGTGGGGGTCAAGACACCCAGTGGTGAAGATGACGGGCACTTCTCCCTCCACACCGGAAGGAATGGATCTCAGCCCCCCGTTCCGTGGCCCCTAATCTGTGGGGAGAAATTCCACAGCAGGGAGGGAAGCACAAGGTTAAAAAGAAATGTGCATACTATACATAAATATTTACAGTAAACTTCAGTAACCAGAATATTAACAAAAATAGCTTCAAGTAGTCCTTGATACATTTTTTTTTTCCTTTCAATCTATTTAATACTGATGGTCTGAGGAAAAGAAGGTAAGAGTTAAGTCATATGAAAACTTTCTCTCTTTCGGTCTCTTTTTGGCAGCTTTCCCTAACACTTATCCATGCAACGCTGGGTGTGACTGTTTGGGGGAAAGGGGCTAAACGGCCGTGTGACCTGTGTAGTTGGTGGTGAGAAGCTACCAGCAGACTGTGAGGCTCATGTGTGGTCTGCAGTTTAACTGTACAGAGAGAAAAGTCTGGATGGATTAAGGAGAAATGCTCATGCTTGGCCGTCACTCTAGCTCTGGAACATTAAAAAAAAAAAAAGGGGGGTGGGGGATGGGGGAGCTAACAAGTCTCCAGCTTAGCAGGGTCCACTGAAGTGGTAAGATGAAATTTAGGTGACCTACCCAAGTAGCCTTCACACACACGGTTGGGGACTGCTTTTTTTCAATAAAGGGCCTTTGAGTACCATTATTTTTCCAACTTAAGACAAAAAATAAAAAAGGGGGGTGTTTCGAGGAGCATGACAACAGTCCTGGCGAGTGAAGCATCAGCCATGCAGTACATTCGGCAAGAATGCATCACCAGGAGGACTTACACGGGTATGGATTTTCAGGGCTGAAAACCGCATCAGAAAAGCAAAGCATGGGCTCTTCTTCACTGCACAGCCAGCTGTCTGAGACATGCTCTGATGGCTTCATGGAGACAGTTGCGTTACCATCCCCCAAATAGAACCTGGAATGGAGTTTCCAAAAACATCATGAAATAGAGGGCTCAAGCTTTTTTGCTATAAATCCTTGGGGGATAAAAAATTATATCCAGCCCCAGTTCCTACCTAGCCCCAAATAAACCTAAAGGTTTTTGCTTTCATAGTTAAGAAAGATTTGTTCTCTTCAAATGTCAGACGTCAGTCGGCCTCTTGGGTCCACCAGATCCCCTTCTCCCAGAGTCAGCCCCAACCCCCACCTCTGGAAGGGAAAGGAGCATGACCAAAATGTTCCAGGGCCCTCGGTTGCCTTTTGGTGAAATCCAAATCCAGATCCAGCAGCCAAGGCACAGCTGGCACCAACCTCAGCAGGCCTCCAAGAGGCTGTTCCACTTCTTCAGCAGGCCCAGGGGCTCAGCACACAAGGAATAGTTGTATGCCCGGGTAGAGGGAGGGCCACAATTAGAATGGACTATTGTGGACTCGGTGGTGAGAAGAGGCCCCCCCAAATAAGACCCGTTTACCATCTGTGGCTGCAAAGGGACATATCTGTGGGCCAGTTCAGACCATAAACTCATTATTCCCAAAAAGAGTTAGCTGTTGGGCAGCGCCGCAGTCTTGGTCCACGGTTTTCTTGCGGCCAGATGCTACTGTCCCCTCTGGGGCCTCTTTGGCTTTTTGGGGTGAGTTTTTCACATTCTTTAATTTCTGTTTGCCCTTTTCAGGGTTGAATGTTCCTCTGCTAATGAACTGAGGTCTGTCTTCCAGGGATTTGGTCTGGCCCATCGGTCCTTCCAATCCTAGAGCTTCACCAACTCGGTACAATGGAGATTTGGAATAAATCTGAAACCGTTTTCTGGTCCCATGAGAAGATGCGGTGCCAGGTGGGCATAAAGCAGCAGCCGAAGAGTCCACTGAATCCAAAGAGTCCTGCTGTTTTTTAAGGTGCTTTTGCAACTTGCTGGAAGGTTCAGACTTGCCAGGTGCCTTCATGCTGAGCGCTAAGCTTCTCTCTGCTGAAAAAAGAGACCAGTCAGTGGCAGCCCCTCCAACACACATCACTACGCAACCAACAGGCCCCAGGGTCACTGAGAGTTGGCGGGCTCTGATCGGCACACTGCACAGCCACAACCAGGAAGGGCACCTTCCATTTCTAGCTCATCCTAGATCATCTAAACACAGATCATTCTGCACTCAACACCTAGAAACTCTGGGTGCTGGCTCTGCCACCCGGAGAGGCCTACAACCATCATCATTTACGGAAGGCCAGGAGAAAGCACAGAAGGACAAGGACAACATGAGTCCGCTGAATTTTTCACTATCATGATCCGAATTCTACCTTGCAAATCCGGCTGGACTGGAGGATGTACACTGGCACAGATAGGAACCGGAAACACAGGGAATCCAGGATGATCCCTTCAGGACCAGTGGTGGGATTGGCGATACCGGGAGGGTGGAGCGAAGGGAGAAGAGGGGAACAGATTACAAGGATCTACATATAACCTCCTCCCTGGGGGACGAACAGCAGAGAAGTGGGTGAAGGGAGAC
>NW_022111379.1:7138969-7143605 GCF_000313985.2 Echinops telfairi
AGCTTTTTTGGGGTGAGGTGATGATGGCCTCTTCCACTGGCTTGATTGATGTTTGCTTTCAGGGTTGTAATGATAGCACCATGTCTCCTCACCAGTAATGACCTTGGGGAAAAAGTCTACGTCGTTTTCGAGCTTTTCCTTCAAAGTACGGCATGTTTCCACTCGACACTTCTTCCTGATCAGTCAGAACCCGAGGCACAAATTTTTCAGCGACCCTTCTCTTTCTCAAATCTTCCATTAAAATTCACCCCAAGATAGTCCAGACAACTTCCCCATGTCTTCAATGGCCCGCTGTCGGTCTTCGAGCACAAGTCCACAAATTTGGTTGACAGTTTCGGCCATTCGGGAAGTTGACGGACATTCAGAACGAGGTTTGTCATCAATCAACATTTCACCTTTTTTTAAAGGAGAAAACCACTTGTACACTTGAGTTTTTCCCATAGTGTTGTCCTTGTAAGTTGCATTCAACATCACAACAGTTTCTGCAGCATTTTTCCCCGAGCAGGAAACAAAATTCCGCAGCTGCACACTGGTCTCTTAAATCGGCTATCACAAAAAATGAGGTTTGAGTGAAATTGGGTTTACAACACATTCACTGAGTTACTGGATGCTCGCCTAGCGGGAAAAATGAATACTATGAACGCTCCACCCAGCAGAGCTACTTCAATTTTTTTTTTTAACCTGCTCGTACAGAAGAAAGCATTCAACTAGCAAATGCTGGATGAGTAGTTTACACGGAAGCTTCACGGTGATCAGTAATTTAATTCAACTCCTTGAGGTCAAGATATTCTTGAAAGGGATTTGTCTTAGCCTGGGAATTCTTTTTATCTTTTGCAAAATGAATCTGAAGTCTGGCTCAGACATGTTCACTTACCTGATTTCTCAGAGACAGCACCTTCAGATTCCATGTTCAAATTTTCTGAGCTATCGGCTGTCCCAATGGAGGCCTCAGATTCAAGGGTCTCATCATCAGAGGCCCGGGGTTCCAGGACAAGCATTTCAAATGTTAGCTCCTCCCTGTAGGGTACAGTCAGGCAACCATTAGCACTTGATGCAGAATAGAAGGCTGCTAAGAGGCAAAAAGACCTCCCATGAAAGAAATGTAAGTCCCAGTCACATTTCTTACTGCCCTCCATCCAGGGTAGTGACAAGGACCTGCAAGCCAAGGTCAAAGTGAAGGCTAAACCTGTGCTGACTGAGGGACTCAGTGAGAGATAGGCTGGGACCAGTATAGGGTAGGGTTAGGGGAGAGATGCTGTGGCTCTAGGATCTTTTGGCAAAATGGACCCTGGACTAATTATGAAGGCAGGGTTCTAGTATCACCCTGAACTCATTCATAACATATCAGGAAAGTACTTTCCTCTCCACCTCAGCTTCCTCAGCCACAAACAAACTGAACTCTAGGATTCCTTCTAGCTCTACAGCGATTTCCATAAAGCTTTACTAAGTGCCTACACACAAGTCCTACATACTCTTAACTTGACCACAGAGACAGCTAGATGAAGAAAAACAGTAAGTAATCCTTTCTGGCCTTTGATGCTCATGCCTTTGCCAGTTAAAGTATTCTCTACCCCTCTTCACCCACCTGCCTCTCAGTCATGTTTTAAAGCCTTTGGTACTTGCTCCTATTCTTGATT
Organism: Echinops telfairi; assembly: GCF_000313985.2. NCBI lineage: Eukaryota > Metazoa > Chordata > Mammalia > Afrosoricida > Tenrecidae > Echinops > Echinops telfairi. The sequence continues at coordinate 7,140,607 of NW_022111379.1, forward strand.
TCCCACTACTGCCTGACATCACTGGAATGTATTTCAATTAGCATCACTAAAAAAATCCTCAAGTTCCTTTATGCCTGTAACTGCCAAATATATGTGTGTGTATGTGTATGTGTGTGTATATAATGATTTGCTTCTTACCTAAAAACACACCAAACACCATGGTCATTGAGTCGATTCCAAGTCATAGTGACCATATATAGGATTTCCAAGATTGTAAACCTTTCTAGAAGAGTCTCATCTTTCTTTACTGAACTGGCTGGTGGGTTTGAACCACTGACCTTGAAGTTACCAGACTGATGCCTAATCCACAGTGCCACCAGCACTTATCTGGAAATATGCCAGGGTTCTGCCTACAATCTTCTTACCCTTTTACCAAGTCTCCTCTCATCAGAGCCCTCTTAGACTCACTGACACTCTGCCTGAGTTCATGGACAGGCTTTTCAAGGATAATCTCACCAGCAACTAACTCAATGCAACAGCTACAGCTGCTGAAGTTGTGTGCATTCACACTTCTGAAATATGACCCACGTGCTTACCCCTTTTCTGGAACAACTTCCCTCTTCTTAGTAAATCTCTAGTCTTCCTTCATCAAAAGTGAGTTACTGTATATACTTGAGTATAAGCCAACCGAATATCAGCTGAGCGAGGCACCTAATTTTACCACAAACACTGCATTAAAAATGTGCTGAAAAACTCGACTTATACGTGAGTATATACGGTAACCAGCCCCTGGTCAATGTAAGGGTGAGCTTCCAAAAGTTCATGGAAAATGGAATTAAAAGATAATGGAATTTTCCCCACAAACTTCTTGAAGCCCTATCATACACCACCTATGCTTTATCATGAAGCTAACAATTGAGTCCCAGCTATTTTTTAAATTTCCTCAAATCCCAGAATCTGTCTGACAGGTGAAACACTCATTAACAGCCTCATATCCCCTCCTCAAGGATCATGCTCTCACAACTTGGGATTCTGGAACTCAGGCATGGAAGTTCCTTTAAGAGTCTGCATGGTCCACCAGAACTAGAACACAGAACCTTCAGGGACAACACCAGGGATGTCCACTGTCCCCAAGGTATAGTGACTACTTCCACCGCCATCACCCCAGCAATGACAGAGGTCACCGAGCTTCTTGTCTCACTCCTAAACTGCCACCCATTTCCCAGTTTCCCAGCACCCAGTGGGACTGCTGCCTTACTCTGATCATCCAGTTTCTGGTCCTGTAGTCAGACTGCTCTTTAGACAGTAACCCTCCTTCAGAGTGCTGAGTAAAGCTCATGGTCTGAGCCTGGGAACCCTTGGGCGGACAAATCTGTTCCCTGTGGCTGTTCTCTGTCCTGTGAGGCACCCTGACTGAGACTGGCCCACCACTCGGGAACAAGGTCCTCCTCCCTGTCAGCCCGTCCGTCCAGACTCCTAGACTCATCTTCGCTGCTGCAGCAGCAGCAGCTTTCCCAGCTCTTGGAGCTGCCTCTCCTGAGGCGGCAAGTGTCATCTTGATGCCTGAGTACAGGCCCCAGATCTTTGTCAGCTCCATCCCCTGCATCACCAGACATCAGGCTGGGAACAAAGGTGATGCTTGGAGAGTGAGGAAAAATTAAGGAGGCCAAAAGGAAGGACGTGAAAGCAGAAAATAACTGGTCTCTCCTCTTCCGCCAGGAAACTTACTTCTCTTTCTGCAGGTTCTCAATCTGCTCCGTCAGCACTCGCTCCTCCTGCTGCATGGCTGCTTGCTGCTGCTCTGTGATGTCAGTCTCCATGGCGGCCTCGCTAGTCAAGGCCTCTTCAGGGACATCAGACACAGAGGGCAAACGAACTACAACAGGAGAGGAAGGGCTTGGATAGTTTCCTCGACGAATGCGTCCCTTTCCCTGCAGAGAAAATCCGCGTTAGAACCTAAATTGGGTAACTACATGGGTCTTACGTGAACCAGTGAGGCAAACGTGTGCACTGCCATCAAACCGGGCGAATGGTAGGAAAACGTGTGAACATTCTGCAAACCCTAGGCCAGCGTGTGGAACACTGCCCACTGCCGGCTCAGTCTGTCTCCCGAGAGCACTGGAGCACCGACACCTGGGGGCTGAGATCACATTCTTTTCAACTGGAAATTAATTGAAACTTTAAAATGAATTAAAACTAAAATATGAAAGTAAAACTTTAGCTCTGTAGTTACACTAGCCACAGAAGTGTTTCATAGCCGTGGGTAAACTGCCCACATGCAGGGCAGATATAAAACACTTCCAACACTGCAGCCAGTTCTGTTGGGCAGCCCAGCTCTGTAGCATTCACCTTCTAATGCACAGTCTTTTTAGGAAGACCAGGGCAATATGTCCGGACACTCAGCCTTTTCTGGAGTTTTTAATGTGTGTTTGTTTGGGGGGTGGAGGTTGGGGTAATGGTAGCTGTTTCTAGACTAGGGTGCCAGGGAAAGATATATTCTCTGAGAACTATTGAAGAAATTGCCATTCTTGATATCAGGGGAGAAAAAAAACTCATTGCTTTTAAAATCATTTATGACTCTGGTTTCTAATAATGGTAGACTAGGTGTCTTACTCTAAAGCTCCTAAACTAAATGTGAAAACCAAAACAAATCAGTACGTGCTTGAAGGCACTGGCATATTAGCAAGGGAGACCCAGAAGAGGCGAGGCCAGCAGCAAGGACTGCCCTGCATCTCAGGGGGTTGCTGAGAGTCCGAGTTTCTGAAGGGTCAGCACGCTACAGCCTGTAATCCAAGTCTGCACCAGGCCAGCACTGGGGCCCATTCATGCTCACGCCTTTGCCTATGGCCCAGGACTACTTCTGTAGAATAATCGCAGAGTCCAAGATAAAGACAGGCTGTATGGCCCACAAAACATAAAATCTAAGGGAGCTTCAAAAAGTATATGGGAGAAAAAATGGAACAGTTGTATGATCCCCTAATAAAATGTTAAAAAAGAAAAAAAAAAACTTATTTCAGGGGAAAAAAATAAATAAATAAAAAATAATAGCATTTTTCTAC
>NW_022111379.1:7143705-7156776 GCF_000313985.2 Echinops telfairi
AAAAAAAACAGTCTGCCAACCCCTGGGGTAGAGAATAAAAGTTGGCATCCAGACAGACCCAGTCAAGGGTGGGGTTTGCTGCTGGGTAAAACCCTCAACCCCGAACCTGCGTGCTGAAGGTCTGCGTCTTGGGTGTAGGAATAGGACTGGAATTATAATAGACTTGGAAGAGGCTGCAGCCCGACTTCAGAGCACTTGTAATCCCTAAAACTGGATTAAAGTAACCCCAGATTGCTAGTGCCCTAGGACCTGGAAGAAAAAGAAAAATGCAACTCTTCTTTGGAAGAAAGCTAACATCATCCTAGGCCCCCAACTATTTGTACAAATAATTTTTCAAATACTCTGACATATACAGATAACCAAGTACATAAGGAGACAAGACAAGATGAATGAGAACCAGGAAAACACAACAAAAGGTAGAAATCATCAGTGAACTCAGATACTGTGGCGAAGAGACAGACTTTAAATTACCACGTTGAAGGAAACAACATCATAGAGTTGGAAATGTGGCAAAGAACTGGAAGGTTTTTTTGTGTTTTGTTTTGTTTTTTTAAGAAATTACAGCAAATTTTAAACATAAAGAGAAGTTTTAGACTAGAAATAAACCATAAGCAAGTTTACTAATAATGTCAAACTGATTTAGTAATATTTTAGATGAAAAGGAAGAAAGAATTAATGGGTTGGAAATCAGGTCAAAATGAATGAAGCACAGAGTAATTTAAAATTTAAAAATGATGAAATTGAGAACAGAAGGTTAAAGACAAAGGGAATAAAAAAGAAAAGTAGACCACGCTTAACTATTGTACCAGAAGAGAAGTGAGAATCCATCAAAGAAATATTTGAAAAGAAAATGGTAGCGTGTTTTCTAAAACAAATTAATGATACCAACTTACAGAGTTTTAAAAAGTGCTACATCTCTCAAGAACAATATGTAAAGGAGTAACAATTACATTCGATGCCTGTCTCAACAGAAATCATGGAAGCCTGAAAAACAATGACATATTTCCAAATGAAGGAAGGAAAAGGTAACTCCCAACCTAAAATTCTACACACTTCGCAAAAACACCCTTCAAGAGTGAGTGTTTAAAGCCATCTGCCCTGAGGCCTGGCTACCACTACCAGCAGTTTTGACCAGGGACACATTAGATGGGTTTTACCAAAGGGTTGAAGAATGTGGCCCCAGACTCAAATTCTTCCGAAGTCCAGATTTAATGGACTGGTTGAGACTAGAGGACACACTGAGTCAACATCCCTGAGATACTTTAAACTGGCATTATCTCAGTAGAGGTCACCTGCTACTTAAATAATGAACTGGAGTACAAAATAAAGACCACCACCTATGATTAATGAGCTTCCTTGGGAAAAAAAAAAGAAAAACTAATGGTCTAAACTGACCCTTTAGAGCAAAGATGAGAAGGTGAGGGGGTAGGACAACTAAAAGAATGAATGAGGATAATGACACATTTTGAAAAATGTAATCAATGTGACTGAATAATTTATGTAGAAATTATCAAATGGGAACCTACTTTGTATATATACTCTCACCTTAAACACAATAAAACATATTTAAAAAATACAAAAGTGCACTAAGGACATTATCTTGCAAACTATGAGAAAGAATCCATTACCAGCAGACCTGTACCACCAAAAATACTACAGAGAAAACGGAAAGGGCCCAAGTAGAAAAGCCAGGGATATAGGAAAGATGAACACTAGTGAAAATAGTAAGTACATAAGTAAATGTAAAAGAATAATGGCTGCATAAACCATCAGAGTGGTGGCATGTTGATTTAAAATGCACAGATAACCAATGTACACAGGAATTACAACAGGTGCCATCAAGAAGACATAGTTAAAGCCTTTACAGTCCTTGCATTATCTGGGAAGAGGATGAAAGGGCATTAAGAGTATACTTTGTTAGGTAACAGATTCATGGTGTAATCTATATGCCAACTAAGTCAGTTTCTAAACTAAAAGAAGAAAAAACCGTAATTAAAAAATAATAAGAAACAAAGGGGGGAGAGCAAGGAAAACTGCAAGAAGAACAATGAAGACATACTTAAGTAAGATAAATAAAAAGCATGTAATAAAACAAGAGATCTAAACTCAAACGTATTGGTGATAGAGTAAATGTAAATGAGATTAAATGTTAAAATCTGAAGAGTGTCAGACCAGAGTGAGAAAATCCCACTCTACGATGCTGTGTTACGAAGGATACATACAAAAAAGACTGAACCAAAGAAAAAAAACATTATTCACAATTCCAGCCAAAGTAGACTTTAAGGAAAGAAGTGTGACCTGTGATGAAGAGGAGTATTTCACAACGCTAAAAAGTTCTAATTCTCCCAACAAATGTACTAATGTGCTTGACACAATGGATGGACGGATGGATTGTGATGAGTTGTACGAGCCCCCAATAAAATGATTTTTTTTAAATGTCAAATTCTGAAAAGAGTACTACATTTCTAAATTTATATGTCACTAAAAAGTGGTTTCCAATGATTTAAATCAGAAAATTCGCAAAACTATTCAAGGAAATAGACAAAGCTATAACCAGCATAGAAAGAACAAGTATGTATAATTAGTAAAAGGAAGTAAATGTAATTACCATCAGCGATCTCATAGATCCACATGTATACAGTACTCCATGTCCAACAACTACAGAATGAACATTACTTTTAAAACACACACCCAGGTAGCAAGACAGTAAGTTTCTAAGGCTGAACTAAATGGTCGTGAACATAACTTTTCAGTAATGTCTATGATAGTATAATTACAACGAAATAACTATGAATCTCCATATATTCAGAAATTAAGAAACAGACTTCTTTTAAAAAAACATGGCCAAAGATTAAATCATAGTAAAATTTAGAAAATATTTTCAATAAATAATAATATCAAAACCTGTGGTAGAGCCTTAAATATATATTTAAAAAAGAAGAAAGGGTAAAAATTAGAGAGATAAGCAGCTATTTCAGCAAGATTAATGAAGGAATAAAGGCAAATAGACTAGTGGAAGAAATGCAACCCCCCTGTGGTGCAGTGTGTAAGCACCAGGTTGATAACTAGAAGGTTGGTGGTTTGAACCCATCATCAGCTCCATGGAGCTGATATGGATGGCAGTCCTACTCTGTCCAAAGAGTCAAAAATTACTTGATGACAGCAGATTTGCTTTTTGGTGTAGGCAGGTCGGAATGTGAAAGGCGACATCACAAGTCCTGTAGATATGAAAAGCTAAGAGGATGTTAGGAATACCTTTAGGCCAATTAAGTTTAAAATTTTTGATGAAACAAAAATTTCGATAAGAATTCAACTCGATAATAGGAGAAATAAAAAAGAGTACTCTTATATTTTTTAAAGAAACTTAATCCAAACCTTTTCAGAGAGAAAACTGAAGGTCTAGATGATTTCACTGGCAAAGAAGAAGAAATAACACAAGTTTCACATAAATCACTACACATAATTTTAAAAAGGGCTATTCCCCAAGGCCAGGAAAAGCCTGATACCGAAGCACAATAAGGAAATTAAGAGGAAAGACTATTCTAGGACAATTTTACTCATTCAGACAAATGTCAAGAAAGAACAATAATAATTTTTAAGTACCAAAACCGAAATCAAGCAATACACATAAAAAATAATATTACACAATTAAGTTGAATTTCCTGAAATAACATGATGACTTAACATTACAAATATATTCAATATAATGTCACTTCACTAAAATAAATGTTCTCATGAACATCCCGGTACATGCACTGAAAACATTTCATAAAACTCAATGTTGAATCACAGTAACAACTCTTAGAAAACCAGTAATAGAAAGAAATATTCTTAATCTCGTAAAACCGCGCCAAAGAAAGAAAAGTAAAAAACTCCACCGCAAACATCCGGTTCAGTGGTGAAAGCCTGATTTCCCTTTGAAGTGGGGAATGTGCCCGACAACCCGACCCCAGGTCAAAGTATCGGGGGATCAAGCTCATACAAGAAAAACAAATGACAGACATTCTAAGGACTGAGAGAGAACGTATGAAATGGTCGTTTTCCTGAGCAATACTGACTGTAGAAATAGGAAATCCAATAATCCAGAAAAAAGTAGTACAATAGGTGAGTTCAGCAAGGTCGTAAACAAGTCAAAAATACCAAAATCCGTTGTATTTCTATGCAATAGGCAACAAAATTAAAATAAAATAATTAAATATAATCTCTGATTATATTAAAAAAACATTTAATACCTATTAGCAACTCAAATGAAAGAAATGTATGATCTCTACATATAAAACTATAAAATAAAGGGAGTCAATGATCTAAAGAATAAAGGTGTCACATTCATAGGTGGAAGAATATTATAAAAATGTTAATTTTCCCTGAACTAAACCACACAATGGGTACTTCAAAGACTCATGAAGACATCCCATTTTCTTTTAATTCCATTTTACATGAATTTTAAATTTTATTTTAAAAATCATTTTATTGGGGGCTCGTACCACTCTCACCACAATCCAAATATAAATCCATTGTGTCAAACACATTTGTTGCCATCATCATTCTCGAAACATTTCCTTGCTACTTGAGCCCTTGTTTCTGCTCATTTTTCCCACTCCCTCCTGGCCTCCACCCCTCACAAGCCCTTGATAATTTATAAATCATTATTATTTTGTCATGTCTTACACTGTTCAACATCTCCCTTCACCCACTTTTCTGTTGTCCATCCCCCCAAAAGGGGATTGTATGTAGATCCTTGTGATCGGTTCCCCTTTCTACCCCACCTTCCCCTTACCCTCCTGGTATCACTACTCTCATTATTGATCCTGAGGGGTTTATCTGTCCTGGATTCCCTGTGTTTCCAGTCCCTATCTGTACCAGTGTACATCCCTGGTCTAGCAGGATTTGTAAGGTACAATTGGGATCATGATAGCGGAGCAGGAAGCATGCAGGAACTATAGGAAAGTTGTATGTTTCATCATCACTACACTGCACCGACTGGCTCCTCCCAGCGACCCTTCTGTAAGGGGATTTCCAGTTGTCTACAGATGGGCTTTGGGTACCCACTCCACACTGCCTCTCATTCTCAATGATAGGATTTTTTGTTTTTTGATGCCTTAGACCTGATCCCTTCCACACCTCGTGATCACACAGGCTAGTGTTCTTCTTCCATGTGGGCTTTGTTGCTTCTCAGCTAGATGGCCGCTTGTTTATCTTCAAGCCTTTAAGACCCCAGACTCTATATCTTTTTTAAAAAAAATCATTTTATTGGGGGCTCATACAACTCTTATCACAATCGATACATCCATCCATTGTGCCAAGGACATTTTTACATTTGTTGCCATCATCATTCTCAAAACATTTTCTTTCTACTTGAGCCCTTGTTATCAGTTCATTTTTCCCCTCCCTCACTGCCCCACCCCACCCCCATGCTATACATATCTTTTGATAGCCAGGTACCATCAGCTTTCTTCACCACATTTGTTTATGCACCCACTTTGCCTTCAACAATGGTGTTGGGAAGGTGAGCATCAAGGAATGCCAGTTTAACAGAACAAAGTGTTCTTGCATTGAGGGAGGACTTGAGTAGAGGCCCAATGTCCATCTGCTACCTTAATACTAAACCTATAAATAAATGCACATAGATCTACTTCCCCATTGTCATATATAAATATATTTTAATATGTACATGCCTGTATTTAGACCTCTATGAATCCCCTTTGCCTCCTAGTTCTTTCCTCTATTTCCTTTTACTTTCCTCTTGTCCCACAATCATGATGTTCAGCCTTCATTTGGGCTTCAGTAATTCCTCTTGGTTACAGTGTCCTTGATCAAACCCTACCAGGCTTCCTACACCCTCCTCGCCATCGATTTTGGATCACTTGTTGTTCCCTTGTCCTTGGTTTTATTAACACCCACTTCCTCCCCCCCCAACCTCCCCATCTCCCATGTTCCCCCGGAACTGTCCGCTGTTTTCTCCTGCGGATTGTTTATCCCGCCCATCTTATCTAGATAGACCTGCAAAGATAAAAATATGCACAAAAAACAAGACAGAGCAAAACAAAGCAACAAAAGAAAACAAAACAAGAAAAAAACCAATGACAAAAAAAGAGAAAAGCCTGTAAATAGTTCAAGGTCTGTTTGTTGACTGTTGGGAGTGTTTTCCAGTCTGATGGGGTGCCATGCCCTAGTCCCAAAGTCTATTTTTTATATTCCCCAGGGACTTGTTTTGGGTCAGAGTGAGGGATGTCCTGTCTCGTAGCGGGACCAGCCATACAATCCTATGTGGGAAACAGAAGGATTTCTCCCAAGTTGTCTCCCTCAAATATATGCCAAACTTAGCTGCTTTCAAGTGACTATACACTTGGAAGTCATCAGAAGTAGATCAGGGTTTATTCTCCCTAAGGGTTATCAGCCATCTAGACCAAGCTGTTACCACTGTTTATCCCACAACAAGTAGGACTCACTCCCTTCTGATAAGGATAGTAGTTGTCTGTTTTCTTGTAGGAGACCTCAGAGAGGTCAAGCCCACGGAAGGGTGACCAAGGTTAGGCCATCATGAATCTAGGGTCCACCCTTCTTGTCACATGTATACCTCTAGTTCCTCCCCTCCCTATCATGTGTACACCCCTAGCTCATCCTCTTCCTGTTACACCTATGCCCACTGTACATCCCCTTCCTATAATGTGTATGCCTATTGTACTGCCCCTTCCTGTGACGTGTGGTTACCTGTAATCAAGCCCCACTAAGGAGATATAACCCTGGGTTAGCAATTAACGGGGTCCTCCAACCTCCTGCAGGGTACTTGAGCATTCTGCCGGGTCCCTGCCCCACCTAGCATCGGCCCATGCTGTGCGTGGGCCTGGCTGGTAAGATCATGGCCATCAGGAGGTGAGCATGCTACCATAAAATGTGTCTGACTCCATTATTCTAACCTCTCTTCTATCTCTCATGCTCTCGATGACTTTAATATCTTTATATATCTCAACCGTACAATTGTGCCTATCGAACCCATGATTAGTGTGTGTGTGTGTGTGGGGGGGCAGGCACCCCTTCCAACTGCAGTCCTCTCTGTGCACTGGCTGCTCTGAGCAGTAGGAATATCGTCCTCAAGACCTGGTGGACCAGAATGTGCTCCACTCTCTCTTTCTCTCCCTTCATTTGCTCCTGTGTGCTCTGATCAGACATGTCCCTCTCCCTGAGCTATAGCTTCCGTTCTGTCCTCTGAAGTAAATTATTCTGGGGGAAGGGTTATATGAACTTTTTGAAGCTTCCCATGAACTTCTGAAGCCCTCTCATAGATTCAGTGCAACCTCAATAAAAATCCCAACAATTTTTTTGAAGCCTATCCTGTAATTTATACAGAAGCATAAAGAACTGAGAATAGTCAAAACATGTTGAAGAAAAAGATCAATGACTTCTTCTACCAGACAAGTCTTAGAAAGCTTTAATAATTAAAATACTGTGGTTTTAGTACAAAGATAGTCAAAATAGAGACTTTGGACACAGAGACAACTATACTCTTAATTTATAACAACGGAGCACTGGTAGTGTAAGGGGCTATGCTCTGGGCTGCTAACCTGAAGATCAATGGTTCAAAAACACTAGGCGCTGCCCAGAAGATAGCTGAGGCTTCCTAATCTCATAAATATTCATAGTCTTGAAAACTCACAGGGAAAGTTCTACTCTGTCCTATAGGGATGATATGATTCAGAATTAACTCAATGGACAGGAGGGTTTTTTCATGTGTTTAAAAAAATTTATAACAAAGGCAACTGCAGGACCACATGGAAAGGATGCTTTCTGTCAAAAGAGAATACGAGAAAAACTGGATATTCATGTTGGAATATAAAAACTTTACGATTCTGCACATTATACTACAAACAAAAACTGTCTTTAGGTAGACTGCTTATCTAAATATACAATGACTATCTTCATAACCCCAAATATTTAAAAAATTGTTAAACATTACCTCAAAGAGTAGTAGTCCTAAAGGAAAAGGCTATTAGTCTTCAGTAACAATTAAGAACTTTAGGTCATCAAAATACACCTCTAAGAGAATGAAAAGGCAAACCACAGAGTAGAAGAATTTAAGTTACAATCTCTGAGGGGATACACTCCAAAACCCCCGGATCTGTGGGGACAGAGTGCAGCTTTCTTAGTACGCATTGTTCCCCATTGGGCGTTCATGAAGCAACTCGCTCTGAGTGAGCGTGCCCAGTGGTGCCGCGTGGGAAAGTTCTCTCTGGTCACAGTGAATTTTTTCATAAAAGCAGTTGTGCTTGAACCTCGTTTTTTGTGATAACTGATTTAAGAGAACAGCGCGAGGCTGTGAAATTATGTTTCCTGTTTGGGAAAGATACTGTAGAAACTGCTGTGATGTTGAACACAGCTTACAAGGACAGCGTTATGGGAAAACTCAAGTGTACAAGTGGTTTTCTTGTTTCAAAAAAGGTGAAATGTCAATTGATGACAAAATTTGTTCTGGACATCTGTCAACTTCCCTGAATGGACAAAAATGTCGATTTGTAGTGTATTTGGAGTTTGTTCCACCAGGTCAGGCTGTTCTTAAAGCTTTCTATTTAGAGGTTGGCCTGATTTGTGCCAGACAGGGGAATGGTTTTGCCACCACCACAACATACAAGCCATCTCGGTGTGCCAGTTTTTGGCAACAAAACAGCATGCCTCTCTTGCCCTATGCACCTTACTCTCCTAACCTGACTTCTTTTTGTTTCCGTGAATGAAGAGGGACATGGAAGGACAGCTATTTGATGACACAGAAGAGGTGAAGAAAAAAACTAGGCAGGTGCTGTCAGCCATCCAAACAGATGATTTTGAAAAATGTTTCCAAGAATGGAATCGTAGATCTGACAAATGTATTAAGTGTAATGCAGAGTCCGTTGAAGGTGATAAGGTTGTTTTGTTAAAAAAATTAAATACATAGTAGCTTTGAGCGAAAAATTCTGGCTATTTTGGGGTACTCCTTCCTAAGTAGCCAGAGCAAAGGCCTTGCATTCAGAATTCATAAAGAATTCCTGTAGATTTTGGAACCGATCACAAGGATCTACATATAACCCCCTCCCTGGGGGACAGACAACAGAAATGTGGGTGAAGGGAGACATCGAAAGTGTAAGATATGACAAAATAATAATAATTTATAAATTATCAAGGGTTCATGGAGGGGGGACAGCGGGGAGGGAGGGGAAAAATGAGGGGCTGATACCAAGGGCTCAAGTAGAAAGCACATGTTTTGAGAATTATGAGGGCAATACAAGGGATGTATCTATGGATTGTGATAAGTGTGTATGAACCCCCAATAAAATTATTTTTAAAAATTCCTGTAGATAATCAGAAAATAGCAGTCACCCCAATTGATAAAATGAACAGGTTCTTCAGAAATGAGAGTTGATATCCAAGAACTCAATACATTTATGAACAGCTTTTTTATTAGATTCACAGCACATAAAAGCAAATTAGAACCTATTAGAATGGCCACAACTAAGGAATGTAATGATATAAGTAGAGAGAAACAGGGAACCCTTATACACTGTTCAGGTAGTACAATAAATTTGTGGAAGGATGTTGTGCATTATCTACTGAGGTTGTGCATAGTGTTGCTATGGGTTGGAACCAACTCAATGGTACTTTAACAACAACAACAATGAAAGCTGAAGATACACATATCTTATGATCAAACAATTCTACTCCTATACATATATCCCCAATAAAAGTGTGTAAGTTTATAAAAAATACCTATCTAAGAAGGTTCATAAAAAAAATAAGGTTCACAGCACCAATATTCACAAGCCCCCAGAACACGTCCCAAAATTGGTACCATTCACCAAATACCATAGACTAATGTAAATGAGCAACAACTAAATACAACATAAAAGGTCAGAGTTCTACTTTGTTGGAAAAACAACAAAAGAAATGGAGGAAATAATTAACATAAAAACTAGGTTATTACTTACCTTTAGGGAAAGAGAAAAGATTGTGATTGAAAAAGGAAAAATTCAAGGGGAGCTAGTAATGTTCTGCTTCTTGGTTTTGGGGGTGGCATGTGGATCTTCCCTTTATAACAGCTTATTACGCTGTGTGAGGGAGCCCTAGTGGTGTATGCCTTGGGCTGTTAATCACAAGGTTAGCCAGTTCGTAACCACCAGCCACCACCATGAGAAAGAAAGATGAGGCTTTCTACTCCTGTCAAAAGTTACCGTCTCGGCAACCCACAGGGACAGTTCCACCCTGTCCTATAGGGTCACTATGAGACGGAATCGACCGATGGCAGTGAGTGAGCAACGCTGTGTGGACATGGATGCCTCTACCTTTCTCTCTCTGTTGTATTTTACAATAAAAAGATTTGGTAATTTATACAGATATGCTAACATCCTTTGACTAACATGTGAGAGTAAACCGATAGGTTTCTGAATTGAATGGTGGAAAATGGATGAGAAATGCGCCATTTCAGAAATAGAAACTACTGGTCTACCCCAAACGATGAAGTGAAGGTTGAGAAGCAGCTTTCAGGCTAACTCATCCAAAGGTAAAACAAGCACCGGAATGAAAATCAGGAGGATCGAGTTGCTGCTTCACTTTTCATTCTAAGATCAGGAAGTAAAGATTATTTTAAGAAAGGGGCCTCAAAAGAGAAAGTCAGTCTGCAAATTTAACAAAAGATGACAGCAGAAGTTGCTAACGTGGGAATGATAGAGCCAGCGAAGAGGCTTTGGAGTTAATAGCAGCACACTACACTCTCAATAAAACTCCACAGTTAAGCATGACCAGTCAGACTGACTGGTTTATAAATTTATATGGAATTTATAAATTCCATGACATCTTCCTAGTACATCTGTTCTGGACTATTTATAATGAAGCCAAATGAATAATTAAAATTTGATATACTATAAAGAGCCACAGAGAAGTGGAAAAATCTGAGCGAATTCCTTGTATCCACTTCCCAGTATTCAACAAAAGGACTGCCTTCCTTCAGTGTTCACACTAGCACCTCACCTTGGGTTAGCTGAAGAAAAGGAAACGGCTTTCCAGGTCAGATCAGATCTCTCTCTGAAGCAAGCAAGCAAGCATCAAACAAAGGCAAAGTTTCGAAAAGATGAAACCTCGAGTCCAGAGATTCCTTAGAAAACCCAAAGATTATCATTAAAAAAAAAAAAGTGTGTACCTACAGCTGTTAGAAACATGGGTGCATTAAACCTGGGTGTGCTTAAAACAGCAAATAAACTTGTACACTGTTAAAAAATGAATACATCAATTTACTAACAGTAGTTTCCTCCATGGTAAATTTATGGATAATATACTTTCTGATGCTTTAACCTCTCTCCCTCCAAAAAAGTATGACACGACTATTTCTTTTTCAAAATGGGTATTTTTCAGATGAATGTTCACTATAGTGAACATTTTCAGCAGCTTTATAAAATTTTCAGCAGTTTTACCCATAATTGTTTTTATATCATCAGAGCTAAAATTAGCATGGAGAGAAGGCAAATTAATATTTTTCTGGCATTAAACTAAAAATGGACTTGACCTTGTGGACACCCTGAACAGGAGTCTGGGGACAACTTTCCCAAGTGGTTTATTAAATTCTGTACTTGTTTTTCACTGGATAACCATTTTTTTCCTATTTATTCATAGGGAATGCTCTTGTATTTTTCAGGGAAAATTAGTCTGTGATAAGATTTATAAATATTTTCTCATGATGTATGTTTCCTTTTGATCATTTTTGTCCTGTAGCATATATTTTTAAAAATTCTGTTGACTACTTATCATGTGGTTGAACCTGTTTACCTTTTAATAGTTTTCACATAACAAAACCACCTTTTCCGCTCCAAGATGATAATATTTGTTTTTTGTTTTCCTATTACAATAGGGATTTTTATTGCCTCAGCTTTGAGAGATCACAGTCTTGGACGTAAGTATAGAAAAATCTGTAAAACTATATATACTCTAATCCTTTCCTGAATAGGTATTTCAGTGACTTCCAACCTTAAGACTCTGGAAGCAAATTATTACTAAGATGAAGATATGAGCTACAATTGTCTTCGAATCTTAATAATTAAGTGTAAGGTCCCACATATAAAAATAAATATTGAACTTTCCAATTCCTCACAGCCCACTACTTGAGTTACTAGGAAAGACCAGGCCACTACTACCAAGCGTGCCACAGATGGCACAAGATTCTGAGTAGTCCAAATTAGGGGGAAGTTTATTATGCCTTCTGGGAGCCATTCTCTGTTTCCACAGAAAAATTAACTGGTACTTAATTTCACCTCCTCAAAATAGGAGGAGATAGGATTCCTTTCTTGTTTTTGCTAGCTGAAGAGCCAATCCCTAGTTTAAAGAAAAAAGTTTCTACAGCTTCAAAAAAGTTGCATTTAGGAAACAGTTATTTTCCAGCTAACTGAGCAGCCAACTAAGTCCACATGGAAGAAGCACACCAGCTTGTGTGAACCAAAGATGACAATAACAAAATGCAAATAGGATGAAGTAAAAAGTATCTGAGCTTAAATTGTGAACACCCAATGTGTAGAAATAAGGCTTTTGAAGGACAGGGGAGCCCAAAGCCCACCTGCAGAGCAGGGAGTCGGATGAAGCCTCTGGCAGACCCTCTCTAGCCACAGGCAAGCGGCTGGAACAGCTTGCCTCTCAGATCGAGATCACTATAGTACGGATTACGCTGGATCAAACATGATACTTGGTCAGTTGACCTCCCTCTTGACCCAACCTGAATTTGTTCTAGGCACAAGTATTTCTTGCATGTACCATGCCAAAAATTTCTTCTCTGGCTTTTAAAATCTTGATGGTGGCCTTTTCTTTCTTACTCATTATTTGTATTTTAATCTTTATTATTTTATCCTTAACTGGCATTCCATGATGTTCACCTTCCCGACACAATCACTGAAGACAAAGCGAGTGCATAAGCAAATGTGGTGAAGAAAGCTGATGGTGCCCGGCTATCAAAAGCTATAGCATCTGGGGTCTTAAAGGCTTGAAGGTACACAAGCAGTCATTTAGCTCGGAAGCAACAAAGCCCACATGGAAGAAGTACACCAGCCTATGTGATCACGAGGTGTC
>NW_022111379.1:7158604-7196355 GCF_000313985.2 Echinops telfairi
TTATTTTTTTCATTTCTTACACTGACCGGTGTTTCCCTTTACCCACTTTTCTGTTGTCTGTCCCCCTGGGAGTAGGGGGGTGATATGTAGATCAGTGGTTCTCAACCTGTGGGTCGAAACCCCTTTTGGGGTCGAACGACCCCTTCACAGGGGCCACCTAAGACCATCAGAAAACACATATTTCACAATATATAATTACATATTGCTTTGTGATTAATCACTATGATTTAATTGTTTAACTTTTAACAATGAAAATACATCCTGCACATCAGATATCTACATTATGATTCAAAACAGTAGCAAAATTAGTTATGAAGTAGCAACAAAAATAACTTTAAGGTTGGGGGTCACCACAACATGCGGAACTGTATGAAAGGGTCATGGCATTAGGAAGGTTGAGAACCACTGACATAGATCATTGTGATCGATTCCCCCATTCTCCCCTACTTTCCCCTTACCCTCCTGGTTTTGCTACTCTCAATATGGGTCCTGAGGGGTTTATCTGTCTTGGATTCGCTGTTTAGCTCTTATCTGTACCTGTGTACACTCTCTGGTCTAGCCAGATTTGTAAGGTAGAATTGGGATCATGATAGTAGGGAGGAGGAAGCACTGAGGAACTAGAGGAAAGTTGTATGTTTCATCAGTGCTACACTGCACCCTGCCTGCCACCAGGGCTCTTATAGCCCTTCTAAGGACCCTGAAATTATGTCGATAAAACTGTTATGGGACATACTGACTCTTACAGTAGGCACATTACAGCAATGGCAGAATGGTTCCTGTGGATCTCTTCTCCTGGCACCTAAGTAGGCCGATGATAAATCCCAGATGGCACCATGGATTGGTACAAGGATCCTAGCAGGACAGCCCGTCCTTATGCTGTCTGTCAGCATGCTGTTTCCTGCCCCATGTCCCTCTAAGTAGCCCATTGTATCTTAATGAATCTGAAAGTTCAGTTGCGTCTCAGAAGTCCTCTTCTTTCCATCCTGGTGAGTTTTGGGATCAACCAATGAGAAGACTCATTTAGGGAGAACTGACACTTAAAAAAAAAAAATCTAGCTTTCTGTTTCAAAACACGTTTTTAACTCTTCTTTTGCAATATTTGGGGTTTTAAGCAATTCTTGGTAAATCTTTGACATTTCTTGTTAAAAGTATTCCTTGGTATTTATGTTGTCATTTTAGTGTGTCTAGGTACTTGCTAATACAAATGATCACTTTCTTACTATGCTATCAAACGGGCTGGCTGTTAGCGGTAAGCCTCCGTTGAGTGCAACAATTCCATCTTCTGCTACAGCTTACGAAGGTAACCATGACTATGAGTAGAAAACACATCATAAAGTTCTGTTGGTGAGTGTGGTAGGTGACTGGAGAGAACCAACCACGTAGCGGGAAGGGATGCTACACAATGAGGGTAGGGAACCTAGGGGGACACTGGGTGGGCCAGATTTTAGGTTTCTGGATAGACACTACAAATTTGTTTCTACCCAACCTTCGGTGAAACAGGCCATGGACTAAGCACCAGGAGAATCATGAAAGCTGATCATAATGCTGGGGCTACACCAGAAGCACTTAACACAGAGGCCCCGCTGAATGAACTGAACCCTGCCTTGAAGCTATCTGCACCCTTGGACTGAGGGTTAGGGTCCTTGGACAAGAGAGAAAGCATAGAGTGGCATATGGGTGTTGTTGTGAGTTACACATATCATGACAACCAAAGTAAACCTGAGATGTGCAAACCCCATGGACAAGCAGAGGGGGTCTAGGTTCCATCTAGCCCCAATTCAAGAACAGTTAGTTCTGATAACATGACCCTGCTCAATATTCACCTTCAGGAAAGGATCACTAAAAATAAGGGTGCTATAGCAAAAAAAAAATAAAAAGATGAAAAAGCAGATGGTGCCCAGCTATCAATCAGAATAGTGTCTGGGGTCTTAAAGGCTTGTGTTCAAACAAGCAGCCATCTAAGCAAGAAGTCAACTAAGTACACATGGAAGAAGCACACCAGCTTGTGTGATTCAAAGACGAGAATTAAAAAATTTGAATATGGTGAAGGGAAAAGTATCAGAGCTGAAATTATGAACACCCAATTTGTAGAAGGCTATGGGGGACAGTGGAAGCCCAAACCCATCTGTAGAGTATCTGGTCAGACTGAGTCGTTGCAGATCTGCTCTAGCCACAAGCAAGAGTCTCGAACATGCTTACGATCAGACTGTAATCTTGAATATGCTGAACTGAACTTGGTATTTGGCCAGATGACCTCCGTATACACCTGACCTGAATTGGTTCTGGGTGTACGTATCCCTGACCTGTTTCATGACAAATTCCCTCCCTGGCTTTTGGAAGGGTGCTGAGGCTCTTTTCTTTCCGACTCTCTACTTGTAGTTTGGTCTTCACAGTAATTTTACCCTTACCACTTTATCTCAATTTTATTTTTATTGTTTCTATTAGGTTTCCCAGCTTGTGAAGCACAGGAGGAATGGATGGGAGATGCAAGGGTAAGGAATGCGTGGTAGGGAAGGTAAGGGGGTTTCAGGAATAAAAAATGAAGGCGGAGGGGGTAGGGAGCACTAGAACTGACTGTGAATGCACAACTCATTTTAAAGGTGATTTAACCATAGGAGAGTGGTGTTCTAAAATTGACATGGTAATGATTGTACAATTCTCTTTGATATGACTGAATGATTGAACTCCTGCATTGTATGATATGTAAGTTATGGGCCAATAAAACTGTTTTTAAAAATGTACATCACAAATGAGGCCTAGAATTTTTGTTTCTTCTGAAAATGCTCTAAGGCTCAGAATGGAGAATGGACGCTAGGAGGAGTCCTAGGCACGATCATGGGCACAAAACAATGAAGCATTACGAATCAAAGGAAGCCTAGGGACTGCCAGAAAAGACCTTGGTGATTATGCAAGCTCATAAGCAGACAACAACCCCCCAAACCAGGGGCTGTAGACTGGGTTCCTGCTTACGGTGGCCCACGTGGGGCAGAGTAGAATTGCGTCTATAGGGTTTTCAGTACCTGTGTTCTATGAACTAGACAGCACGCTGGTGCAAAGTTTCAAATCTGAATTTTTTTTTTTTAAGTGCTCTAAGAGTGACTTGAAGCTACTTAACATTGCTTTCACTTTTAGGATATAAACACTAGACCTGGAGCTAAGCAATCCTTTCCTCCTACCAGTTATAACGACTTAAAAGGCCAATCAACACCAACTCTCTGTCTCAACTTCTGTATGTTGTATTTCCTAAACAAACGAACAAATCACCCATATAACTCGTCTCTTCTTTCACATACAGTATAAACCCTTGCTGTTGTTGTTAGTTCTCCTGAGCATATTCTGAGTCACGGTAAGTGCACATGCGCAGAGAACTGCTCCATGCCAGGCCTGTTTTCCGAGGCATCTGCAGGTGGGTTCAAACCACCAACCACCCACCTAGTAGTAGAGTGCTTAATTATTTGTACTACCCAGCGACTCCTAGTAATCTTTCTATTTTCTTACTTCTCACCTTCAGCCTTTCCTTCTCCAAATAACCTGTCTCAGGACTCCCGTTACTAGATGCTACTCTAGCTCTTCCACTCCTGTGGCATTCTATTAGGATTCCCTACTTAATTTTCCTTCCTGTTTGTCAGCATCTGGGTGGTTAAAAGATTCCAAGGCTTTGAAAAAGATGTTTCTTTCAGAGAGACTAAGGAATTGTTTTCTGTTGTCCTTTTATCTACTCGCCTCAAATCTCCTGTATCTAACCCTCCTCCCCATTGGCTCTGCATACTTCCTGCTGAAGGGAGGGTTTTTTTCTCAGGCGGAAGTTATGCCACTTGGATACCATAATGCCCTTTGTGAGGGGTTCGGGGAAAAGAAAAAGAGTAGGGGTTTGGTTGTGATGTTCTCAAAGATAACACGACGAAACAAAAAGAACACTTCTATAGATGAGAAAATCTTCCTCCTCTGAGTCTGATTCTTGGTACATCAGGTCATCTGAATGTGAACAGTGGACTTAGACACCATGAGAGGGATGTCAGCCCCTTCGCTGGAGTGGAATCACGGAAGCTCACAATAGGAGTATCTGTGTTCTTGTCTTCGGTGCTCTTTAGTGCTACCACTTTTCAACGGATTCTTCAGCGTTCTGATTATTAGCACTTTCTTGGGAAAGGGGAGCTTGACCTCTTTTGGGGTAGTCAACTGCAAAGTTCCACCTGCAGATGTATTTATCAACATTATAGTAGTTACATAATCTGCTGTCAATTTGAGACTTAAGAGTAAATGGGTGGAGTTTAGCTAGTCAATATCAATTTGAGACTTAAGAGTGAAAGGGTGGAGTTTAGCTAGTCAATCACGTCATGGTTTGATGACCTCATTTGGAGGCGCAAAGCAGATAAATAGCTCACTGGAGGTGGGACACACGCTCACTCCCTGCGACACATTCCTGTTGAGAAGACACATGGAGCTACACTAGACTAGAGCCCTGGAGCTGAAGGAGCCATGTGGAGACCCCTGCCAGTGCTGGGATGCTTCCACTGACACTGGATCCACAAGACTTTCCACCCACTGGCCTGTGATCTTCCTGCACTCAGTGTCATTGCATGTGTTTGCATGAATCTTAAGAGGAATTTACAGACTGGTACTGACCATATGGGCTAATATTGAACTTATGGACTTCATCTGGACTGAGCTGGGATGATTTCTCACTATTCAATTGCTCTTGTATATAAAGCTCTTTCTTATACACATATGAATATCTCTACCCAGACTAACACAAACATTAATACAGAATTACAGGTATGCCCATTTTTTATAGACGCATGCAGATAAGTTTTTCAGCAATGGCAGAAGCTCCAAAAGTCACAAGTATTGCCACACAACATCAGCAGAGCAGGAATAAGCTGAAACTATTTAGAGCAGTTTCGAAAATCCACACTAAGTAATTAAAGTAGCAAATGGTACTTTTTTTTTTTTTTTTCAATTTCTTCATCATTAGCTTTAGTGGTTGGAATTGGAAGACTCGCCATAGTAAATCCATCCATTTACCCCAATTTGATACAAAAGAAATCACAATTTCTGCCATACTCCAGTAAGACTTTTTGTAAATACAGACAATACAATTCTAAAACATATGTATGGCAAAAGAATTATAACAGCTACAATGATTTTGAAAAAGAAGACTGAATTGGGAAGAATCAATACATAAGCTAATGGAATAGAACAAAATTCATTGCCACTGAGTGCAATGGTACTATTTTTAAAACTGGAATGTTGTTTCTAAAATGCCTTTCTTTGAACAAACATTTGTTCAGTTGGGTACAGTATGAAAAACAGCACTTAGCGGTCAACATTTCTGATGTGCTAGATATTAAATATCAATTTTAGTTTGGACATAGAAGTGCTGGTGTATAATGTAATTTGGACGTTTTTTATAGATTAGTAAAACATGTCAAGTGATAGACTTCATATTATATTAGTATAAGTTGTGCTAAATCAATTATTTATGCTTGAAAGCAAACATTCACAAATAATCATTTATTATGGAAAAGGCATAAATGGGTTGATTGTGAGATTATTGTGTTATTAAATCTCAGTCTAGGAATAATCTAGTTAGAGATGATTTTTCTTAAATCTAATCACCACCATCCACTTAATAACAGAAGCCGCATTCAATTTATTTCAACATTTAACAGATTTCAATGATGATTGAAAAGTATTAATATATAGCACGCCAAGAGCCGCCTAACCAATATTACATACAGCTGCCAGAACTTCCCACCTCTCATCTGTCTTTCTTCAGAATGTTACACCAATTACCTAAGAAAGGACACACGTTCTTTTAGGTGACAACATTCTTCTACTTAAAACTTCAAACAGAGGAGAAAATTCAAAATTCTTCCTGCCACACAGTTAAAAATCCATCTTTCTGGCAATTTCTGCCCCTTCCATTCCGGCTCTAGATGCTCACGATGGATGCCTCATGCTTTCTTGCCTCTGCAATTGCCTTCCACTCTCCATTTCTCCATCTGTTACGCTACTACTCATCTTTCAACATGTAACTCGAACCATTTCTCACATTAGCAATAATATACTCTTTTTTTTAATAATATACCTTTCACAAATGAATTTGATCTTTCAATAATGAAAAGTCATTATTGCACTCAATTATAATCTCTAGGACCAGCTTAAAACACCAAGAAAGAAAGGTGTGTGTGTGTGTGTGTGTGTGTGTGTGTGTGTGTGTGTGTTCTATGACTACGGAAAAAGGAGTCCTGGAGGTGCAAGGTTGGTGGATGAACCCCAGCAACTGTTGTTCATGAGAAAGATGAAGCTTTTCTGCCCTGATAAAAAGTTTAGTCTTGGAAACTATATAGAGGGTCGCTATGAGCCTAAATTGATGCTCCAGCACAGCGGTTCTCAACCTTCCTAATGCCGCGACCCTTTAATATAGTTCCTCATGCTGTGGTGACCCCAACCAGTAAATTATTTTCATTGCTACTTCATAAGTGTAATTTTGCTATTGTTATGAATCGAGTGACCCCTGTGAAAGGGTCGTTTGACCCAGAAAGGGGTCGCGACTCACAGGTTGAGAACTGCTGCTCTAGCAGTATGTGGTTAACTCATGAAGGTATGAAAACTATTGGTTTGATTAAATTATTTGTCATACATAGGTGAAAACTCAATGGATCTACCATAGATTTAACCTCTATATTCAATTTCATAAATGCTTACTATCTTAGATACAGTCTTGCTCTTAACAAGGTAGACCCCAAAGCCATTCTACTACATAAACATGTAAAAGGTGGTAAGGGGCATTTTTCTTCTTGTTCCAAAACTGTGGCTAAGGCTTAAAGCTGAGGATAATTAAGCACTCTTGCTCCTACCTTCAAAGAGCCAATGGTAGCCGGTGCTACTGGGATTTCACTACACTATAGTATCACAATCCATGCAGCCTTTCCCCCCAGGGATTACTGAGAGGCTCCAGCTTAATGAACCAGCCTTATCATCAATATTGTAACACTCTCCTTCAGTGTGAAACAAAGCTGAGAAGGAATAAGGTAGGTATGAAAAAGAGACTATTCCCTCCCTTCTTTAGGGAATAAGTACTAATAAGTACTAATTCAAATCAAATAAGTACTAATAAATACTAATCCAATCAAGGTTGACATCAACTGAAAGGGAGACTGGAATTTCACTTTCCTTGTTTTGGCAAAAGCATTACTGATTTGCCCCTTGGTTACATATGGAGAAAAGAGAAATGAGGCGAGGACATGATGAAACATGGCCTCTCCTTGAGTTTTTGGATCCCAAGAAGTATTAAAAAAAAAAAGAAAACTTCCCTTCAGAGTACCTGTGGGTCCAGGAGTTGGGAGGTAGATTTTGATTGGGTAAAGTTTTGAGATGAAAAATGTCAGTCACATGGTGTGAATGCCACCCATCAGAGTCTACCCAAAGATGTCACCAAATCTTTCAAGGAGATATCGATGCCTATGGAAACGGAATAGGGTTGATCTCATCGTAAGCAGGGCAAGCTGGAGCTATATCACCTGACAATGAGGCAGAAGAACCGTGTAGAACAAAGCTTAAGAGGACTGCCACCTCAACCCTGGGATAGCATGCATAACTCGGCCTCCCCGATTACTCTGCTGGGTCTCAACAGCAGAAGGGGGAAAGGCACAAAGAGGAGAGGACACATATGTACTAACAGAACTTACCCATTCCTCTCAAAGCACCAGCCCCACTAAAGTCATGTGCCTGGAGTAGGGTCTAGACTGTGACTGAAGTTACAATATGAAGAAGACTCCGTCTTCAATAGTGCAATGAGATGAGAGTCTTTGAAAAGTATGGACGAGTGACAAGATGATACTGAAATCATTGTCATCCAGAAGGAAAGGGGAGTTTGACATGGCAGAGTTGGGAGGTAGTTACTGGACAAAAAACCCAAAACTACGCTGTATTTATACCCAAATGAGGGTCCTCAAGGAACTTCTTACTCAGAGATGGATAGTCTCTGAAACCCATTTCTGCATAAATGAGTTTTCTTAGACTTCCAGCTCTCCATTTTTTAATAATCAATGAAATAAGTATAATAAGTTCTACTATACTGCAATATTTAAGGCGAGAACAAGTCTATTAACTTGCTCCCTCCTATTTGCTGTTCTACCTCGATACATGCTGAGTAAATAAGAGTAAAAGCCATATTTCTGTCTGGGAAGATGCCATCAAAGTCACAGATATGAATGAACAAGTAAGCATTAATAGTTAAGGGGAATATCTTAAATGGATATAGGTGTTTCAAATAATAGAGTAGGGAAGATTCATGGGAACAAAGCTCTTAGAGTAGAAGTTAATTTGGTATCAGAATGCACTCAACTTATTTTAATGATTCAACAAAGAAATCCACAGAGAGAATGCATTTTTCCTATGTAATAAGTCAGTATTTTAAGTGGTCTACCTGACAAAGAGGAGAAACCAGTATACTACAAATAGATGCTGTTCAATTGCATGACACAGATGAAGGAAAAGAGTAAGAGAAAAGGAATTGGAGGCTGGCCAAGAAGTAGCACCTCAACTGGGGTTGTACATGGAGGATGGACAGGCATGAATGACAGACAGGGAAGAACAACTCCTGGATGAATGAGAGACAATAATGTAAAGTGGCTGTGACACATTGCAATATTAATACATACCGAGACTGAATTGCGGGTAATGCTCATAAATCTAACTGCAATTAGTACAGGTTTCTGGATTAGGAAGGACATGAAAAGGAAAGCAGAGGGTTAGAATGCACGTCATTGTCCCATTCACAGAGAAGGCTTAATCTTTCAATGGACTGAATAGATCCATCTTCTGCAGCATTGTCGAAAAAGCACAAGCTGTCATCTGCTTTGAAAAGTTCTGTTGTAGTAGGAGGCCACTTCCTTTGCTCCCTTCCCTTCCTCCCTACCAAAATGGGCCTCTCAGTACTGAGCTCAGGAACATTCATGCTACCAAAAGAGTTTCACTTTTAAATGGGGTTTTTGTTTCTGGGGAAAAGATTCCAATAGTATCCCATGATGAATTTTTTTCAGTACCCTTACTGCCTGGGAAAAATGTATGTTTGTATTAGCTTTTAGAGAAGACCCTTCACTTAAGTTATCAACAAACCTTTGTAAGCATTTGTTCTGTGCCAGGCAATTTAAAATGTAAAGGAAGAAACGGAGCCATTTTTATGTTGGTCAAGCATAAGCTATAAAGGCTGCTGGGACTCTGGAGAGGTCTGGGCAGAATGACCGGGAAGACTGCTTCTCGTAGAGATTTCTGGGGACCCTGAGTGGGTGTCCATCACTGTAATTTTACTTTACTGGGGAGAATGGCAGGGATCAAATGAACAACAATCAAAGTTTAATGCAGCACCAGTTCTCCAGTAATCCAGCCCCTATTGAACACTGGTCCATGAGAACCAGGATTATTGATATTTAGGTCACTATTTACAAAGGGAGGAATTAGACAGAAAAGTGGGCAAATGGAGGAAATAAATTATCAAAATAATCATCCATAAAAGAATCTTTGTTTTTATAATGGTAGACTCATACACGAAATTCCACGTCCTTCTGAACCACACTCTTACAAATGACGACTTTTCTATATTCCAGGAGTACCCAAAAAGGACATGGGTAAAGTTGGAATAGATGGTGGAAGGAAACGGAAAAAAAGTTAGGATAGGTTTGTTTTCCTGGGAAGAGCAGGAAAAGAAAATAGGGCAGATTATGAAGCCACCAATGTTTCATAAAAAATCTGATTTTAAAAGTTCTAGACTTTTAATTGTACACAAAACTAGAGACCTAAAAGATCAAGCATGAGGGAATCATAATGCCTTGGGATTTGGTGATTCTTTTTACTTGTTCCCCATGAAAAGATCCTGAAATAAATCCCTCTGTATACCACAAACACATACTTAAAACCCCAGGAGCCCGCCCCCCGCCGGTCTGATTGCATGTCCTGCATCTTACCATTGATCTCCGAATCAGGGACAACCTGGTCTTTGCCTTAGTCTCAGCAAATTCCAGGCTACTGATATCTTTGAGGCGAGCCTTGTATTTATTCATCTGTTCGACAACAATCAGCTCCACACAACTGAAGAAGAGAAAAGGAGAAAACTGGTAAGGGGGGAAGGAAAACAAGTAAAACGTAGCACCTACAGACAGACTATTTTTCAGCTCATTGTGGTAATAAGGTTGGGAAGAGAGAAACAAACAAAAAAATTCTTTCTTTCATGAGCTCAGAGACAGCTTGTAGCATGATAGGTCACAATTTTAGTATTGAAATACTAAACCAAGGGATTCAGAACTGTGAGACCAAATTTTAAGAAGATATGAAGTACATCATTGGATAAAAATAGAAGTTAATTTTTTTTAAGAAACTATAGGCAGTCTTAAGCAAGCACCACATTAAAAAACCAAGTTCCTTCAAAATTAATTATACTCAAATTGAATAGAATTTAAAGGATTTTTTCATCTCCAGTATATGAAAGTCTAACAGTTTCTGGATTTTCATACATCCCTATCTTCTTTAAAACATCTGAATTTAAGAAATCACTCATTCTGACTAGACCAGAGGATGTACACTGGTATAGACAGGAATTGGAACCACAGGGAGTCAAGGGCGGATGATCTCTTCTGGACCAGTGGTGAGAGTGGCAATACCAGGAGGGTGGAGGGAAGGTGGGTTGGAAAGGGGGAACCGATTACAGGGATCTACATATAACCTCCTCCCTGGGGGATGGACAACAGAAAGTGGGTGAAGGGAGACATCAGACAGTGCAAGATATGACAAAATAATAATTTATAAATTATCAAGGGTTCATGAGGGAGGGGGAAAATGAGGCGCTGATACCAGAGGCTTAAGTGGAGAGCAAATGTTTTGAGAATGATGAGGGCAATTAATGTACAAATGTGCTTTACACAATTGATGTTTGCATGGATTGTGATAAGAATTGCATGAGCCCCTAATAAAATGATTTAAAGAAAAAAAAAATCAGGCATTATGTTTGAAATCTGGATGAATTGACTACATTGACCCTGCCCAAAGCCCCAGAGGTCTTCCAGAGAAGATGGGACTGTCCTTACGTGGTCGTCTTACTGATGTCCTGCACACTTTGTAGTGGGTCGGTGGTGTCAGGGCAGCGGAGAATGCAGGGCGCAAACACAATGGCCAAAGCATTAGCAGACATTCGATTAGTGTCTTCCTGCAGAGCAATCCTGAGGAAGGGAGGAAAAAAACAGTGAAAAGAGGAGAATAGCCTGGAGGTAGGCAGAAGAGATGAAAGACAGACATTCTGAAGGCAGCAATCTCAAGGTACAGGCAGGATAGCCACATCAGTGTAAGGGGGACACTCTATTTTCCCCAAATTGTTTCTCTGCCTCTGGACAATGCTCTATCACTTGGTTCCTTCTCCAAAGTAATCTAGGTCAGCCGACAGTGTATCGAGGGAAATTCATTACCTACTGCTCAAGGACTACACCACCCATCCAAAATCTCTGAGGACTCAAACATAGAGGCTTTCTTATACACACATGAATGTCTGTGAATTTGTTTCTCTAGTCAACCCAGACTAACACAGAGGCTTTTAGATAGTAACAAAAAGAAGGATTGCTTTTTTGCCAATAACATCTGATATTTACACTCACGGAAAGAAAGACCACGCCTGAAGGCCCTTTGGTCAAACTATTTCTGAGCACCATGAACCTACCACCCATGAATTAGGTTTTATCAACAAAAATGTGATCCTTTCTAGTTGAGGAATTTAATAATAAGCGAGGCTACTGAGTCACCAGGAGGAGAAGGTTGTTACACAGCTAAACTAGGGCATGGAGCTCACCTAGCTGAGGGTTTGCACTCCTAATCACCTGTTTGGTAGGAGAGAGGTTGCCTTTATAGACAGCAAGAAGAGCTGCCAGTTTCCCAAATGGAGGCGCTCTCCTCATACTTGCAGAAGTCCAAGAGACATTATCCAACCTTCCCTGGCTTCTAGAAGTTACCTGACTAGATGAAAGATGAGGCGTTCCAGTGTATTGAGATGAGTTCTAGAGAGCTGGTCAATCACAGAGTATACACCACGGATTGTCTCCTTCCTCTCCTGAAGGCCTAAAAACATTCAGAACAGCACCTTAGATTTCTTTTATGTTACATCATCCTGAACAGATTCTATGTTGCAGAAGAGGCTGGAACCAGAATGTTAGTACTGAAAGCACTTGGGAAAGAAAATTGTATTTCTTTTTGAAAAGACTATGCAGAGATGACAAAAGAAGACTACAGACAATCTTCTGAAGCAATTCCAGAAGCATCAGGAATCTGATTGACCTGGTAAATTACTTCAAGAGGCAATGGGAAGTCTGGAGTGACACGAGTCTGGGAACCACAGGAAGACAGTTGCCAAAACTACAGCTAGAACTAAGGTCAGGCAAAGCAGATAACTGGCATTCAGGACTGAAATGGAAATTCCACACATCTGAAGCAAGCATGCCTAACTATCTGTAGGAGTTATTCCTTCAAGTAATGTGTCCTTTAAGATGATTCAGAGGGAACAAATAGAAATACATTTGAGATCTCCATCACTGAGGCAGCAGTTACCAAAATGGTACTCAGTGAAAACGGACCTGCATATTAAGAATTACAACATTTAATTTTGTTGAATGAAAAAGGAACGCTGTAATAGGATGTATGGAAAATGGGTATGATCTTCCATGGACTCTGAAGAAAACTGGAGGCTTAGAATTTGTCCGTTTCCCTCCCTCACCCTTTCAGAGAGAGGGAGTGGTATATGGATGGCAGAGGAAGAGCAACTGACAGTTGCCACTCAAATCCCTCTGCTTGAAGAGTACATTCACTAAGCACGTTTCAATCTACTTCCCAAAAATCTTGGCTACAGGGATGGGATAGAAAGCTCAAGGTTTTTTAGCCATTTTGTGGCAGACTGATTCATTATTATAATGAACCAATGTTATTGTAGTCAGTCCCCTGGGAATTTGTACTCGTCCCTTGGGATTTAAGCACCTCTGGGCAGACTTTCTTCAATATTCTACATACCCACAGAACTAAGAAACCACACTTCAAAACCTTCTAGACTTGGGAGTAAAATAGGCAGTCAAACTGTTATAGCGTTCTTGCCTAAATTTGCGATGTAAATGAACATAAACCAATCCTTAAATCTTCTACTTAATTTTTTAATCTACCGTACATACTCAAGTATAAGTCGACCCAAATATCAGCCAAAGCACTTACTTTACCACAAAAACTGCATTAAAAATGTGCTGAAAAACTCGGCTAATACTCGAGTATACTCAGTATTTCATAACCCAATTCCTTCCATCTCTTGCATTGTGAGAAGCAAGTAAGGGGCTTATTCACAAAAAAACCGTTCAGGACACGGACAGTTTACTTAGTCTCTCGAGAGTCAACAGGTGAATATGACAGTCAGTATACACTGGTAGTTTTGCACTGACTGTCAAAAACTTAACTTGGTACATAACATAGATTAAAGCACATTAAGGGATGGTTTAATAATGTATCCTGAAGATGGTATTCCTTTTCTAACGTGTGAGAGTAAGGTTTTTTGGTGCCAACATGTCTTCCGTAAGAACATGTGGGCAGTGTTTAGCCTGTCAGTCAGGTCACAGCTTGATTGGAGAGCAACTGAGCTAAATGGCTTGCTGGAGCCATGCCACTCTTTCTCTGCTTTCACCTTCCTGTTGGCAAGCCACATGGAGCAACGCTGAACCTGACAGAGCCCTGGAGACACCATTCCACCACCACTGGATCCACAAGACTCTGCACCCACCGGTCTGTGATCTTCCTGCATTTTAGATCATTGCATGTGGCTACATGAGTCTGAAGAGGGATTTATGGGGACTAGTATCAGAATTATGGGCTGTTATTGGAGTTATGGACTTGATCTGGAGTGGACTGGGATAATTTATTATTATACAATTAGTTTTTGACCTAAAGCTCTTTCGTATACATATTATGAGTGTCCTTGCATTTGTTTCTCTAGTCAACCTGGTCTAACACACCAAGGAAGCCTATGCTTACCCATAGCTCGAAGAAATTCCTCATAGAGTTCAAAGGTCATAAGTGGATTGGGCAAATCACGAAGCCATTGTTTGAAGACACTTGCAATGACATGTATGTTATAGTCATCTAGGTTTACATTCTCAGCATCTATTTAGAGACAAGAATTAGATTATAAAGCCAAAACATGCAAAAAGATTTTAATAATTCATTTAGAATTTTTTTTAATTCATTTAGAATTTATCATCACCAAAAGAATCCTTCATGTTGCTTAAACTGACTACCCCATCTTCCAACAAGCAAATTACAAACTCTGAAGTAGCATTTCTGAAAAAGGAACAGTTGTGCTTATTTACTTTTGTCCAAATCTGTTTTGGAATGATATAGTTGTTTAAAAAGAAAACAAAAACCCCACATGCTTGTATGTTGCAACACAGTTAAGCTACAATAAATGTTTCTAAGTGCTTGCTTTCAAGCTGTGAATCGGTCCATGGAGTGGATGTGTAAGTGACAAAACTTTAGGCGACATATTGATGAGTGGAAAAGAGGCCCAGAGAACATATCTCAAAAGTAAGGCCAATCTTATGTCATTCTTGGAGCTGAAACGGCAGTGTTAACTGCGTTTAACAGATATAAAGGAAACACCTTTATCCTACTTTATGTATAGATTAGAGGATCAAAAAACAAAGGTAAGCGATTTCCACTTGTGTTTCAACCAAAGAGACAAAATCGGCAGTTGACTTTAACTCCAGAACAAAGTCTCTGGTAAGCAGAACTTCCTGATTGAGTTTACTAGATATTTTCTGTTATTATTTCCAAATTAATTAATCACTGAATATAATAGAAAGAAAAACTATAATGAGTATGTTCTTGGCCACCCAGACCAACTTTGTACCAAAGGTTGATTCAAAAACTATTTTCCCCCAATTTTGTTAAAGAATAGAAGATGAGAATGAAGTCAACACCTTGGCTATGTTCCGGGATTGAGATTAGAGTTCTACAGAGACACGTGCTCAGTTGATAGTAACAACTTTAAGTAACTACGTCATCAACGTAGAAAGGAAAGACTACACACAGAATAGAGAGCCAGACTTGAAGTCAGAATAATGGGGACCAACAGGCCACTTCTTAGATTATAGTTCTGAAGATCTTAGTGATGATGAGCCTTTGGGCAAGATCCTCTATGATAGGGATGATAATATACCTAATTTGCAGAACTGTTGTGGAACTTATTACAAAATCAGAACTTTCTATCTTCAACAGGTTGCTATTTAATATTGCTAAACCTTCATTTTCTTCTTTGAAAACCAGTGATAGCACATATTTTGCAGGGTTTTTTTTAATGAAATGAGACTTGTCTGAAAATGCCAAGCAATGCCTTACACCAATGATGTGCTCAATGTATGCTTTCGGAACTGATGGTGTAAAGTCAAGGACTCTTTGGAGTCTTTGCAACATGACAAACAAGCCCCGCAGAGAAAGAAGACTGCATTTTTCTGGCTGCAAATAAAAGATCAACATGTGCTGAAAACCTATGTGCATATATATAAATCCTTATTTAAATCTAAGTATTTTGGTCTTGATTTAGAGGTTGTCTGCGTCTGTAAATGTTTAGTCTAAGAAATCCTGCATAGGCTTGTTCTGCGTTGGAATCTACTCGACAGCAGTGAGTTTGTGTTTTCTGTTTTGATCTTACCTGTATCTAGGCCTTGTCGGAGCTCCTTGATTTTGTTAGTTGAACCAGACTTCCGGTAAATGCCTTCTGTATACAATCCATGCATTTCAATGTAGTTTATTAGCTTCTCCACCACTAATGGAACAGTTCGGTCCTCACTGGTCAAACGAGACAGCTCAACTCCAAATTGTCGAGATGACAACTCTGGGTCATACTAAATGGAAGATCACCTTTTTCACTGATAAATACATCCACACATCTTTAAGTATTAGTGGCTAACCATGCTTAACCATTTCTTTGAGAACTCTTTTTTATTTTCTAGAAGTTTATGAACACAGTTATGAATGTTGGGAGAAAAAAGCAGCAGGGTGTGTGTGTGTGTGTGTGTGTGTGTGTGTGTTTAAAGTGACATGTTAGTTTCAACTCTTTCCTGCTGGGAATCAATCAAGCTTCCCCACCAAAAAAACCCAAACTCACTGGTACTAAATCAATGCTGACTCACTGTGATCCCCTGTAGATTTCTAAGACTGTAACTGTTTATGGGAGTAGAAAGCCCACTCTTTCTCCCACAGAGCTGCTGGTGGTTTCAAACTGCTGACCACATGGATCGTGTAACCAACGTGTAACCACTAAACTGAAAATGGAGTCAGCAGCAACTGGCAACAGTATACCTTTTGAGATTCTCTTCCTGTAATGGTGGGATCTGGACATGAAAGGACAATTAGTCTTGGAATAAGAGGATCATATTGAAAAATTTTGCATCCTTACTATAAGAACTTGACTAGCTAATTTCAGATTGGCCACAAAAATACCACCTTACTATCTCAAAGGGTTGTAAAAATTAAGTTACAGTGAATATGTGCAGCATAGTACCCAGTAAAGGATACATGTCTAATATATTTTTAAAAGAAATAAACCATAATAATTCTTCTTGCAGTGATTGAAACATTAGTCAAATTTCTTTTTTTTTCATTTCTTGCTACCACCACAACACATATACACAAATAAGTCATGTTCTTTAAATGAGATCACTTTTCCTAAGGCATTAACTCCACTGCTATAGAGACCCTATAGGACAGAAGAGAACTGCCCCAGAGAGTTTTTAAGGTTATAAGTCTTTACAGAAGCAGGACGGCCCCTAAGTAGGGTCAAACTGCTGACCTTCTAAGCAGTGTACCACTGACCTTCTATCAGCTAACCATTCTAAGCACTGTACCACCAGGGCTTTTTCCATAAGCACAGTGACGAAAGCCAAAGGGGAGAAAAAAAAGAAAATGCTTGAGGGTGTTAACCAGAAACTTTTAAGTAGTTTGACCAATCAACTGGCTTCATTCGATTGAAACCAACACTCTAAAGAATTAAAAATTACACTTCTTAAAATTAATGTAAACATTAATTTTAGTATTTCAACTGAAATTACAAGTTTCACTTTGAGTCTAGAGTGTTTACTAGGCTCTCTCTGGTGGTGGATTGTACCACCTCAATTGTTTCCTCCTCATCAATGTGAAGGTGCGGTAGTGGCACAGTGGGTTGAGTACTGGGTTGTTAAGAGCAGGATGAGACTGGCCGCTTCTGTAAAACGTTAAAGCCTCAGAAATCCTAGGGAGCAGTTCTACTGTGTCCTACAGGGTCAGACAATGAGTCGGAATAACTGGACAGTAATGAGTTTGGTTTGGGCTATTACTGTGAGATTAGAGAAATGGATTTTCTGGTCAGCGTCTTAGTTTTTGCCCTATTTAGCTGAACTTAAACATTTGGAAAATGCCCGGATGAAAAAAGCTACTCTGAGTTTCAAGCTCACTTCTCCTTATATCTGTATTGTGGCTCCTCAAATTTCAGTGGTATTACACTTTATGTTTTTGCCTTTATAGCTCTAGGAGACAGCTAAAAACATCGCTGGCTTCTCTCTATAACACCCAAAGCTGGAAAATTCCCACTAGGACAAAAACATCTCACAGAAGGTAGATACATTGCTGGCTTCTCTCCCTAACAGCCAAAGCTGGAAAATTTCCACTAAGATAAAAACAGCTCACAGATTGTCGATTCCACCCACTTTAATTCTCTTGCCTCTAGGATCTTAGCTCTTAAAGCCCAATTCGCATGGGCAACAATCTGATGCTTACCAACAAGACATTTTGCAGTGGTTCTCTCAGCAAGAGGACTGGTCCGTCACAAGCTATTCCATCTTAGTTGAAAGCACATGGCTCACCTTTTACACCCCGAACCTCATTTCTCTAGGACTTTGCAATGACTTGTCTACTAGTGTGGAACAAATGCAAATTCTATACATGGACTACAAGCAAGAAGCACATCCATTTACCTAATAGTTCAGATCTGCACAGCACTGTCAGTATATAACTAAGAAGCAACCAATTTTCTTGTAATTATACCACTAAAAGCCTGAAAAACTTCAAAACTGATCAATTCCTTTAAGCATAAGGAACCAGAGAGGGCATGGTTTTCAGTTCTGTGTATCCAAACACGTAAAACCATGTTGGTGAAATTTGCTATTTATGTTTTAACTCTGCTCAACTTTAATTATCATCTACCACTTTATATTTTATGTGTGTGCCTGCAAACCATACTGTCATTTGCTTTTCCCTCAAGATATTGATGTGATCAGACCGACTGTCATGAAGCACCCACTAGCCCAGCAAGGAAAGGAGTGTGAAGGGACTGTTATAGTCCCACTGGAAGAAAAATGATACACACCAAACAGAGAAGAAGTAGAGGAAAAACTCTGTAAATTTCACCTGACTTTAGCCTTATTTTTAAACACCCCACCACCACTTCTGAGCACCATGGGTGACTAATTTACAGGCTCGCCCTTTACAGTGGGAAAGGTAGGTGTCACTAGGGTACCTTTGGTCCTCAATGCACTTGGTCTGAGAAGTGGGTAAACAGCTCCCTTAGAGTCACTCTGTGCCTCATCTTGCTTTTCCCCCATTCATTTGATTTTATTCTCAGTGACAACTCTGTGCCTTGTAGCACCAACACCATTTTGTGCAGCAAAACCTATACAGCTGCCATAGAGTACAAGCTAGTCATTCAGACTAGTTATCCATGCAAAAATAAAATTTGAAACCCACTGTATGAGTATATGATTGTCTTTGATCAGGGTAACAAACACGATTTTTGTTAAAATTCAAAGAGAAAACAAAACAAAAACAAAAATCCTACCAGAATTCTTAGGAAGAAAGTAAAGAAAGCAAGAAAACTTTTACCTAGGGAAATTAAGAAGTCTTTAAAATAGTGCTGTTTTTCAACATTCATAAGGGTCAGCAGACAGACCTGGAACTATTCATAGGATATATTTTGTTTTGTTTTCACGTCAAGCTATATAAGATAGTAGGATAAACAATCTCGAGGAGAAAACAAGGGATTGACGATTCTGGGGGGACAGGGAGAGAGGAGGAGGTGGAAGAAAAGGAGGGAGGAGCCAAAAACCCCAGGGAAAAGGGAACTAGATCTAAAATCGATGCTGATGAGGACCTAGAATGCCCGATGGGGTTCCATCGAGTACAATGTAGCCAAGAGGAAGTACAGAAAGGCGAACGAAGGTCGAACATGACAATGAGATAAGAGGAAAGTAAAATGGAGGAAAGAACTAGGAGGCAAAAGACATTTATAGTTGTATAAACATAGGTATGTACATATGTAAATATATTAATATATAACGATAGGGATATAGGTCTATGTTAAGTATTAAGGTAGCAGACGGACATAGGGCCTCTACTCAAGTTCTCCCTCATTGCAAGAACACTGTTCTAATAACTTAGCATTCTGTGATGTTCACCCTCCCGATACAATTGCTGAAGACAAAATGGGTGCATAAGCTAATGTAGTGAAGAAAGCTGATGGTGTCCAGCTATTACATGATATAGCATCTGAGGTCTTAAAGGCCTGAAGTTAAACAACCGGCCATCTAGCAGGGAAGCAACAAAGCCCACATGGAAGAAGCACACAGGTATCAGGCATCAGAAGACCCAAAA
Organism: Echinops telfairi; assembly: GCF_000313985.2. NCBI lineage: Eukaryota > Metazoa > Chordata > Mammalia > Afrosoricida > Tenrecidae > Echinops > Echinops telfairi. The sequence continues at coordinate 7,178,300 of NW_022111379.1, forward strand.
CAACCATTTTGATGAGAATGAGTCGTTCGGAATGGAGACACAAAGTGCATCTATAGACAATTGGGAAGCCCCTCACAGAAGGGTCACAAGGAAGGGATGAGTCAGCCAGGGTGCAGTATAGCACCAACAAAACACACAACATTCCTCTAGTTCTTTAATGCTCTGTGCCTACCCCCCCACTACTATCATGGCCCAATTCTACCTTACAAATCTGGCTAAACCAAAGCAGTTAAGAGCTCTGGACACACAGAAGTCAGGACAGATAAACCCCTCAAGACCAATAATGAGAGAAGCAATACCATGAGGGTAGGGGGAAGGTTGGGAGAGAAAGGGGAGAAAGTGGGAATCGATTGCAATGGTCAACGTACAACCCCACCCCCACCCCTGGGACAAACAACAGAAACGTGGTTGAAGAGACAGGGGAGAGTGTAAAATATGAAAATAAATATAATTTATAAATTATCAAGGGGAGGGGAGGGAAGGGAAAAAAAGGAGCTGATACTAAGGGCTCAAGTAGAAAGAAAATGTTTTGGAAATGATGATGACAATATATGTACAAATGTGCTTGATACAATTGATGTATGGATTGTTGTGGCATTTCTCCCAAACTATATGCCAAACCTAAAATTCTCCCAAATATATGCCAAAGCTAGCTGCTTGCTACACATGGCAAACGCCTATACACTTGGAGGTCAACGAAAGAAAGTCAGAGGTTATTCTCCCTGGGGTTATCGGCTATCTAAAGCAATCAGACGGTATCTTCTGTCCCACCCTAAGTAGGGCCCACTCCCTTCTGATAAGATAGATTATTTCTCTGAAGGAGAGCCCAGGGAGGTCAAGCCCACTCAAGGGTGACCAAGGTTAGGCTGCCATATTGAGTATAAGGTCTGGCCCATCTTGTCACGTGTGTACCTGTAGTCCCTCCCCTTCCTTTTGCATGTAAACCCCTAGTGCATCCCTTTCCTGTAACACTTATGCCTATTGTATAGCCCCTTCCTGTGAAGTGTTTGGTTACCTGTAATCACACCCTTAAGTATACACAGGCCTTGGCCAGAAATAGAGAGAGAGAGAGACTCTTCCTGCCCTCTCCTCTGCCCTCGCTGTACGTGGACCTGGCTAGTGAGATTATGGCCCTCTGGGAGGTGAGCTTACTACCATGAAATGTGTCTGACTCCTTTACTTTACCTTCTCTTCTATCGCTCTTATTCTCTATGACTTTACTACAATTTATATATATATATATATATTTACCCATACAATTATGCTTACCAGACCCGTGATAGTCTGAGGGGCTGGTTTCCCTCACAGATTGTTATAAGAGTTGTAAGAGGCCCCAATAAAGTGATTTATTAAAATTTTAAAAAATACAATAGTGTTTTCCAGATTGCAGGATGTAAAATATAGTGGCTCGTGAACATAAAAATCCAGTTGCCAAAGAATCGATGTTGAGTCACAGAGACCCCATGTGTGGCAGCGGTTGTGAATGAGGATACATTTAGGTATAGATTGCCAGGTCTTTCTGAGGTGCCACTGAGTGAACCCGCACTCCAACCTTCGGGTTAGAAGCTAGAGGTCTGCCTATTGGCACCCCCAGTTCCATGAAAATCATTTAAGTTATATTCACGTATGTTTCCTATGTGTGTATAAATCATTGTAGTACACATGTTTAGTACACATTTCTTAAAAGGTTGTCAAAACCAGGACAGACGATCCCTTCAGGACCAGTGGTTGGAGTGGCGATACTGGAAGGGTGGAGGGAGGGTGGGATAAAAGGGAAACCAATTACAAGGCTCTACATATAACCTCCTCTCTGGGGGATGGACTACAGAAAAGTGGGTGAAGGGAAATGTTGGACAATGTAAGATATGACAAAATAATAATAATTTATAAATTATCAAGGGTTCATGAGGGAGTGGGGAGCAGGGAGGAAGGGGAAAAATGAGGAGCTGATACCAAGGGCTCAAACAGAAAGGAAATGTTTTGAGAATGATGATGTCAACAAATGTACAAATGTGCTTGACACAATGGATGGATGTATGAATTGTGATAAGACTTGTATGAGCCCCTAGTAAAATGATTTAAAAATTCAGAAACCTTGATTTCTTTTCGGGACGAGTGCTGCCCACCCCTGTGACACACAGATCGGATATTTATTATTAATATATGGTAACTTCTTACCTTTTTAGAGCACTTGGCGGTGGTTTTCAGACAACACTTTTTGTGGCAAGCATACTTGCATACTGTAAAGTAAATTAAGGATGAAATCTTTTTAGATATGCCCATATCTATGACAAGCACTTTGCCATTTACAACCTTATTTTACATATTAAATATTTTCTTTAAATCTCAGATTACTATAATACTTCAAAAAGTTCATGGAAATGTCTATTATGAAAAAACTATATCTAAATCTCAAAATTTCTTTTTTGCAACAAAATAAACTCGTGTTAATATCCTATACAAAGCAATGCACGTAGCATCAAGTGAGAAAAAAAATTTAGTCACTACTCAAAAAAAACTAGTCAATGTTCAACCATTATAAGAGGGAGCATGTAAGCATGAATCAATGGTACTGAAGGAAGAAGTCCAAGATACACTGAAGGCATTAGCCAAAAATAAGGCTCCAGGAAAATGGGAGGAATACAAATTAAAACATTTCAACATGCTAATAAAATACTGGAAGGACTCACTTGTCTATGCCAAGAAATTTGGATGACAGCTACTTGGCCAATTGACTGGAAGAGATCTGTATGTGTACCCATTTCAAAAAAAGGTAACCCAACAGAATATGCAAATTATAGAACAATATCATCGATGTCACATGTAAGTAACAATGGCTGCAGCAGTACACTGACAGGGAGCTACAAAGTTCAGGCCAGATTCGGAGGAGGACTTGGAGCAAGGGATATCACTACTGACATCAGATGGACCTTGACTGAAAGCAGAGAATACCAGAAAGATGTTTACTTGTGCTTTACTGCTTATGAAAAGATGCCCTACAGTGTGGGACACAACAAACTACGAGAAGAATAGGAATTCCAAAACACATCATGCGCTGTGCTCATGCAGAACCCGTACCAAGAGAACAAGGGAATGCTGTATGGTTTTACATCAGGAAAGGTATGCGTCAGGGTTGTGTCCTCTCATTATATTAACTCGATATGTATGTTAGGCAAATCATCAGAGAAGCTGAATTATATGAAGAATTCGGCATCAGGGCTGGAACAAGGCTTATTGTGCAGATGACACAATTTTGTTTGCTGAAAGTGAGGAGGACTTGAAGCACTTGCTAATGAAGAGCAAAGACTGCAGCCTTCAGTATGGATTACAACTCAATGTAAAGAAAACTCAAATTTTCACAAGAGGTATACATCACAAATGGAGAAACAATGGAAGCTGTTGAGGATTTTCTTTTGCTTGGATTCACAATCCATGCTCATGGAAGCAGCAGTCAGAAGATCAAACGATGCTGGGTAAAGCTGCTGCACAAGACCTATTTAAAGTATTGAAAAGGAGGTCACTTTGAAGACCAAGATGTGCCTGAACCAAGCCACTGTATTTTCACTCGGCTCATATAGATGAGAAAGTTGGACATCAAATAAGGAAGACCAAATATTGTGAAGTATTAATTATGGTGCAAGCAAAGAATATTGCAAGTATGGACTGCCAAAAGAACAAACAAATCTATCTTGGAAGAAGTACAGCTAGAATGCTCCTTAGAGGTAAGGATGGTGAGGCTTCGTCTCACATACTTTGAACATGTTATAAGGAGAGACCAGTCCTTGGAAGAGGGTATCATGTTAGTAAAGTGGATGGGACGGCAGAAACAAAAGAGGAAGGCCTTCGAAAAGAAGGATGGACACAGTGGTTGTAAAACGGCTCAAACATAACAAGTGTGAGGATGGCACAGGGCTGTGGGCAGTGTTCTGTACTGTTGTACATAGGGTCCCTAACAACAACAACAACAACAACTTGTTAGAACACATCTGAGTGAACAGGATCTAGTGTGAGGTACTAAGAAAGAAGAATAATACATCAGACTGAAAAGGACCCCTATCATTGCAGTATAAACTGTGCTAAAATTGAAGCAAAAATAAGTATCAAATTTATGGTGAATGATGAAACCCCTGATGCTTTCTGAAAAGTTAATGCCTGAAAGAAATCAGCAGTTTCCAAATGAGTAACTCTTTAGAAGAAGGGACGATATGATGTTGAATAGCAATCCTGCAAAATACACTATCCATATGAATTTGCGAGGAAACAATCTTGTTCAAGCCCTAATTGAAGAGAACTGACACAGACACACACATCTTAAGTGGTTCAGCTTACCTAATTAGGTCTAAAAAAATTTAACTTGAATGGGTTATAGGGAGTAACTGGGGAGCAATCTTTAGAAGCAATTTAACTATGGAAGTGGATGACATATGAATATTATATCTAGAAATTACTAGGAAAACAGAAACAAAAACAACCAAACTTGACCTGTGGTTACCATGGATGAAGGAGGAAGAGTTTTTGCTTAGAAGGCATTGAGTTTTAATGGTGGTGGAGCAATCTGGAGAGGGATAACAATAATGATTATCCAACACGAAGAAGATAATCAATGGCACTGAACTATACATGTAGAAGTTGTTGACTTGGTGAATGTTTTGCTGTGTATATTTTTATCAAAATTGAAAAAAATACATGAATAACAATGAGTATATGTGCGTAAAGGGAGATAGTGGACGGTATAATATATGAAAATAAAAATAATTTATAAATTATCAAGAGTTCACGAGGGTGGGAGGGGTGGGAGGGGTAAAAAAGAGGAGCTGATACCAAGGGCTCAAGTTGAAAGAAAATGTTTTGGAAATGATGATCGTGACATATGTACAAACGTGCTTGATACAATTAGTGTATGGATTGTTATAAGAGCTGTAAGAGCCCCCAATAAAATAATTTATTGAACTAAAAAAAGTGAGTATGGGGAAAAAGAAAATGTTCTAAAATTGATTGTGGTAGTGTATATAACTCTTCTTGATATGGTTGAACTACTCAAGTATATGGTATATGGATGAGGGCCAATAAAACTGTTTTTAAAAAAATGAACTTTAACCTTTTTGCTCAAAGGGTACCAAAATCATTGCATGCAGATCAGGTGCAGACAAGAGTAGAGCATTCGATGGAAATTTAAACAAGTAGATCCACATCGTAAAGCATTTCTTGGAAGAACTGTAAGGAAATTTTAAACAAGCAGATCCACATCCTAAAGCATTTCTTGGAAGCAGTGTACAGAAAATGTCACTGGCTTTACCAGTACAACCCTGAAGGCAAAGCACAAAGCAATAGCTGTCTCCAGCTGCAAGTAGTCCAGTCAAAGCAAAAGCAGACTTGTCAAGAGCAAAGGTTGTGGTAACAGTTTTTTTGCTGCACAAGGCATTTTGCTTATTGATTATTGAGGAGCAAAGAATGATAATATCTGCTTTATTATGAGAGTGCTTTGAGAAAGTCAGTCAAAGTTTTACCAGACAAACATTCTGGAATGCTTCACCGGAGTCCTTGTTCACCATGACAATGTTACTGTTCATTCCTCTCATCAAACAAGAGAAGTTTTGCAGGAGTGAATCTTAGGCATCCGGCTTACATTCCTGATTTGACTCCTTCTGGTTTCCTAACCTTAAAATGTATTTAAAAGGCACCTTTTTTCTTCAGTTAATAATGTTAAAAAATAAATAAAAACCTGCATCACCATGGCTAAATTCTCAGGACACTCAGTTCTTTAGGGATGGGCTAAATGACTGGTGACGTGACTTTAACTTTAACTTGATGGAGCTTATGTTGAAAAATAAAGTTTATATATTTTATTTTTAAGTTCTATTTTCCCACAAACTTTTTTAAGTCCTCTCATAAGCCCTGTTGTTATTTGCTGCAGCTGAGTCAATGCAAACTCATGGCAAACCTCTGTCTCTGAAAAACCAAACTCACTGCCACTGAGTCAATTCTGGCTCATACAGAAACTGCAGAACAGGAAAAACTACCGTTTAGGTTTCTGTAACTCTTTATGGGTGTAGAAAGCCTCATCTTTTCCCCTATGAATGGCTGGTGATTTTGAACTGCTAACCTTGCAGTTAGCAACCCAACTCTTAACCCATTTCACCACATAATAATGAAAGAATTTTAACTGTCTTTTGGACAAAATGAAGATAAAACATGCCTAAACTTTCTAAGCATTGTCTAGGAAATTCTTTCATAATTCCCAATTCCCCACTCACACTAATAATCCAGTAGGAAAGGTCTTTCTCTGATTTGATTCCCAAGCTAGTGTCTGCTCCCTCATATATATGACCTATAACAGGTTAAGAGTTAAAAAGTATTCCTATCAGTAAGTAAGGAATTACAAAATACATTTTTAAAAACACTTCATTTTCACCGTAAATTCACCGTAAATTTCTAGGCTAATAATGAATGGAAAGATGATAGGAAAATCAGTGTTGGGCCATGGAAAAGCGAACACATCCAGGAGAGTGGAGATTTTACTCTGGTGAGCATGACTTTTATCCTAATTGTCATTATGGGCCTAGTCCTTTCTAATATTTCTTTCATTAAAAGAGCCTAAGTGGCACCAACAGTAAGCACTAGACTGCTACCTACAAGGTTGCTGGTTCATATCTATTCAGAAGATCAGCAAGAGAAAAACAAGGTCATTTGCTTCTATAAAGATTACAGCCATGAAAACTCGGTCGTTCTACTCTGTCACATGGGAAGGCAAATAATTGAAAGTAACGTGATGTTATCTAACAAAAACAACAGTAAGACCCTACAATATTACATACTACACCAGGGTAGATGGATGGAGTAAGAGTGGAATATTCTCTGAAAGCCAGAACCAAGAACTACAAAGTGTCTCTACAAACATGCTAAGATTTAGACATCCTGACGAACGGTTTTTTTAAAGTAACTTTTCAGAAATAGCCTAAGAGTTTATTCTTTAATTTAAGAGTTTAATTTAATTTAAGAGTTTGTTCTGTAATCTTTATAGAAACAGATCACCATGTTTTTCTCCTGCTGATCTTCTGGGTAGATTGAACCACCAACTCTGTGGTTAGCAGTCTATTTATCCATCCACTTAGAGGTCTAACTAACATTTATTTATTAAAACTTATCCAGAAATATACCAAGCATTGGTGATAAAGAAGAAACAGATGATGTTTCCTGACCTTCTAAAATTCACATTCTGCAGGAAAGACTCACAGAAAGCAAACAGTGCAGGGACACTTGCGTGCAGACATGAGGCTGACTGAAACACACTGTAACTAACTGGGCCACGCTGAAGTCTGAAAGAAGATTACTTCAATGGAAAGAGTACAAAGTCTCTGAGGGACTAGAGATACTAATAAAAAGTCTGACTAGGCTAGAAAAAATAAATAAAGGAGAATACAGTGAGAAATGAGCTTAAACAATTAGATAGTATGAATTTGTTCTCTCATACTTACATTTGCAAACAGAGGCTCGGTCCATTATCCATATCAGTGAAGAACAGTATTCACAGTACGTAGGGATGCTATACTGAGTGGCTTTAAAAATGTGACCATTGTGTTCTTCCACCTAAATAGGAAAAAAAATTAGCTGTTTACAGTAAAGCAAACACAATAAATACTGTCGATCATAGTCAGTCAGTGGGAACACCTTCAATTCCTCATTTAAGTCTTCTCTGTGTACTTACTCCACAGGGAGCAATGTGATAGCCTAAGAAATTGCTAGACTGTGTCAATTCTTGTTCTCCAAAAAATAACGATCTAGTCAGGAAAAACGGACCAACTTACATGAAAACTAGAAAGAAATGCAATTACTACAAGCAGTTTCAAAAAGTCCATAGAAAAGCTCCTGTCTTAGTTTCACTTCCCCAGTTTTCTCAGCCTTGTGTGACTATAAGTCAGTATGTTAAATTAAGAGCAGTATTCTTTTTTCTAAAACTCAGTTTTCACCACCTTGAGGATGCCAAAGGCCTGCTATCGCTGTGAGTTATAAAACCAGAAACACACTCCCTGCCACCATGCTGATTCTGAAGCACAGCTACCCTAGAAGACAAGGGGAGCTACCGCTGGGGGTTTCCAAGACTGTCTCTCTCCTGGAGGAGAAAGCCTCATCTTCTTCCCAAGGAGCAATGGTGGTTCCCAACTATTGACCTTGGGTTTGCAGCCCAACTGTATTCAAAATTGAGTGAACAATTTATTTATTCTCCCCGCCCCCACCCTTTCTGCCCTCTTGAGTGAACAATTTAAATAGTGATTTTATTAATTCATTTGAAATTAACAATAAATGTTGTATGTTAACATAAATAAGATTTTTGTGAACAACTAGCATATATTGAAAACAAAAGAAAAAGTCATGATAGTTATTTGTGGAGTTAACTCTGACTCTGGTGACCCACACTGCACCAAAGAACGCACCACAGACGTTTCAAAGCTGTGATCTTTTGTAAGTAGATGATCACACCTGTCTTCTGAGATGCCTCTGAGGCAGTTTAAATTGTTCATCTTTTGGCCAATAATGGAATGCTCAACTGCTTAACTGTCTGGACCACCTACTGAATCCTCATAAAGTTGCTCTATATTTTCATAAATCTCTGTAATGTCCAACTTAAAAGTCATCTGGATTCTCACAGTCACTTGTGCATTCATCCTGCTGCAGTATGCAGTTTAGATTGAGAAGGAAATCCAACTTCATACAGATATGAAGTTGAGAAATGGAGGAATTTTAATAGTTCTTCCAGATAATGATATTACACCAAAACTCTACAAACGGTAACCTACGGGTTAATTCCAATGTGAAATCTAAAACCATTCCAATAAATTCCTCACATGCAATGATATTAAATCCATTATTCTGGAAAGTATTATAATTTAAAACCTTTACCCTCAAAGATACCATTGAGAAAAAGATAAGCAACACCAACCAAAGAAAATATTTGCCAAACACATAATCTGATAAAAATCTTATATTCAAGATTTATTATAAATTATTATTTGTAAGAAAACAACCCAGAGAGTGCAAGAAAGAACATGTTCTAAAATCAATTCTAGTGATGATTGCACAACTCTTCTTAATATGTTTAAACGATTAACTTAATAGTTAATAACTCAAATTATTGAACTGTATGATGTGTGAATTATGTTAACAAAACTATTTCAGGAAATAAAAGCAAATAAAGGTATTGGCCTATGTACATATATTTATGAGGCAATACACTGAGGCTGTGGATGGGCCTTGGGCCTCTGCTCATAACCCCCCTCAATACAACAACACTTTGTTCTAACAAAATGGCACTTTGTGATACTCACCCCCTCACCCCCACCCCCACCACAATCGCTGAAGACAAAATGGGTGTATAAGCAGATGTGGTGAAAACAGTGGAGGGTGCCCTGCTATTAAAAGATATAGCGTCTGGGGTCTTAAAGGCTTGAAGTTGAACAAGCAGTCATCCAACAGTGAAGCAACAAGCCCACATAGAAAAAAGCACACCAGCAGGTGAGATCATGAGGTGTCATCGCCACCGGGTAACAGGCCTCAGAAGATTCATAACAAACAACGAACAAACAAACAAAAATGCATTGGTGAGAAGGGGGACCCAAAGCCCATCTATAGACAATGGAACATCTCCACACCTAGGAGTCCGAGGGAAGGGATGAGTCAATCAGAGTGCAGTTGAGCACCGATGGATCGCACAATATACCTCTGGCTCTTTGAGGCCTCCTCACGCCCCACTCTCATGACCAGCCAGTGCTGCTTCCCACTCTGGACTGGACCGGAGAATGTACGTAAGCACAGGCCAGAAATAAAGCTCACGACACGTGGAACCCAGGACCAGGAATGGGAATAGCGATACCAAAAGGACAGAGGGGAGTCGGGGAGAGGTGGGGAGGGAGGGGGAACAGATCGCAATGACTGGCACACAACTACACGCCCCCCTCCAGAGGTAAGAACAACAGAAAACAGAGGGCTAGGGAGACAGCAGTCGGTATGCGATATGAAAATAATAACAATCTATAATCTATCAAGGGGTCACGAAGGAGGGGGTGGGTGAGGAGGGGAAAAAAGAGGGGCTGATCCCAAGGGCTCAATAGAAAATAAATGTTTAGAAAAGAATGATGGCTATATATGTACTAATATATCTGATACAATTGATGTATGGATTGTAATAAGAGTTGTAAGAGCCAATAAAATGATCTTTAAAAAAAAAACATTTCCAATCAATGCAATGTGCTATATACTTCAAACTGTCAGTGTGAATATTGCTTTTTTATGACATGCAGAAGTGATGATAACTTACCAAATCAGCTTCTTTTTTCCTTCTTTTTTTTCTTTCTGTTTTTGGCACCTGGGCAGGGAATAAGGATAAATTATGATACAATTAATACTAATTTTCTTACTTCTTAGCAAACACTGAGATTTTTGCTCAATAGGTAAGAGAATAAACAGCTCCTTATTTTTCAGGACCAACTCTGCACTTCCAATAATCAACTGTGAGAAAAAATTTTAATTTGAGATAACATGATACTGATAAAACTTAATTAATGGAAGGATACTTTGGAGATCACTCTTTTTAAACCTCCGTTCTGTGCAGAAGTCATATCACGCTAAAATAAGCATTTTATTTTAATCACTCATTTAAATGCTCACTTATATTATTTTTCAGGCATTCCACATTTAGTCCCTAGAAAAATGCTGTCCCAAAGCAACATAAAAAATTTTTTTAAAAGAGCATTATTTGGAAAATGGAAATGCTCTTTTATATATATTCCCTGACAATCATACTATGAAGAAACTTCAAACAGTTTGTGGAAATTGGAATTAAAAGGCAATTTATTTAATCCACTTTTTAAAGCCCCTTCATATACACATTCAAAGGCATTATAAGCCCACTAAAAATCTTCTATGTAAAAATACTTTAATCTACATCTAAAACAGGACTTTTTTCCTTTAAGTTTTCATTATGAATTAGATGGACAAAATATATCATCAGTTTTACATTCAACAATTTATTCAAATGTGTTTCACCTCATCCGTTGAAATTCTCTCAACTGTACATCCCACTTCCTTCTTATATATCCTGTGTCCCTTCCTCATTTTTTTCCTAAGCCTCTGTATTTTGTACTTGGGTAAATGCTGCCTTTTTTAGAAAAATTTAAATGGTTGGTTATTCTAAAACAGCAGTGAGTCCAATCTCGGGGTTGAAGAATGATAAAGGGCCATACAAGGGTCCTCCCGGACTCTATTTGACCAATAAACCTGGTCTTTTTTATGATTTAGGGTTTTGTTCCATGTCTCCTACTACTATCCAAGGCCTTCTACTGTGATCCATTTCAGAGCAATTGGTATCAGTAGCCAGGCACCCTAGTTCTTCTGGTATCAGGGTTGGGAACAGTAGTATATGTGTGATCCATTAATCTACTACAGGGGTTCCTAACCTTCCTAATGCAGCGACCCTTTAATTCAGCTCCTCATGTGGTAGTGACCCCCAACCATAAAATTATTTTTGTTGCTACTTCATAACTTTAATTTTGCTACTGTTATGAATCTGGCGACCCATGTGAAAGGATCGGCATGACCCACAGGTTGAGAACTGCTGGTCTACTGAATTAACTATATTATAGAACTTTAGTGGGTCTATTTATCTCTAGACAACTGGACATACCTTGCTGAGGGGTAGTGGGGAGATGAGCCACTTAGGGTACATTACAGCAATAATGAAACTCACAACCTTCCTCTAGTTCTTAAACGCTTCCTCCCCCCAACTACCAGGACCCCAATTCTGCCTTGCAGACTTAGTTAGACCAGATGATGCACAGCAGTACAGATGGGAATTGGAAACGCAGGGAATCTAGGACAGATGAACCTCTCAGGACCAGGGGTGACAGTGGCGATACCAGGGAGGGAAGGGGGTTGTAGAAAGGGGGAATTGATCACAGGGAGCTCCATATAACCTCCTCTCTGGGGGACGGGCAGCAGAGGGGTGGGTGAAGGGAGACGCTGGGCAGTGTAATATAAGATACAATAATAATTTTTAAATTATCAAGGGTACATGGAGGAGAGGGGAGGAGGAAAGGAGGGGGAGGGAAAAAAGGAAAATGAGCTGATTCTGGGAACCCAAGAGGAAAGCAAATTTTGGGAATGAGGGCAACAAATGTATAGATGTGCTTTACATAATTGATCTATGTATTGTGATGAATTGTATGAGCCCCAATAAATTGATTAAAAAAATAATCATAAAAAGATGGTTTGCAAATAGAAATACATAAAAACTATACAAAAAAGGATTTCAATATATAAAAAGGTAACACACTGATTAACTGTCTCTGCCAATAATTTGTCTCTTCAATAATATGGATTTCATAAAACTTATTTAATAGAGCTGAAGCAAGAATTAAATAGACTAGGCATTTGCTAAAATAAAGGTTATTATAATTATAATAATTTGAAGGGACACATTTTCCCAAAACCTAATTTAAAGAAATATATAAGTTATGGGTCTTTAAATCACTGAATGATACATTGAATTTCATCTTAATTTTATTTTTCTATCATTCTATTGGGGACTCTTACAGCTCCATCCATTGTGTCAAGCACATTTGTACATATGTTGCCATCATCATTTTCAAAGCATTTTCTTTCTATTTGAGTCCTTGGTATCACCTCCTCAGTTTTTTCACTCCCTCATGAACCCTTGATAATTTATAAATTATTATTATTTCATGTCTTACACTGGCCAATGTGTCCCTTTACCCACTTTTCCCCTGGGGAGGGGATTATATATTGATCACTGTGATCAGTTCCCCCTTTCTCCCCCTACCTTCCCCTCCCCCTCCTGATATTGCTACTCTCATTATTGGTCCTGAGGGGTTTATCTGTCCTGGATTCCATTGTGTTGTGAGCTCTTATCTGTACCTGTATACATGCTCTAGTCTACTCAGATTTGTAAGGTAGTATTGGGGTCATGCTAGTGGAGGGGAGAAAGCATTAAAGAACCAAAGGAAAGTTGTATGTTTCTTGTTTTTTTTTTCTCCATCGGTGCTACACTGCACCGATTGGCTCGTCTCTTCCTTGTGATGCTTTTGTAAGGGGATGTCCAATCGTTTACAGATTGGCTTTGGGTCTCCACTCTGCATTCCTCCTCATTCACATTGATATGACTTTTTAGTTCTGGGTCTTTGATGCCCGATACCTGATCCCATCGACACCTCATGATCACATAGGCTGGTGTGCTTCTTCCATATGGACTTTGTTGCTTCTCAACTAGATGGCCACTTATTTATCTTTAAGCTTTAAGACCCCAGATGTTATATCTTTTGATAGCTGGGCACCATCGGCTTTCTGCACTTTGCTTATGCATCCATATTGTCTTCAGTGATCGTGTCAGGAAGGTGAGCATCACGGAATGCCAGGTTATTAGAACAAAGTGTTCTTGTGTTAGGAATCTCATCTTTAAGCACTGTTTTTCAAAATGAAATTCATAACCTTTCTAAATGCTTGTTATCTTAAGAGCACAATACTGTGTATTTAACTCAGTGGAGAATGTATTCATTATTGACAGTTTAGGTAACAGGTCTGAGGAATTTATCAAACTGAAAGGAGTTTGGAGGATTTAAAACAGTGATAGGTTGCATGTTTACTCTAATGTTTTTCTGAAATAACAATCACAACAGACTCTTAAAAATAACTCATAAAATAACTCATAAGTAAATCCTTTTAGAAATCAAAGCACATCATATTTACCTTTGTGGCTACGCAATCTGATGTCTTGAATTCGTTCATATATTCATCTAAAAACACTTTAAAAGTGTTGACCCAAACTCTGACTGGAGATTCACTCCAATCGCGCTGCTCAAATCTCATTGTCTTTTCCAGAATCTGTTCAAATAGTGCATAGAGGTCCTTATACCGTATGCTTTTCCCATCATCCATCTAGTGAGAAACCAGAGAAGATATGTAATGTTGTAGCATAAAATTCTTTATATAGGCAAGAGTGATTCAACTTGTATTGGGTGTTATTAGAATAAAGATATAAGACCCTGTACACTTTCTTTTTTTTTAATACTTTTATTGGGGGTTCTTAGATCTCTTATCACAATCCTTACATTCATTAAGTGTGTCAAGCACATTTGCACATATGCTGCCATTACCATTTTCAAAGCATTCTCTTCCCACTTGAGTCTCTGATATCAGCTCCCCATTTCTTTCTCCTCCACCCCCACCCACTTTCCCTCCCTCACACACCCTTGTTAAGTTATAGATTATTATTTCCATATCTTACATTGTCCTCCATCGCCCCCCACCACATTTCCTTTATTAGTCCCAAGACCCTGTATACTTTCTAATGAGCTTTTAATGATTTCTAATACTGAGTACATGTGGTATTTATAAATGTCTACTTAGCTATGGAGTGTATGGTCTTTGGTAATAGTTTAAATAATATAATAATTTGAGTAAGTCCTAGGAATTTCTTCTATACAAATCAGTCAATCACAACTAATAGGTACATTCGTTTTTACCTATTTGGGGCTATAAATATCACTCATATCCTTTTTCATTACCTATCCCCAGAAATGAGTTTTATTTCAGATTGTTCCAGTCTAAAATTAGGAGGCTAATTACTTGGATTCTTGCCTAATGATATATTAGATAATCATCTTTACTTTCACTCCTTTCTACAAAAGAAGAGTGACATGTCCAGAGTAACAGTATATAACTTGAGAGGAATTTAAATAGAATCCATTTTAGTTTATTTAAAAGTTGACATTTTTATATGAGAGAAGACTCCAAAGAATCAGAAACTGCTATATGCATTTACTATTTACTTCCTTTTGAACAATTTGAAGTGAGACCATGGGGTTTTTTGACTCAGGGTTAGAAAGCCAGTATTAAAGCTTTGCTTAATCATGCTGGCTCTTCCCCAGTGACTGAAAATGAATCCGAGCATCTAACAATCCCAACTTTCTAATCTAGGAACTACAAATGTGAAGAGAGAAAGCAATGTGACAAGCAACTGGGCAGATTAGAAAAGTGTGGCCACTTAGTCCTTCCCTCCCCCAAATCTAGAAATTTTCAGAATAAACATATTACTTCCTTATTATAATTTTTATTCCTAGTTTCGTAGACTGTGTAGTTCCTCATTTCTCCAGGTAAAAAAATATTACAACAAGAAAAAAAAGTAGAGGATATGAAAGAAAGTTCTCCTGATTGCTCTTTTCAAAATGAGTTAAAAACTAGATTTATTTTATGGAAGGGAAATGATAATTTATACATATGAATAAGAATTCTATAGATGTAAGCATTACTAGATGCTTCAGTACGAAATACACACACACACACACACACATACAAAAATCCGTGAACATAAAATACTCTAATTCTACTGAAAGATAATATAAAATAACTAGAATCTATAGCTTGGTAACAGAGCTAAAAGGATTATGAGAAGTAAAATAGTGGTGAGGCAATGGGAGAAACCCAATAGTACCCAAAATACCTTGACTATAAAATAATACTTATAAATCTAAGGGGAGAAAAAAACCCAAAAATTTATTCAAGGAAATTCAAGGAAGTTATTAATCTGAAGACAGTATATTTCCCCCCACCTATATAGGGTCACTATGAACCAGATTAGACTTTTTTTTTTTTTTGGCACTTAACATCCCTAAAACAAAATTAGGGAGTTGGAGAAATCTTGGTAGAACATGGACTCCTTATTGCTTTATAATAGAGATCGGGTCAGCACACTTTTGAGACAGAAGAGCCAATCCTATCCCTCACAACTATTTAAAAAATTATTGGAGAGCCATAAATATATTTTTACAAACAAATGAAATCATCATTAGCTGAATAATATCCTTTGAACATTTAGTAAATGAAACTATGACAGTTTTATTTTCATTTTCAATTTTGCTTCAGAGCCACACGTGGGCTCTCCAGCTAGCTTGCCAACCCCTACCTTATACAGTGCTGACAAATTTTCCTTATATCAACTATCTCCTGATCTGGTTAAGCTTACCGCCAATGCAGATGAATAAAAGCTGAAGATATTCTGTCGAAACTCTCTTAGGGCCTTTTTAAACACAACATCCACCATTGTATCTTTCTTGCTGTCTTCATTATCCAGATCATTCATCTGGGAACCACAGAAAGAGTTTCTGTTCACAATCAACTAATTGAAAAGAAGTGAGTACAACAGTGGATTGTTTCTTTAACAGTAACTGTCCTGAAAAGGAAAGTTACTGGCTATTTGGGGACCTAGACAGAAATATTAATAGATAGCCCAACTTTTATTACTACTAGTTAGTTTCTTAGATCCCTTCTGAAACTAACATTGAGCAAATACAAGTATCAACAGCATATTAAGACTACAATATGACAGTTATAGTAAAATGAAGGCAATAAATAAAGCCCCAAACCTTAAATTCCATTTATCCTGTTTGACTTATGCATATCTTATTTTTTGTACTTTTCTAGTAAAGGACAGACTATGTACTAACTACTGAAGTATACGTAAACTTGATCTCTTAGAATAGCCTACTATGTATAAGTGCTCCATAGGTAAAGCTACTGAAGGACCAAACTCAGCAAGTGTACCTTCTTCAGAAGAAATTCATCCATGCTTTTCAAATCATTGGTACTTGCTATGATCTGGACAGAGTCATTTTGCCAATGCATGGACTCCAAAGCCACATTGCTGATCTTCACACCTCGCTTCCTCTTTGCCTTTGGAGAAGGCTCTTTGTTCTCCTTAAACTCCTTCCGGGAACACCCAGGTAGATCGGTGCTCAAAGAAGGTGTCGGTTGATAATGAACTAATTCTGGAATTCAAAAAAATGCATTATGCTGAGTGAAATTACTCAATCACAGAAGAACAAATATCCTATCAGACCATTATTATCAAAGTCAAGGAAAGGTTTATACAATAAAAGTGTGGGAGGGGAAGTCTCAGGCTAGAAGGGAGACAGCATTAATTTGGGTGAAGGGGAAGGCAATACACAGTACGAGGGAGCGTAAGGCAAAATAATGGAGGCAGAGGTAGATACAGTACTGGGAAGTTTGCAACGGTTAAAGGCAACAGAGGCAAATACTATTATATGCACAATCCTGCAATCGTGGTAATCTGAGTAGATGATTGAGTAGGGTGAACAGGTGTGTGATGGAGAGTGGGAGTATACCTAAAAATATATATAGGTTTGACAGAAGATATTCAAGTGTTTTCACCTTTGTTGAAAGTATACCCATGAATGTGCTGCAGCATCTAGGGGGTAGGAGGTAGGGGGAACAGGAGTTATAAAAACTTCTTAAGACATAACCACCAAACACCTTGAGGGAACTCGCGCTTGCTGGGCTGTGGGCTCAGGACCATAGTCTTGGGGGCACCAAGGTCAAGTGGCGTAATAACAGTTCATAAACACTATGTTCTACATTTTTCTTGGGTGAGTACCAACTGGGGCCTGTGGTGTTAACAAACCCAGGGATAAGGGAACAACAAGTGACCCAAATCGGTGGTGAGGAGGGTGTAGGTGGCCTGGTAGGGCATGATCAAGGGTAATATAACCGAGAGGAATTACTGAAACTCAAATGAAGGTTAAGCATGATAGTGGGACAAGAGGAAAGTAAAAAGAAATAGAGGAAAGAGCTAGGAGGCAAACAGCATTTATAGAGGTCTAATAAAGGCATGTACATATGTAAATATATTTACATGTGAGGATGGGGAAATAGATCTAGGTGCATATATTTATAGGTTTAGTATTAAGGTAGCAGATGGACATTGGGCCCCCATTCAAGTACTCCCTCAATGCAATAATACTTTGTTCTATTAAACTGGCATTCCGTGATGCTCACCACCTTCCTGACATGATCGCTGAAGACAATGTGTATGCATAAGCAAATGTGGTGAACAAATCTGATGGAGCCCGGCTATCAAAAGAAACAGCACCTAGGGTCTTAAAGACTTGAAGGTAAACAAGCGGCCATCTAGCTCAGAAGCAACGAAGCTCACATGGAAGAACCACACCAGCCTGTGTGATCACGAGATGCCG
>NW_022111379.1:7197136-7238516 GCF_000313985.2 Echinops telfairi
AGAGAGAGGAGAGTAGGGAGGGAGATGAAAAAATGAGGAGCTGATGCCAGGGGCTTAAGTGGAGAGCAAATGTTTTGAGAATGATGAGGGCAAAGAATGTACAAATGTGCTTTACACAATTGATGTATATGTGGATTGTGATAAGAGTTGTATGAGCCTCCAATAAAATGATTTTAAAAAAAAGTTCATGAGCAGCGATCTAAGATAAACTATTGGCCTCTCTGGTTCAAAGGAAGGAATGGTGGAAATCAAAAGGTATATGGAAACTATTACTCCAAAAATTGATTAATGGACTATGTTAAACACCAGTCTCCACAACCCTGAGACCAGAAAAAGCAGATGGTGACCAGCTATGGCTCTAATCAAGATCACAATTAGAAGGTCAAGGATAAACTGAGGAAAAATGTGGAACAGAAGTCACAAAATCACAAGAGACCAGGCTTACTGGCAGAATGAAACTGGTGGGACCATGAAATTACAGGCCTTACAACTTCAGTTCTGAAACTGAACTCACCTCCACATTAGAATAAACCACCATTGAAGATCAACAGGGCAGCATTTACCCAAAGACCAAGATCAGAGGGCTAGGCAAGGAGGAGGAGTGGAAACAGGAAACCCAGGGAGGAAGTAGAATAGTCCGTGGTGCAGTGAGGACACTGCGAGAGAGAGTTGAATCAGAATGTGCAGAAATCATCGAATGTGCTCTGTAAACCTTTAACTAATTCACAATAAGAAATTCTTTTGGAGGGGGCATTTTTGGAGCTTTATAAAATGAAATGAATAGCATATAGCACTCAAAATCCCTTGGCTAAAAAGTATTACTGGAAGAAACTATTTTAAAAAAATAAAGTCACAATCTTTCTTAAAAGAAAAGGTTTAATGGTTATTAAAGAAATTGGCTAGAATCCTATTTAATTATTAAAAATAAAGACTACTTTAATAAAACTCTGCCCAAATATAAATAAGAAACCATGAGGAGCTTACAGTATCGTTTCATTTCATTTTCCACACACTTTCTAAAGCCTCATCGCATACATGTGTCCTTAATGAAACAAACTTACAGTGAAGTCTACTTGTATGTGTTTCAACTGAACAACTGTAAATGTCGTTCTTGACTAGCTGATTGGGAATTGGCAGTGGCAAAATGTAATTGTAGAAAATGAAAAAATGAGAATGATTACTGTCAACTAAATACTTCATAAATTGATGCCCAAAACCCACCCCCAGAAGTTAAAAAAAAATTGATCTCCTTAGTATTATCATAGTGAGAAATTCCAACTTTTCCGAACAGATTTTGTATTACCCATTCAACTTACTGGTATTATTGGCCATTTAATAGTAGCAAAGAAAACTAAAGCTAATCTCAGATTAATAATCATTCTTGGGATTTTGACTGCTCCACTATTTTGTGCCACAGAACTTTGATTTCAATATAATTGTTAAGAAGAATTTAAGAATCCAGTGGGTTAAATGCTAAGAGGCTAACTGCCAAGTGGGTGGGTCAAACACACCAGCTTAAGCCCTCTTTAAGGATGCGGATAGCTACTGTGATAGAGTTACAGCCTCAGACACTCTGAGCAGCAGTTACCTCTGTTCTATTGGATGACGACGAGTCAGAAAGCGATTCAATGGCAGCGAGCTTGGTGTCACTTTTGACCCTAGCTTATTAAAATATCTAGTCAACAAGATGGTCATTATACATATTAGAGGAACAGCGCACTTTCGGAATGATTAACAGGAATTTGTGAAGCCAATCTCCTCCCTTTGCCCATCTTTACCATCTGGAAACTGTGGCACTGGAAGCACATCCGAGCAAGGGAAAAGTGTGGAAACCTCTGAGTGAGGGGTAGGCTTCATTCTGGTTGTTTTTTTCTCCCCTTGCTTGCCTTTGGCCCAGAATCTCATCTTAGCTCTCTGAGGTCTGTTTAAAAAATAAATATAAAAATGTAAATCAGCATCTTCTAGAGATAGTATTTGTTTACCGCGTTAAGCTTTATGAAGATACTCCATGTATTTTTAGGTCACTAAACCTTCACATTTAAATTTAATCATAAGCAATCTTTAATCTCACATTTAAATTGCACCTAGCTTCCTCATTTTGAATACTGTCATTACTCATCCCCCTGCCAGCTTGGATTCAGTATAAAGAAAATATTTTTATAAAAATCACTAATAATTTTAAAACTCTTTTAAAAAAATTGCGTTTTAAAATTTTTCCTCCAGTCTTCATCCATAAATATGCACATTTTATAACATTGCAATCATTATGCAGATACTCACTATTATGTCATACAAGTTATTAGGTCATAATATTTATGAGACATCAATATTACTCATTATTATTACTAATATTACAAATACTATTAACAACAGCTACCATTCACTGAGCTCTTACCTTGCTCCAGGTACATTGTTTAGTTTCTATAAAATAACCTTACTTAATCACAACAGACATATTTTGAATAAACTACTATAGCCACGTTGCAGGAGAAACAAGAGGCAGACGGTTTGCTCGTGGACAGATTTACAAAGTCCCAGAAATGCTAAAGGGCTGCTTTGAGTCAAAGTTGACTCACTGGCGGTGGGTTAGTTTTTTAATAACCATTTCATATGTGAGAATCTGGAGACTCAAACTGAAGGTAACTTTCTCAAGGTTACCCAGTCAGTAAATGACCAGGGTGAGAATTACATTTACTATGCTACATTCCCTCATTCATATTATAGACTCTTTCCTTATATAAATCAGGGATGCACTTTGAGATAATAGTACCAGCTTGCATTTATTGAAGATATATATCCTAAGTGTGCTATGAGTGTTTGGGTATCACACATGGTTACGTGTTGGACTACTAATGACAAAGCTTGGCAGTCCAAGCACACCCAGAGGGTCCTTGGAACATAGGCCTGAAAAGCCTATGGAGTAGCTAGCTCACTCTGCATACATGAGGACGCGCTGAGTCAGAATCAACTCAAGGCGGCTAACCACCACCACCTGCACTAGGAAACTTCTTCGTCTATTTATTTGTATGTCCATTTATTCAGCCAATCAAAAGATAAATAAGCATCTACCAGATACTAGGCACAAACTCTTACATATGTGAGTCTCAATGTTCCCAACTCCCATGAAATTATCCTTATTTTACGCATGAACAAAATGAAGCTCAGGCCTCTAGTGGGGGGTGTGTGTGTGTAAGAAAGGTAAAATCAGGAGTATCTGATTATTAATTCATGTTATTTTTCATTTTTTATTAAGTTTATTATTAAGCTTAACACATTCACACAAAGAGCAATTATTCTACAAATATTCTACAAATTATTCTTTATTACAAATAACATCCTTCGCCAGCACCACCCATTTTCTATCCTTTTGGAGACAACTCTTTTGAACAAAACAACTGCTTCTTTTTTATTGCTCACATGCTACCATTGCTATCATAACCATGACCATGGCTAATGAACAAGCATGTTCCACTGCTCCTGTTCTAACCCTACCACAAACATCTATTTCCCCCATCAGCACTCCAGGCATGTAATTAATAAATATATTTGTATATACATATATCAAAGTAACACAGTACAAGCTACTCTGCCTCTTGTTAGCAACCAGTACCACAGAATTTGCACCTTCAGTTGGCCTAGTGTGTCCAGAAAGCCTGAACAAAACTGAAAACCAGGGCAGAGTGGCTACAGCCGTGTCTCCTGCAGGTACCCCCCTATGGGGTGGCTGGGCACAGCCCGTGTGAGCAGCAGTGGTCAGTGGTCGAACTTCCACTAAAGCTCAGCTTGGGGGCTTCAGGCTTCGGCCAAGCCTTGGCAGCTACTGGAGGCAGCGGAACTGCACCCTAGCTACCACAGTGCCAAAATCTCAACACCAGCCTACATCCGGCCCTTCCTCCCTGCTCCACAAATCAACATACAGTCAGACATCACCTAATTGGACATTATGCAGCACATGCTGCATACTACAATTTTAGTTAGGTCAACATTTAGTTATTTACATTTTTTATACAAATATTCACAACTGAGACATGTTCTTTCCTGCAAATCAACCCTCTGCCTCAGAGTTAATAATTGGTTTTGCTTTTCATTTGATCGCTCTTCTATTGCTAACTCGTATCAGTGTTTCTCCATTTGTATCAATCTCCTCTCTGTGTACACAAACATACTAGGTATTCCATCAGTTTAATTTTCTTGAAGAAACTTCTCCCAGAGCCTTCTGACTTGCCTCAGTCTGGATGTTTTCTCTAAGTACTTGCTGTGCAGCTGTCATTTGAAGAGCTTCTTGCACAAGCATACCAGACAAAATACCTTCACTCTTGTTTGTTTTAGAGAGACCTGGGGGCGCGGGGGTCAGGGATGGGTCTATTTTCATCCACTATCTTGAACACGCAGCAATCTGGAGACTCACACCTTTCAGTTATGTTCAATTAGTTTTCTGATCGTTTGCTCTCCTCCGTTTCCTCACTGGGTTACTGGATATCCAGAACTGCTCCTCTAATTTTCTTATCTTTCCTCTCACCTCTTCATCTTCTCGATCCAATTTCTAAGAGAAATCCTCAAAGTTTTCTTCTAACCCTTCTGTTGTGGATAGAATTATGCCCCTCCCAAAAGGTATGCTGTATATCCTAAACTCTACAGCTATGGCTATAACCCCATTGAAAAGTGGGCTATGTTATATTGATAACGCACAATTACCGCAGGGTATATCTTGAGTCAATTTCTTCTGAGATATAAAAGAGCTTAAACACTGAAGCAAGAAGTAGAGATGAGGGAAGAAAGATGTCAAGGCATCTAAAGGTTGCCCAAGAGCAGAACTCCAGAGACAAACACCTTCTTCCTCCAGAGAGCCAACAGAGAAAGAGGATCTTAGGCTAAAGCAAGCACCTTGAATTCTGATTTATGGCCACCTCAACTGCATGAAAATCATTTTCGGATTATTAAATCCATCCATTTGGGCTATGTCTGTCTGTGGAAGCACTGGATAACTAAGACATTTTTTTCTGAGGTGTTCTTTTAAATTATCACATTTTCTTATTTTCAAAAGCTCTTTTTATCATGGATACATCTCTTTCGTGCAGTTCGATTTAATGTGTACAATTATGTTCTAATTCAGAGGCCTTAAAGCTGTTTCCCTTTCTAATGAACAGTTTATTTCCTCCAGGTTTCATTTTACCTCTTTGTTTTGGTTCCTTTTATATAAAATGTTTCCAAACGTATGTGGTGATCACTGATGTTTATGGTTAAAAACAGGGTTTTTAAAAAGGTACTTTGAAGCTCTACTGTACATTGGTGGGGTTTCTTATTGCAATCTTTCCTGTGTAGTGTGTAGTTATCATCTGGCAACCTCCAAGTTCAGATGTTTGTTTACTTCTAGGGCAGGAAGAGGGCTCGTCAGTCAACTCAGCTTTCCTCACTTGGTTTGCAATTTAACTTTTTCCTGAGTATTAAGAGAGCGCATTCTTCATTTGCTTGCTTCTGTCTCCTCTCTCGTTTTCTTCATCTTTGTAGGTTTTGTCATATTAGCAATTTGGGGAAAGGAAGTAGAAGTCCAATGTATATGTTCAATCTGGTATCATCAACTATAAGAGTTCACTACTATGATACGCCGTATTTTTCAATGCATGATTTCTACAATAATCCACTTTGGATTTGGTTTACCCTAGTTTATGCCTATACAGTTATTGAGAAAGTGATCTTTAAAAGAGTTATTAACTGGGTAGACTTTGATGTAAACTTTAATTATTCAGTGAAGGTTAATACCTTATATAGTATAACATAAGGAACAAAGATATGTATTTGACAAAGAAAGACATAAATCCACATGCTTTCTTAAGAATTAAACCCTAAAAATATTTTCTAGTTTCTGTAAGACACCTAACTCAAATGCGATCTAAGTTCACATTTGGAAATGTTTTTGGTCTCACTTGACCTCTCTTCTTTTAATATAAAATATCACAAGGTATAAGGTGATTTAGAGTTATCCTCCTATCTCACGATTAACCACAGAGAAAGATAGAGCTCATTAGAGATTTTGAATTTGTGCCTATTTCATACTAAGGACTTAAGATTTACTTGTTGAAAATAGGTAAATGACTTTAATTTCCAAAGCAGCTTCCCTAGCTGTTACGTTTTGCTTTTTGAAAGGCTTTGTACTTAATTAGAGTTAATCAGGAAATAAAATTAGATTATACATTATACCTTATATCTGAATCTGAAGACTTCTGTCCCACAGTCAACTTTGTAATCTCTCCTTGAGACATAGTCTTATGAAGCTTTGCTTGTTCATCAATTGAAGAAAATCGTTGTGAAGTCTGGAATAATTACATATAGTAACATTTTAAGATCAGTAACCATATGATAGCATAGAACTCAGGTTATAGAATTGCTTCCGAAGAACTGCTTCAGAACTAAAGTTGTTAAAATTTTTATAAAAATGCATTCATATTATTCAGAAATCCACTGAAATAACAGAATCCACTGAAAACGGTACTAATCTTTTAGAGTAACCTGTGAAAAAGTGAGCTTACAGAAATGAAGATGCTGAAACAAGAAGCTCATATTCCTGAAACTATAACAAAGAATCTCAAACGGAAAGTTAAGAGAAGCCAAGTTATCTGAAGACACAGTGGAGGAGCTTCAAACGGTTGTGAGAACATCCAAATCGCTTTTATTTCATTTTTGCACTCATTTTTGAAGCCCCTTTATACAGACAAAACATTAAAGATCTAATAAATCCAGAATCCTCATTACTGTATTTCATACCTCCTTTGATTTTATTGGTTTTCATGCTTCCTTTCTGAAAGGCTATTTTGTCCCTAAATGAATATATGATCACCACCCATGGAGACAGTAGTCAGGAAATTCAAGTGACCTAATATATTGGGCAAATATATTGTAAAAGATCTCTATAAAGTGTTAAAAAGCAAAGACGTCACTTTGAGAACTAAGTGTGGCTGACCCAAGACAGTATTTTTGATAGCCTTGGGTGCTTGTGGAGAAGGAGCCTTTTGTAGTGCAGTGGTTACATATAGGGCATAGATCTACAAGGTCAGCAGTTTGGAACCACCAGCTACTCTGAGGGAGAAAGTCAGGGCTTTCTACTCCCGTGAACAACTAGTCTCAAACCCACAGGGGTAGTCCTGCAGGACCACTATGAGTTGGCATCGACTCAATGGCAGTGATTTGGGGGGGACTAAGGGGATGTGCATGTGGAAGCTGGACACTGAATAAGGATGGCTGGTAATAAAGAACTGAGGTCTTTGAATTATGGTGAAGAATACGATCTATATCACAAAACTGCCAGAAGAACAAACAAACTTGTCTCAGAAGAAGTACAACCAGAATGGTCCTCAGAAGCCATGGTGGCGCGACAGTGTCATGAATTTTGGACACGTTATCAAATGAGATCAATGCCTGAAGAAGGACATCAAGCTTGGCAAAGTAGAGGGTCAGTGGAAAGGAGGAAGTCCCTCAGTGGCATGACTGTTACTGTGGGCACAGCAATAAACTCAAACATAGGAATTCAGGGCGGTAGAGGACTAGGTAATGATTCCTTCTGCTGGACACACAGCATCACTGAGTCAGAGAAACTTGACAGCATTTAACAACAAAAGATGACAACTATTTATATAGCCTAACTTGCTATTATAGATACTTACAGTATCCAATCAAGAAATCATTAGATGATTTTTAAAAGCCAGAACATGGGAAGAAAAGAAAAATCAAAGATCCTTGTCTCCAATAATGGTCTAAATTATAAACAACTTACATGAGCATCAAACTGGAATCTGAATAACAATTCACAATTCTTCTTCCACTCATTTACATACCATATATACTCGAGTATAAGCCAACCTGAATACCAGCTGAGGCACCTAATTTTACCACAAAAACTGCATTAAAAAACTTGGCTTAAACACGAGTATATATGGGACGTTTCTTTAATTAAAAGTCCATCCTTAGGAGAGAATTTATTACCTATTTCAGTAATTTCCTAGTATTTCATTTTTCTATAGCTGTAATCATTTTCCCCCTAGTCTTTTGGTTTCCTTAACAGTGATCCTAGCAACAAAAAAACAAAATATTCGGAACAGCTAAAATGGAAATAACAGACTTTTGCTTCTGGTATTGATGGAGTGATAGGGACCTTATTTACCATCTTGTCTGAAATAAACAAAAACAAAAAATGACAACCAACCAAAACAGATAAAATGGTATAAAGCCGCCATTATCAAGTTGATGGACATTTATCCTTGAGAGATAAGAAACAAAGGAGGTGAGTCCTTTACCTCCTGCAGCTGAATTCAGCTGCACTGAATTTCCAGGACTTTACCCAGTAATGGGAGCAGAGATGGAGCTTTGGAGACTCCCTGAGTTGAACATATAAAGTTCAACGTCCAGAAGTACCAAGGTCATCTGAGACCAAAGGTCAGAGCACTAGAAATAAAAGAGATGCACGAAGAACCCTGAAGAGCTCTGGTAGTGCTGTAGGGTAAGCAATGGATTACTAACTAAAAAACAACAAAACGGATTACTAACTAAAGGTTAGTGGTTCAAAACCAGTAGCCACTTAATATGAGAAGATGAGCCTATCTTCTCTTATAAAGAGTTACAGCTTTGAAAACCCTACATAGGTCACCGTGAGTCAAAATCAACTTGATGGTAGTGGGTTTGTTTTTTGGTTTTATAGAAGATCCACACTGAGTAGTCAACTGGGTACTGATCAATAATTTAATCACTGACTGCTGTGACTAAACTCTCCAAGATTAGGGAAAATTCTACCTTAACAGATTAGAAGTGGAGGGAACAAAAAAAAAAAAAAAAAGGAGCTGATGCCAAGGGCTCAATAGAAAGTAAATGTCTAGAAAAGAACGATGGTTAACATATGTACAACTATGCCTGATACAACTAATGTATGGCTTGTGTTAAGAGTGGTATGAAGCCCCAATAAAATGATCTTCTAATTAAAAGAGAGAGAGAGAGAGATTCGAAGTAACAATGTCAGGCACTCACAAAGGACCAGTGTGGGAAGCTGAGGACCAGGAAGAGAATGTTATGTGGACACATTCTCTATGCTCATGATTAAGAAGCCTGGAAGGCCAGGATTCTGGGTGGATGGAGGCCTTTACATTTGTGAGTAGGAGAGATGAGTCCCAGTTACACATTCTCCTGTCTAAAAATCATCCCCACAATATCCCCCTATGATTGTGCTACCTTAATGCTACCTCTTATTACTATATTACCTGAGGCCTTCATCTATAGGAGCAGACATGTTTCTTTTGTTCTCCCTGCTCAAGGGGCAGTTGACTCTCCTCTGTCTACCCCCAATGATAGTATTGAGTTTCTCCTCCAATGAGCTCAGGGACCTCTAGGGTTAGGACACTGCCCACCTTGTTACATATGTGATTGACTATACATACTCATGAAAGAATACATTCCCTGTTTCTCACTCCTAAAATTTTGTCTCTCTTTATCTGTTCCCTTCAATTACACAACTACTCCTTAGGACCATATCAGTGTGAGGGCTGGCTCCCACAGACCAGAATATTGTCTGTACTTACCAGTAAGGCTACAAACGATGGTTCCTGATGCACTGAGTAAAGTACTCAATAGGCGCAGCCCTCACTAATTAAGAATAATTAGCTCTACACTGAACACTGCTGTTCGAGCTGAACAGATTTTTAAAGGAAGATCTAAAAGCATCAGCAAAACTCTGGAATACCATAGTCCTAAGAATATTAATCAGAATACAAAAGTATTCAGTACTCAACAAGATAAGATTAACAATGTCAGTACCCAGTAACAGCTATCCAGACATTCAAATAAGCAGAAATAAAGAACCTATAAAAAGAAGAAAAAGCTATCTACCCTTGACTCAAAACTGACACTAATGCTACTAAATTATTACAAAACAAACTGTAATTGTACCATATGTTCAAAAGTTAGGTAAAGGACTAGAAGAGAGAGAAAAATAAAAACTGGGCTCCTGGACATGAACAATTCAAGGTCTGAAAAGAAAAATACACTGGATGACAAAATAGATTAGCGAACATGAAATTATGTTCAGCCCAGCAGTAGCATGTGTTCAATTATCCCATGGGTATCTCTGACTTCCTCTTCAGTGGACTAATGATGAAATTAATTTAAGGGCTCAGATAAGCCACCCAAGGAGCCCTTGTGGCTCAACAGCTAAGCAGTTGGTATGCTAACCAAAATATTGGTTGGAACTCACCTAGTGATACTTGATACTTCAGGAGAAAGACTTGCTCCTGTAAAGAATACAGCCTAGGAAATGAGAGCAGTACTAATCTGTCACACAGAGTCACTATGCGCCCACACCTACTTGATAGCACCTAACAATGCCACACGCCAGCTATTAAGTACTTCTTTTTTAAAATGTTGAAGGAGAAGAATTAGGAGGAAAAATTGAAAGACATACAATCATAAACACCCCCACCCCCTCCCCACACACACGCAAATAACCCAATAAAGAACTTGTAGGGGCTATAAAAAAAAAAAAAGAACTTGTACTTTGCTACAATGATAGAAAAACACCCAGAACTCATTATCTTATAAACCATATCAAATGTATAAAAAATGAAAACATACAAACTGTAAACAAACTTAAAATAAGAACACAGAGTAAATGAGAATCAAAATAAGAACTGAAATAGCTCAGTTGATTAACCCTAACTTTCTTCAAAGGAAAACAAAAGTGGACTGGGAGGGGGCAGGGCAAAAGAAAACTACAAAGAAATTCTCAAGATAAAATAACTATTTTCACACATGAAAAACTATCCTGAATTCGAAATACAAAATTTTAAAACAGACACCATCAAGGAGAATATAGAAAGAAATTATGAGAGCTGATGAAAGAAGGAAGAAAAAGATTAAACTCTAAACTAAACACTAAATTGTAAGATGTACAAAGGATGAAGAGGACACAAATGGACATTTGAAGGACATGGAGCACAGATGGGAAAATAACAAAGCCTATGGAAGTGATATAAAGAAAAAAGTAAAAGAGAATGTGGTTGAAATAGAAGGCAGATAGAGATGACACAACATATTTATAAATGGTGTCCCTACACAAAACAATGGAGCACAATTATTTAAACTTATTCTGTGGGAAATTTGCAAAAATTAAAAACCAGAATGTACATATTGAAAGACTGTATATTATGTAGGTATAATTAATCTGCAGTGACCAAGATAGAGATCTATGGTAAATTTTGAATATAAAGAAAAACGTTCAAGGCTTCCAAATAAAAACATAAAATAATTTAGAAGGACAAGAGACTTAGGCTGGTGCAATGCCTTGAATTATTTAAAATAGCTTTTCTAGCCACAACCTTTGTAACTCCCATCAAAGGAACTTCATTTTCCTGATAGGTCTGCATTGAAAGATGGGAAAAGGCACTGGTTGAATTGCATGATTCTGCTGTGAGTGTGTACTACAAAGGTTCATTATAACTGCCAGCCTCTTGGGTCAAAAATGAGCCATCTCAGCAGCAAGAGGGGAGACTCTCACTACTAGCAAAACACAGAAAAGCCAGGAGTGCAGCTCATTCTTTGGTCCCCTGGATCCCTACACACTGAACCTCCTTGACCAAGAGACAACTGTGACACCAGAGCAGCAGCAGCAGCAGCAGACCCAGGATCCAGAACACGACACAGAGCAGGAACTTCCCAGGCCACAGAGCAAGTAAAGCTGGGTGCTTTAGGGCAGGACTAACTGGCTTGTGGAGTGGGGTCCCTCTGGATACTTTATGCGGGGAACTGGGTTTGTGGCCCCACAGAGCTGGAGCTGAATGCTTTTCAATTGAGGCTTACTGTTTCATTACCTAACCAGGGCAAAAGCCAAACCAAGAGGCAGAGGGGCAAAGAGAGGCTGCCTGAGGCATGGTAGAGAAGAAACTGACCTGACTGAACAACTGTGGCCTGAGCTTTGTAATCTGTTAACATCTTTAATAAATTCCATAATCATGAGCAATGCTTGTAAGTTTTGTGTGGCCAATACCACAGTTCTTTATCCATTTTCCTATGGATGGGCATTTGGGCTGTTTCCAGCTTCTTGCTATCGTGAACTCTGTTGTGGTGAAGATGGGAAAGCGTATGTCTGTTCACGTTGTGTCTCTTCCTTCTTTGGGGTACATGCCCAGTCTGAGGTATTGTGTTAGGTAGTACATGCCACTTTCCACAGTGGCTGTGCATGTTCACAAGCCCATCAGCATAATATAAGAATTTCGACCTCTCCTCACTCTCTCCACTAGTTTTGATATCACCCCCTTATTTCTACATCTAAAAACCACTTTGACAGAGGAGGCCTCACCTCAGCTGAGGTCAGTCTCTCATGTTGAGGGTAAAGAAAAAGGCCAATCAGTTCCTACCAAATAACATTGTTCTACAGTCATCCCAGATCAGCAGACACTCCCACAGAGTGCTCAGTGAATCTTAGAAAAGGTGATTTCACTTCTGCTGGTAGGTAAACCAGATGGGGCAATCTGGCATTGGGAAAAAAGTTTAACATTACTTATATCGACTCCTGAGGGGAGAATACATCTGGTATTATGTTCCTAATTGGGCACTTTTAACCTTGTTTCTATCAGCACTTGAGGTGCACAACACCCTTCACAGACCACACCAGAAGGGTCCAATTTGGAAGCCCAATTAAGCAAACTGGACTTTACCTAAAACACAACGGAAGAAGATTAAAGGAATTTAAGTACTCCCTAGGCTTAAGGCTGAAACCTGCCGGAAGTCCTAGTACTTGGGTCCAAGTATTTTTCTTTGAGGGTGCACCTCAAGACTATCATATATTTGTTATTTTCATATTCTCTTTGCTTTAGTTTTTGATCTGTACAGGTCAATAATCCTTCTACTTTTGTCTAGAAAGCTGTTCTATATATGTATATTCTCCTTTTTAAAACAGTATTTGAAATTCTATAACATTGGCTAAATTAATGATACATCTCCATAAGGATGATTTATAATATTTCTCAATAAAAGAATGATGATGAATACGTAGAAATATGAGTAGATTTTGAGCTGACACTTAATTGTAGCCCTAATCTAAGAATTAGTTTTTATGTCATGAAACTACTTGGTACCTGCCTTCATGAAGAAGAGATCACTGAAGATATGGGTGCTATAGCAAAAGTGTAGTAAAGAAATCAGATGGTGCCTGGCTATCAGAAAGAAATAGTATTTTGGGTCTAAATGACTTGTCTTAAAAACATGAAGCCATATAAGTGAGGTGATAGCTAAGTCCACACGGAAAAAGCACACCAGCCTGTGTGATCCAAGGACTGTAAATAATTAAATCCAAGATCAGAAGAGGCAACAGGATTAGAGCTTAATCTCTGAATACCCAGTTTACAGAAGGTTATGAATGACAGTGTAAGCACAAATATCCATTTGCTGGGTCCCTAGCTGGGATTAAGTTTTCAGTGAATTACCTCTGAATATTGACCAGGGATGTAAATAGTCTTGCTATTGAACAGAGTACATTGGAAAGTGGACTACTATAGATTTAATCGGGCTATAATTTAACACCTTATCAGCTGTTCACCCTTTGGACCCATTTTAAATTTGTTATGTTTTTATTATTTTCTGCTTTCTTTTTTATTGAGTTTTCTGGTCTGTTTTATTCTGTTATTGTTGTTAGGTTTGTTTGTATGTTTTTTTTTTAATATGAAAAACCCAAGATAAGTAAATCTGTACAGACAGTAGCTAGATTAATAATATTTTAGGGCTATGGCAGGGCAAGATGGAGGGAAATGGGGAGCTAAGAATAATGAGTATAAGGAAGAAAAAATGTTCTAAAATTGTAGTGATGATTGTACAACTCTTTTTAATATGTTTAAGCCATTGGGTTGTACAATGTTAATTATGTCAATAAAACTGGTAAAATTTTAATTAAAAAAGCCAACACATAAAAAAAAAAAAAAAAAAGCCAACACACTGATTAACCAAAGAGTAATGAGTTAAATACAAAAAAATAGTGGACTAACAGCATTTTTAAAGTCATGTACTAAGGTGAAAAACAACAATAAGAATACAACCCTTCCTAAATATCAAAGGAAATTTAAACAAGAGAATATTGTGCTGAGTAAAATAAGTCAGCCACTAAAGGTCAAATATTGTACAATCTTACATAATCACAAATATGGTATCGATACCAAATCTATCAGTTTTTTATCATTAAATACGTAGTTTTTACTCACTTGGAAAAAAAATTTTAATTTCGTTCACAAAACAGGACCTAATGATGCTACATATACAACAAAGGGATTGAGAAAGGCTAGAGAAAAAGAGATGAGCAGATGTATCCCAGCAAATGAAAACAATAAAAGGCTGTAATCTTTTTAAGTAAAATTCAAGACAAAAAAGCATTAAAGATAACAAAGAACATTTTAAAATACTATTTAAAAACCATAATTCCTAATAATCATAGATTTCAAGTCATTATTTGCAGTAGAAGACAGAGCAGGCATACCTGAAAAAAAAGGATGTAGACAAACTAAACAATGTAATCAATAAGATAAAGTATGAATATATTTTGAAATTTTACACTCTGAATAGAGAATACACCTTCTTATCAAGTGAACACAAGATATTAAAAAATAGATCACATACTTGTAACAGGTAGCTAAGAAACTATCTGTAAATCCCATCATCATGTAGCAATACACTCTGATGAAATTTTGATGAAACTAGAAATCAAAAAGGGCCTTTCTCTGAAAAAAAAAGTTTAAATTTTTTATCACACAAGATTTATAAAATCCTTTATCTTTTATTTCTAGGGTAAGAAATGAGCTACAATTGAAATAGCAGATAGAAAGCCTGAAGGAAAAAGATGTCCTTTCTCTTACGATAATCAAACGCTGAAACACTGTGCTTTGCTTAATCAACACATTTTCTGTCTTTTTTGAGTGGACAGTGGGGAGAAGGAGAACACAGCTCGGATAAGGCTGGGAGGCTGTCTACCGAATACAACCACAACCAAACCAACCGCTGTCCAGTTGATTCCAACTCACAGAGACCCTCGAGGACAGAGGGGAACTGCCCTTCTCATCGGGGTGCTAAAGCTGTGGGGTCTTTTTTGAGCTGACTGCCACCTTTTCCTTTCACAGAGGGGCAAGTGAGTTCACACTTCCGACCTTGCGGTTAGCAGCCACACACTTAATCACTGCACCACCAGGGCTCCTTATACAAAGAGCAACAAACAGAAAAATAAGCATAAGAAGGGAAAACATTTGCGGGGGGGGGGGAATGAATGAGGACTGCAGCTTTACTCAGATGGAAGTAAAGAAGATAAGAATTCTGGCAACAAATGTACAAATGTGCTTTACACAACTGATGTATGTATGGATTGTGATAAGAGTTGAATGAACCCCCAATAAAATGATTAAAAATAAAATTTAAAAAACAGGAAAAAAAGGATTCTCATGGTAGCATTGTGAGTGTTACAATAACAGAAAAAGATAAAGATGAAGCAATTGATTTACTACTCAACAGAGATGAATACAATTTTCTCAGTATTTCCAGTATTGTTGCCAACTACTTGAATAAAAGGACCTGCTTTTTGCATACTCACAAAAACATTTCAAGTAAAAATACATTTCAGTACTGTAAGTGAAAGAAAAAAAAAAGAAGATAGGAATTCTGGAAAACAACCTAAGAGTCATACTTATAGAGATGCTTGTTCTAAGTATGGTAAATAAAAGAGACTACAGAGAGGTAAATATGTTACCCATACTAATCCCACAGACAGGGAGTAGAAATGATTTTACTAACTCACTATTCAGAAGGCAGAGAGATTAAAAAATAAAATATTATAAGGAAAGTCACCTTTAAAGTATTGCTTAACAGAACATCTCATTTTTTCTGGGGAAATACCAACATACAGAACTGAATGAAAGTTTGAAAAAGATAATAGTGATAGTTGAACAATGGGGTTAACATAATGTCAATAAATTGTACCTGTAAAAATTGATGGAGTGGCAACTATTTTATTACATAATTTTACCAATTAAAAAAACAAGCAAAACTGTGTGCAAGTAGCATACAGAATCTCTGAAGTTACTGAAACAGCAGAAGTTAAAAATAATTTTAAAAATTTTAAATAATAAATTAAAAAAAATAATGCCTCATCCAGCACAGGTAGCAACTGATTATTAACTCAAGAGGTAATGTTTATCAAATCCCTTTAAGTAATTGATGGGTAAGTATTTGTATCTCATTTAATCAAACACTTAAAAACTGGACAGGTCAGAGGACCAATTCTTCCAGGAGTAACTGGCAAACTTCTCAGCAAATGTCAGACACATATTTCTTTTGGTTCATGGGAGGGAAAAACATACACCATTTAAGAAAATCCAAGTGCCCCCAAATCAAGTCCGTTTAAAATTTGGTATCTTAAAATGTCAAAATCTTGATTTTGAAAGTCAAGATTTCACTTAAGAACAATTACTCTTCAACCTCGCAATATCAGATGCTGCTAGAACATACCATATTTCTTCAAGACACACAAGTAGAGAAATACAAGGCTGTTCCTTCCCTTCCCACCCCCGCCCCAGCAGGTACAACTTAGCATATTCTAAAAAGCAAAGCTTCTTCATGCAAATGTCCACCAGAAACAACTACTACCACCTGTTCCTAAAAGTAAAAGAAACAAGAGGAGCGTGAGATCAGGGTGGAGAAGTGACTAGTACACTGTGCAGGGAGGTGGTCTACCACTACTGGCATGCAGTGACTGTCAAGCAGGTGAACAGAATTATAGGCAGAGGCTACCAGCTAGAACCCTGAAAGGAGCTAAAGACTCCAAGCGGAGAGCCCAACGTCCTGGCGCATCACACAGCTCCAAGTGCAAAAGAATTCTACCAGGGAAAGAACTCAGGTTTGTACCAAAGGAAACTCTCAGGAACAAAACAGCAGCTACATCGAATGTCTTCACTTCCTCTACACATGAAAAGTCTATGAACGTTATAAAATAAATTAAATATGCTATTAATTTACACTGAAAAACTATCAGCCGTGCTTTTCATTAAAATTAGTTTGTTTCATAACCTATTCTCATGTGATAGTCATTTTTCATTTGGGAACTTCTATTTATTCATTCATTCAGAATTTTTTTCATTTGGGCACTTTCAAGCAGGAGATATAGATGTGTGTGTGCGTGCGTGTGCGTGTGTGTGTGTGTGTGTGTGTGTGTGTGCGCGCGCGCAGTTAAAAGAAAATGTCATTTCAGTGACAAGCCACTGAATTATTTAACATATGCTATATTCTATAGACAACAGATCAACAAACTATAGCCAGTAGGTCAAATACAGGCCACAGCCAATTTTTGTAAAGAAAGTGCTATTGGAGTACAGCTATGCCCAGTGGTTTGCTTATTTGTCTACGTAGCTGACAGACTATATGACACATGAAACCCAGACTCATTACTATCTGGCCCTTTATAGACAGTCTGTTGATACCTGTGCTACACCGTGTAAGCTAGAAAATGGAAATGTTCTATATTAGTAGTAAGTTCAATTGTTAATCTTGCCTAACCTGTGATTTGACAAATATTTGATCTACATATGAAGTGCCCTTTCTCTGAGTCCTGTATTCATTCGGTTAAAGTTTCGTTTTGAGTTGCTGTGTTCACTGAGGTTTCCCATGTACAAACCATCACATAGGGAAGAAGCTGTGAAGGTTAGCTTGAGAGTAGCAAAGACTATTCCCAACAGATTTGCTTGTTGCCTATTTTTCTTAAATTGCTATAAAATTACCATTTCGGAGTCACTGTGAGAGGCCTGACCCAGGCTGGGTGCAGGCCCGAGCTCAGAGTGAGAAGCTTGGTCAAGGGAGAGAAGGGGCTGAATAATGTCATCGTAATCATCTTCCTCTGTATCCCCCTCCCCATCGGCAAAAGTACCTCTAGTCAAGAAATCGGAGCGCGTCCGCGCCATGCGAGCTTTCTTTTTATGGGCCGGTCTGGCAACCTGCTTGACCAAATGATAAAACAAATAACACAACAATGTTTTGTTTTGAATGGAGATGATGCCAACAAAAGGCATCAGAGGGCTCATGAATTTCTTGAAACATCCCTCCACCCGACCATGCCCTTTCCACTACCAAGAGTGACAGGGATAACCAAAAGGAATCCACATACATTACCCTGGACAAAGGACAACAAGAGAACTTAAAGCTATGCTGATTTTATCCACAGCCAAGGAGGTCATCCCTGATAGGCAAAATCTGTCACCAAGTCACTTGCATAAATGCCTTCTTTTTCCTAGCAACTTCTCATTTGTATATATAATCTGAATTTTTAGGCACCATTATCTGCCTGGAGTTCACCTCCTTAATTATAACAAGCTTAGCTCATGGTTTCTTTCTCTATAAACACTTGGGAGTAAATGGGTAGGTGAAGTACTTTAATAACAAGAATAATAATTTCCAGAACAACAGGCATCTAACTTCACATAGATGGAAGATAAACAAGATCTAATACTTACCTCTCTTTGGCCCAGCCCAGCTGG
Source organism: Echinops telfairi (assembly GCF_000313985.2). Classification (NCBI taxonomy): domain Eukaryota; kingdom Metazoa; phylum Chordata; class Mammalia; order Afrosoricida; family Tenrecidae; genus Echinops; species Echinops telfairi. The sequence goes on from NW_022111379.1 coordinate 7,215,667, forward strand.
CCTCACAGGTTTCCAAGCTGGTTCATCTTGCTTATGGTAGTGAGGATTTCCACACTTTAAGGATTCCTTGCTGACACTTTAGATAAGACAAGAGATAACATTTCAATTACTACCAGGGATCTCTAGCCAATATTCTTTAAGTGTAGCATGAAATACAAGGTAAGAAGCCAGGCCAAAGAGTTCCAACAAATTCCATAAATACTTCCCATCATACTCAATTCCCAAAATATGCCAAAAAATTTCCATTTACTAGCTAAAACAATACTGAATAAGAAGAACATACATAGTAGGAAGAATCTTCTTTATTTTAAAGCATACAATATACTCTACAGCTACTCTACAAAACAATCTGGTGCTATTAAAACAAGAGACATACAGACCAAAAAAATAAAACAGAAAATCCAGAAATAAAACCATGCATCTATGGTCAGCTGATTTTTCACAAAGGTGCTAAATATATTCAATGGGGAAAGTAGAGTGTCTTCAATGAAAGGTACTGGGAAAATTGTATTTCCACATATAGAAAAAAGAAATAGGACCCTGTCTCATATCATACGCAAAACAAATTTGTATTAAGAATGTAAATGTGAGAAATACAGTCATAAAATTTAGAAGAAACATCACAGGTAATCCTGTCAAGCCTTGTTTTCCAATCATGGATTACCTAAGAAAATAGCAAATGCAAAACCAGGGGGAAAAAGCTAAATAATAGGAGCTTCATAAGAATTAAAAACTTTTATTCATCAAAAGACATTATCAGAAAGGTAAAAAGACAATCTATTAATCAGGAGACTATCTTTGGAAACCATATATCAGACAAGAATCTAATAGCCAAAATATCTGTAATATTTAGAAAACAACAAAAAGACAACCTAATCATAAAATGGGCAAAGGATTTAAATAGATATTTCACCAAAGAAGAAACCCAAATAACCAGAAAACACATGAAAGGGTGCTCAGTAGCCATCAGAAAGAAAGTTCATATCAAATCCACAATGTGATACCACTTCATTCTCACTAGGATGGCTAAGATTTTTTAAAAAGAAAGAAAACTAATGTGGGTGAGGAAATGGTGAGGGACTCTTATTCACTGGTAATGGTAAAGAAAAAATAGTACGGTCGCTGTGGAAAACAGTGTGACAGTTCCTTCAAATAACTAAAAATAGAACTAGCACTTAACCCAGCAATTCTACTGCTAATATGTACTCAAGAGACTTGGAAACAGAGACTCAAAAAAGGAGACTTGTACACCAATCAATGTTCACTACAGCACTATTCACAATAGCCAAAAGGTAGAAGCCCACATGTCCATTAACAGATGACCGTACAACTGTGTGGAATGTTATAAGAGCTGAAAGTCTCCAATACAATGATTTAAAACAAAAAACAGATGACTTGGATAAACAACATGTTGTACATAAACAAGATAGGATACTACTCAGCCAGTAAAAGAAATGAAATCTTGATACAGGTTACAATATGGATGAAGCTAGTAGATGCTTTGCTAAGTGAAAAAAAAAGCCAATTACAAAAGGGCAAATATTATATGACCACATTTACATAAAAAGGCACGGAGGAGTAAATGTATAGAGTCTAAAGTTAATTATTAGTTGAGGGAAAAGAAAAAAAAAGAAAGAGGGAAAAGGTAGCTAATAGTGATTTTTAAAATTTACACTGATTAAGGGTTGGGTTGCACAGCCAATTATTGTAATTGCAGACAATAAATTGTTCACTTGTGAAAAGTTAAGTTAGAAAAATTGTGAGAGATATTTACAACAATTCCAAAAAAAAAAGAAGTCAATGTTGAGGCTGCTTATGAACAACCAAACAGCACATGGTATTTGGATCCTTACTTTGCAGGTTTAGGGTTTTGGTTTCATGAGATGTCTGGTTAACGGGTTTAGTAAGGTATTTAGTGCTTCTGTTTCACCTCTTTCGTTTTATAGAGCATGGGGGTCTTAAAAGCTTGAAGGCGGTAACCCAAGACACAACAACGGGTTCTCCACTCACCTGGAGCAATAGTGAGATAAGAACTGGAATGGTGCCCAGCCCCCAGTACTGAACATTTTAATAAAAAATGCAACAGAGGAATCTTAATCAAAAGAAGGAAGGTGCCAAAGAATTTCAAGTTTTCAAAGAATCTCGACTTTCTGAAGCCATGGAGGATAGATAAACCCCTGAAATTATTGTCCTGAGGTAATCTTTTTTTAAAATCATTTTATTAGAGGCTCATACAACTCTTATCACAATCCATACATACATCAATTCTGTAAAGCACATTTGTACATTCATTGCCCTCCATCATTCTCAAAACATTTGCTCTCCACCTAAGTCCCTGGCATCAGCTCCCCACTGAGATAATCTTTAAACATGAAACCAAACCAAAAATATCCTGAGGTTATCTTAAAACTGATCAATACCTTAATTAGTAAAAAATGTCTACTTTGAGCATTATGCTTTTTTAAGAACTATCTCAATGGGATCTCATTAACAAGAACAATCTGAAAGACTATGTTAATGAGGGAGGAATAAGTCAAAAAATGAGTGAAAATGGTTGCTTAATTTGAAAATGTTTGCTGTGTATACTCTCAACAACAAAAATAAATAAAATGTAGGAAGAGAATTTTTTTTTCTGTTATCAAGAATGCATGTGTATCAGTGAATTGCTTGAGGCCCTGTCCTGATAATTTCTGGGTATATTCCATTATGCTCACACATCTTTAAGATTATTAGTAGCAATATTAGCTCAAGACATAAACTATATTTGATGATAAATGGGGGGGAAAGGAAATGCCAAATCTTTAGACTGCTACTCTTAGAATATGTCTTCTAATCTAAAAACTCAAAGCCAACCCACTGCCACTGAATCAAGTCCAACTCCCAGCTACCCTAAAGGATGTAGAACAGCTACCTAGGTTTTCTGAGGCTGTAAATCTTTATGGGAGTTTCATCTTTCTCCCGAAGAGTAGTTGGTGAGTTAAATACTGCTAATCTCACAGTTAGCAGACAAATTATAAAATATCTGATAAGTAGCCATCCAGTGATGAAAACTCCATTGTTGTACCTTATACTAAAATGATTCCTATTTGTTAGAAAAGTTTCTTTCTAAAATCTTGCTTGGTAGCTTTCACTTATTTAGTTTTAAAACTTGAGGAGGCTTTAAAAAGAAGGCATATCAATAAAAGTCATAAAGAAATTCCTTTAATCCCTTCTTTCCACAAACACTTTGACATCTCCCTATAAATCGACATCAGCACTGACAAAAAGTGGTTATCAAACAAATAAAAAAGTATAATCTAATCCATAAAGGTGATTAAAGTGCTGGGTCCATGGGTTGACACTTTGCTACAATACTAGCTGGCAGACTGATTGCTTTTCTATCCAAAATCTCACATTTTATGAATGAAGGTTCAGGCTCCATAGAACTTAATTAATTCAATTTATTTTAGCTCGCCCATGATTTAAACAGTTCCCTCAGGAACTTGAAAAAATTCTCTGTATAGATCTATCTTGAGTTTTTGAAATATTTTATTTATGTCCATTTACAAAATACTTCTCTTGTGGTTACAAGAAAAAGATGAAGCTCCTGTAAAAACCTTAATGAAGGTCAATTGCTATGCCAAAACACATTACCATATACTTTTATATGGTATAATTACCATGTATTTTAGGATATTGCAAGAGAATTTTATTAAGAAACTCTTAATTAAGGAAGAAGAAAAACCTTCCCTGTTTGTTTTTGTTTGAGTCTGCTTAGCTGGCCTCTTTATTTCTTATTTCACATCTGCATACACAGCCTTTTAAGCATTCCCAAGCAAGAGATTCTTGGAACTTCTGCCAGGAGTAGCAAGTGGTTATGAGAAATGTAATCCCAATATTATTATACCTACTCCACACATGCTATCTAAATCGCGAGCTTGGCTCCCATGCCCTCTCTTGTCTCTCCCCTGAGAAATTTCATATACATAATTCTTTATGGAACCAAGGTTAGACTGCTGTTCCTTCCTAATCTAAAGCAATGAGCACTTACTGAAGGCTCATTACTATGTTGCACTTCACAAATGCTTTCTAACTTCATGTGGAAGAACCAAAAAGTCTGTACTTAGTCTAAGACTCCAATAAAACAAAAAAACACCTACCGAGTTTCTGCCCCACCAATTCTGACTCATGCCAAGTCCCTGTGTTTCAGAGAACTGAATTTCCAATGACTTTAATAGATTGGGAGGTATATTAATAAAACAGTCCAAAAGATACATAAAAGGATGTAATAAACATGTCACTCACAGTGGAATACTCGAGTTGTCCTTTGGCATGAAGAAAATGGCTCTAGTTGTTCCCTCTTTGGAAGGGTCATCAGATTTATGGCTACAAGACTGAGCTGGATGCCTAACACATTCTCTTTTTGAAACACGATTATTTGAGAGTTTACAAGTTGTGTTCATTTGGGAGCCTGTTCTGTCTGTCTTAGATAACTCCTTGGGTTGGCATGGACTTCCTTTTTTTTCAAAGGACAGGGTGACAGGTCGGTCCTTCGGGGGTAGGTGAGCAGAGGAACTATCTTTTGGGGCAAGAGCTGTACCTTTTTTAGCTATTGAATGGGGTTCCGGTACACCGAGTTCTCCTTTATTTGTAGTATTTAGAATGAGAGAGGTTGGCCTCTCAACTATTTGCCCTGATGGACTTATCAAAGGGGTCAGCATATACTCCCCAATTCTTGGCTTTTCAACTGTCTTGAGGGCTTTACGTTCCTTCCCTAAAATATCTGTCTGCTGGCGAATCTGCTTCATCATTTCTTTTTCATTCTGCTGTTGTAACTGCTTTTGCCTTTCTTCCTTCTCAATGTTTAGCTTTTCTAGTTTTTCAAGCACAGTATTAGAAGGATCTGTATTCAAAGAAGCAACAACTTGATCTTCTCCTGAGCAGTGGTACTTTGGGGCTTCTCTATTGATATCCAAGGTAAGAGCTGTCCCCTGTGTTTCTTTACTTTCCAATTGCTTGTTTCTCTGAATACTTGTATCTTGTTGGGAACGAGTTTTCAATGGATCTTGTTGGGGAATATAAAAAAATGTAGGCAGACTATTTGAAATAAGGGGTTCTCTCAGCTGTGGTTTACAGGTAATGAATCCGGACCTGCAGACTATCTTATCCTGCATAGTGCCATCCTTCAAAGGCTCCAAGCCAGCGGGTGTCTGCCTTTGCGTCAGTTCATGGCTAGTCTCACTTGAGGCACTGCGGGCAGCATCCTGTGGACCGTCTTGCGGACTCCTGATGGATGTCTGAGGTGATGGAACTGTCCAGGCTCCAACACCTGGAATGACTGGCTCTAGTTTGCTCTTCTGACTTTCTTCACAGCTCAGAAGTTCCAAGCTCCCTTGAGAACTTTCACTATCAGGTGTGCCCCGTAGAGACGGAAGGCCCTCGGGCATGAGTTCTGTAGACCATCTGCGTTCCTCTGAAGGAGACCCACCACCAAGGGAGCGGACTTTTAGTAATTCTAAGCTAAATATAGCTTGCTCCAGTTCTCTCATCCTCCGGCTTTCTCTTTTGGCCCGACTGCCTTTTTTCTGATGGAGATCCTCCAAGGACTTGGGTCTCTCCCTCACGACCACATCTTCCTGGAAGTCTGCACCACTTTGGCTTCTGGCTCTCTCCTGTCGTTTGTTTGGGGAATCCTCGGAGTAGTCTCCTGAGCTCTCACAGCTAATTCTATGACTCTCGATTACAGATTTACTTTCCTCTATGGCTTTCACTCTATTGTCAAAGGAACAGTCTTCCCATTCTGAAGGGTCTGAGCCTTGAATGTCCAGAGACCCATATGCCTGGGTAGTCACCAATCCAAGCTCTACTTTTGTTTCTTTGTGTCTTTGTTTTTTCAAAGCTTTAAACCTATATGAAAACATGGATGGGGAAAACAGGGAGGGAGGGTTATAGATACACATTAGTGACCACTACAGAGCATACATTTACTGAGAATATTTTTTTTAATGAAAGTCTCAAAATTTTATTTTTCTAATAACTACATGATTTCTGGAAAAAGGCATGATGGCCAAAGTGGCCAAGGCAAAAGAGAAAGACGTGTAATGAGATGGACTGATACGGTGGCTGGCAGCAATCGGGTCAAACAGAACAACTGAGGGGTTGGCACAGTCTGGGCAGTTATTCCTTTTGTGGGAGATAGGGCTGCTACAACACTGACAAGGAATTCCTACACAAACTTGGAAGCACATCCTATTTACATGAATCAGATAAAACTGTTATTGATTAAACTATTTCCAGCTCAGTATTCTATTCAAAACATAAACTAACTCAGAAATAAGCTTCTCATTTTAATAATACCATTATTTTAAGATGAAAGTTTCTGGAGGTAAAAATAGTTTAATATTGGAAATTTTATCAGTTTCACCTTAATGAAAAAGCCATTCCAAGGAGCTGTAAACATAGACTACATAGAATTTTAATCCAACTTAATTCAATAGTAATTTATTTAGCTTCTATTATAGCAGCGGTTCTCAGCATGTGGGTCCCAATCCCTTTGGGGGTCGAATGAATGACAGTGATGAAGTAGCAACTAAAATAATTTTATGGTTGGGGTCACCACAACATGAGGAACTGTATTAAAGGGTTGCAGCATTAGGAATGTAGAGAACCACGTATTATACGCCACACCAAGAACCCTGGTGGCACAGTGCATTAAGCCTTGGGTTGCTAACCATGAGAGTCGGTAGAGCAGGAGAATGAGGGCAGATTTATAGCCTTCCTTGGAAACCTCATGGAGGAGCTTACTTTGCCTGACATGGTTACCAAGAGTTGGAAATGACTCGATGGCCGGGTGAGTTTTAGGCCAGACAATATGGGTTAAAATCGCTGAGTCTCAGAGACCAATGGGAGATAAATTGTATACAAGTGCAACTGACTGAAACCCAAATTAGGCAAGTATTACAAGAGAGGTATAAACAAAGCACTTGTAAAGTGAGAAGGGGTAATAACTGTAGCCATAGAGATTACCTATGTCTTGCTCTGAATCCTCTACATGCAGCTTGCAAAAGGATAATTTTGTTCCTTTGTTCTCGGTACCGCTTCTTTTCCCTGTAGCCTTTCCATCTTGCCTGTATGTAGGCAGCCGCCACGTGCCTCCTTCTGTAATAGTCCCGCCACCTTTGCTGGATAATGATGGCTGCAGCTCGCAGCTCCAAGTACCACCGCCTCTCTAAGTAGGCACGCCAGGACGCTTGGAGAAGAGTAGCTGCACTAGCCATAACAAACACATTCTTCTGCACAGCTGCATCTCTGACATGCTTCTGATTCAGGTAATTCCTCCAGAATCGCTGGGGGGACACAGAATAATAGAAGCTGCTGTCATATGTTATGCCACATTTTCATGGAAAATAAGAATAAATGTCCTAGGTTATAATGAAAGAGTCATTGGCTAAACAGCTAAACTATTTATGATTAAGGTGAAAAAAAATAGTTTTTCCCCAGATAGACTTGGCTATCAACAACTATTTTAAATAATATGAAATTAATTAAAGTTTAAATGAAGTTAATTAAAGAAAATAAATGTAAAACTTTGTTTTCAGTTCTATTATTGAATCTTAATAAATTAAATATATTCTTACATTATACTTTGCCAAATAATATCAATGAGTTTAAGATGACACATTTCAAAGATTCCAGATTTCACACAGGATTTTCTTGCACAAACAAGTGCTGGCTATTTACTGAAAGGTTGGTGATTTGAACCAACCAGTTGCTCTAAAACAGTGGTTTTCAACTTGTGGGTTGTGACCCCTTTGGGCGGGGGTTGAACCACCCTTTCACAGGAGTTGCCCGATTCATCACAGTAGCAAAATTACAGTGATGAGGTAGCAACAAAAATAATTTTATGGTTGGGGGGGGGGTCACCATAACATGAAGAACTGTATTAAAGTGTGGCGGCATTAGGAAGGTTGAGAACCGCTGCTGTCAAGATAAACGTGGCGGTTTGTTCTGTACGATGTAAAGTTCTAGAAGCACTGTGGAACAGTTCTACTCTGTCCTGTAGGTCTACCTGAGGCAGAACAGACCCAACAGCAATGGGTAATTTACACATCAGACAATCTGCTGGGAACTTTGAGCATTTCAAAATGAGACCCATTCTATCTCAGGAGGAGTTTATGTTCTTATTGAAATGTTTCAAAGTAAAACTGTTCTGTTACTAAACAAAGGCCAAATAAACAAGCCAGTCTCATGCAAATAAAGTATTAAAAAATCCTTTGCTACCCACCTGGATAATAATGGATGCCTGTCTCAAATTGAGGAAATGTTGCCTACACAGCAAGACCCTGAACCATCGCTGCAGTAATATGATTCTGCGGAGCACCTCTTGGTGAAGCAGGTCTTGTAAGTGCTGCCGTTCCTGTTCCTTTAAGAACACCTACCGGAAGGAGAAAAAATGAGGAATGAACTCCTTTTATGCACCATCCTTTCTGTGCTAAGCTTTTAGAAAACAGAAAATGCATATGAGCGGCACATGTGCAATTGCAGTATTCTAAATGGAGGCAACAGTAGGATCCGGGCAGGTGAACACAAGCATCCTACTCCCTGAGTCAGAGATAGTGAGATATTACTCACTCCGAAAATCACCACCACTACGGGCTAATGTGTTACTGGTTTTATGAGGAGACTTCAAAAAGATTGGGGAAAAATTGAATTAAAAGATACTGGGATTTTTCCATGAACTTTATGTGAAGTCTCCTTCACATATGTCCTCTTTATCAGGTGAACTGGGTGGATGGGTGAGTAGAAGTTGTGAATCTCATATCTTGAAATTTGATTATAACTTGAACAAACCAATGATAATAGTCTCTCTGAAGCCCAGCATGCATCAAAAGCATCTTGGTTCCCAAAGTTGCATATTAATTTATTTATCTATTTAATTTCATGAATAAATCTTTAGTGATACAAAGATCAGTTAAATAGTTAGGGGAAAACAACAGATCAAGTCTAGAGACAGAGGAACCCACCTGAACAAAACCAGGAGTTGGAAATAATAATGAAAGCATACATCCGCTACTCTTTAAAAAAGATAGTACAATATGGAGATTCTTGAAATACAGAAACATGTTTGAATTCAATGAGATGGCTACCAGAGGATTGTGAGCAAAAGGCCTCCATACATAAGCATATATTATAATGACTTTGTTATGATTATAATGAGTTCAACAATATGACAGATACACTGGAAGCAGAGAAACAAGATATTCAGTATAGGAGGAACGTAGGTGAGAAGGGCAGGAATGGAGAAAAAGGGAGAGATCTGCAGATGGCTTCTAAGAGTACAAAACTTAGAATTCTGTAAAATAATTAAAGTGAAAATTAAGTCAGAAGCAACAAAGCCCACATGGAAGAAGCACACCAGCCTGTGTGATCATGAGGTGTTGATGGGATCAGGTATCAGGCATCTAAGACCCAGAACAAAATCATATCCAATGTGAATGGCCGGGGGTGGGGGAGGCGGAACATGGAGTGGAGACCCAATACCCATCTGTAGACAATTGGACATCCCCATACAGAGGGGTCACAGGGAAGAAATGAGCCAGTCAGGGTGCAGTATAGCACTGATGAAACACACAACTTTCCTCTAGTTCTTTGACGCTTCCTTCCTCCTACTATCATGACCTCAATTCTATCTTACAAATCAGATTAGACCAGAGCAAGCACACTGCTACAGATAAGAGCCTGCAACACAGGAATCAAGGATAGACAAACCCCTCAGGGCCAACAAGGAGAGTAGAGATGATACCAGGAGGATTAGGGGGTGGGTGTGAGGGAGAAAGGAGGAATTGAACACAGGATCAACCTAGAACCCCCTCTCAGGGGGACAAGCAATGGAAAAGTGGATGACAGAGGACAATGTTAAGATATGAAAATAAAATGATTTAAATATATATATATATATTTATTCTATAACTTATCAAGGGTTCGTGAGGGCGGGCAGGGGAGGGAGGGGGAAGAAATGGGGAGCTGATATCACGGGCTCAAGTGGGAAGAGAATGCTTTGAAAATGATGATGGCAGCATATGTGCAAATGTGCTTGACACACTGGATGAATGTGTGGGTTTTGATGAGATGTAAGAGTCCCCAATAAAAGTATTAAAAAAAATTAAGTCAAAGGTGATAACCATTTGTGGCTTGAGAAATGGAAGAAGGGTATCAGAGACAGTACATGATAAATTGAAGAGAGTATAGGAATCTCAATATTTTGGGCAAATAAAGTTGGAATCAAAGAATACATAGGGAGATATGTTTCTTAGTTAAAATTACAGTCAAAACTAAAGCAATGGCCAAATACTATTTGATTAATATGGCTACCTTAATAAATAACGTGAGCCTAATAAAGATCGTCATGATAGCTGTTTACTATCTTTATTATGAGCGCTCTCATAGGCAAAGACTGCCATTATTTGCTAAATAAAAATACACTCAATTTTAACAAGGGTTATGTATTTACCATAGTTTTTCCAACTTGATAATTATCTGAATTAACATTTATTTTCCTGAAGAAATCCTGAATGTTAAACTTAGATGGAGTAATATTTCGGGGAAGTAGTACATGGAAGTGGCTCACAAAATCCTGAAAAATGAAAAGAAAATGTTATAAAATCACAAATGAATCATATATAAAACAAGACCCTATAATAGCTAACCATTATTTTTCCTCATTCTTTAAACAAAGTAAAATCAAGAAAGAGCTTGTCAGCTTAAAATATTACAAAAAGGTTCATTTGAAAAAGACAGCAAATTCTAGTAACTATGTTATCCAAGGGGTACAGAAGATGAAAGGAAAGGTAGAAGCTAATTATACTTTCTGAGAAAACTGCATTAAATCAAAAGAAAAAAAATTTTTCAAACAGGGACCTGAAATATTTAGCATAAAAATAAGCAAATGGGGCGACTACTACCAGGGAAAATGGAAAATAAAGTTTTCCCTCTCTGCAACAGCAAAAATGTGTTCAGCTGCTGAGAAGCCACAATGTGATGTCTACACCCAGAGCAGCAGCCACTGAGAATAGGGCTTTAAACCGTTTCTAACCATCTCAGTCAAGGATGAGGCAGTAAAATCAAACTGAAACACATCTGTCAACTGGGAGTGAACAGAACAATAACCTGAATAGGAAACGTAACGGGGCAAAGCCCTGGGACAGGACATTCAGAAGAGGTACAGTGAGCCCTCTTGGGAGGCTGATATGGGAGAATGGATTATTGCTAGGTCTGTGGAGAGAAGCACACATTCACACATGGGTAGGCTGCAATCTTGGAGCCAGACAATTGTGTTTCTGATTAAGAGTTTTGATTATTATGCACCGTCCACACTGTCTTTGTTATCTAAGAGGGAGATTATGTTTCAAGCAGGGTATCAACTTGTAATTTTTCCCCTTTCAGTGATCATCCCAATATACACACATATTGAGTCTGCTCAGGTTTCACCTCATCAACCATGACTAAAGTGAGAAGAACCAATGTGAAGCATGGATGAGAACAGCTGACTCTTTTTGGTAACATTCTATGAAAACATTCTATTGAGAAAACTCTCAGGAAAAGCAAATGGAATCTTTGAACTAGGTCATTCACATTGAACTATTTCAATTACTAGATTGTGAGGAATCATTGTGAGGAATTGCTGTGTTGCAAATAAATTTAGGACGAGGGAGCTTCAAAAAGTTTGGAATACTGGAATTAAAGGTAATGGGATTTTTCCATGAACTTTTGAAGCCCCCTCATATTACCAAGTGTTAAGGTTAAATGAGAATAGTCAACTACTGACATCTATTACAATACAAGCTTAATGAGAACACTGTAATCCAATGAAAATTACATATTCTCCTACCCCTTTTTAATTCTGTATGCAAAAGATGGAATGGAAAGAATTAAAGGAAATAAACATGTGAGCCCCCAATAAATCATAAGTAAGATATGCATATATATATTTAAACATTACTATAAAAACATAACCTGGAAAGAATATTTGCAGCTGTATCCTGATTGTCGAATTCGAACTGTCTCCAGCATTCCAGTGTACCGAAGCTGTCTAAGTACCAAGGTATCATTGAACCTTAAGGGCAGCTAATACAAAACAAAGAGAAAAAAAAATTTAACCCAGAAGCAAAACTCTCCAAATTAATGTTTGTCTTATAATACCGTTAACTCAGATTTGCTGGGAAATGTCTGGTAAAGATACAGCTGAGATGCTAGCAATCTCACCTCCTCAGCTAGTCACCTCCCCAAAGTTCTGAATGCCGTGACCCTCGGGGAAAGAGAAAACCCAAGATTCAGCCTGCTCTGGTTGTAAAAGGAAGGACCTTGAACCAACAGAAATGTGGCTGCCCACATGACAGAACCGGAGCCTCTAAAACACTCCAGCTCATTGCCATCGAGTCGATTCTGACTCCGCAACCCACAGTCTAGTCGCGGTGAAATCTGTATCAGGATTATCCTACTTTCTGGATGAAGGGAGGAGATAGTGGTCAGTGTAAGACAGGATAAAAACAAATTTATCAATTATTGAGGGCTCACAGGGGAGGGAGGGAGGACAGCGGAGGGAGGGGAAAAAATGAGGAGCCAACACCAAGGGCTTAAGTAGAAAGAAAATATTTTGGAAAGGATGATGGCAACAAATGTAAAAATGTGCTTGACACAATGGATGGATGGATGGATTGTGAGAAGAGTTGTATGAGATCCCAATAAAATGATTAAAAAAAAGAAGCAAATAGTGTGACAAATAAGAAAATGTTCTAAAATTGATTGTGGTAATGATTGTACAAGACTTCTTGATATGTATGATATGTGCATTATGTGGCAATAAACCTTTTTCTTTAAAGCAAAAAAAAGAGTAAAGGATGATGACAACACATGTGCAGATGTGCTTGATACAATGGATTATAAGAGCTGTAAGAGCCCCGAATAAAATTTTAAAAAATTTTAAATCCTACTTTCATAATGAAGAGCTGTCTGCATTTTTGTTTAAAACTGTGATTTTTAAACAAAGCTAAAAAAAACCCTATCCTAAAAAACCACCTACCCCACTGCTCACCAGCTGCCTAAGTTTAACTGAGAGGTGACAGACTCTTCTAATGACTAGCATGGCTTATTTCCTTATCTTTTGCTAATGATACTAGTATGAAGCCTTGAAAAATAAAAAATCTAACAGTCTCCGAGGGTTAATGCTCTCAATCCACAGGCACTGATGAGCAAGGGGCTAATGGGAGGTAACCATTTCTCACAAGGCACAACACCATCATTCCTAAGCATTTTGGTAGACATAAATTTAGACATTCAAAAGATGGAGCTTCTGACAGTTCTCCCTATTCCCTGTGTGCTACCTCCAATGATTATCGGAGGCAATCCTGGATATCTTCTTATAGCTAGATATCAGTTAACATATATTACATACTTAATTCTCATTTATTTGATGCTTATTCTATGCCCTAAAATACTTCATTAATTAAAATCTTTCTATAGCATCTCAGTAACTGAAACTCAAACTTCTATGCAATTATAAATGAAATTATTTATATTTTAGTAACTATGAAAGAACAGCTTGGAAAAAAAAAGAAGAACAGCTAATATCTGTTATGTGCTTACTAATACCAGGAACATCCTAAGTACTTTGTAGGTATTAACTCATATATGCACACAAAAACAAAATGAAGCTCATCTTATAATTGTGGTATACTTACTTTTAAGAAAATATTGAAGTCAACAAATTGCTCAAGTAACTCATCTAAGGTCACAAAGTTTGTAAATGGTAGAGAAGACTTCTTAAAAGTTAAGAAAGGTGAATAGAATTCTACTACATCTTAACTAAATTTAGGAAATTATTCTTTCTGATGAGCATAAAGATGACAAATATCTATCCTGGTTAGGTATGTTTTGAAAAAGCTCAAAACAGAGGGACTGCCAGAGAAAAGTTCTTCAGTATTTTTTCTAAACTAAAGAGATAAGGATCTTTAGACATCAAAAATGCTAAGCAAGGTAGGAACGATAGTTTGTAGCCAAATAAGAGAGATTACCCTTAGGGTGAAAAACATTGCATAAAAGAAAACTTTTCTTCTGATAGAATTTAAAGAATATTTTTTCTCACAATCTATGAATAGATGCTAAATAACATTCATATAAATATCATACAGGCAGGATCGCTATAAAAATATTCTGAGAACTTGCTTTCCTTATCAATATTAGATAGTTTATATTCTTCACTTACTCTTACAAAGAATTTAAGGCTCAGTCTAAAAACTGTGAGCTGAAACTGACACTGATTTAAAGGACATGTTTACCTTTTCAGCATTAGAGCGAATGCATTTTACAAAATATGGTTCTGCTTGACCAAGTGTCTCCATCAGTTTGCTTAATGATGCCTGCAACATAAAGTAATACAATTAGCATATTCTTCCATTCCAAACTGACAATGAATAATAAATGAGAGTATTTATAAACTAGGCACAAACTGGTGACATACAAGTAGATCCCTGGTGGTAAAACAGGCTGTGTGTTGGGCTGCTAACTGCAAGATCAGCAATTCGAAATCACCAGGCACTCCAAAGGAGAAAGAGGAGGCTTTCTACTCCCCTAAGGAGTTACAATCTCCGAAATGCATTGGGGCAGTTCTACCTCTCCTACAGTGTCACAACGAGTCAGAATCGACTCGATGCCAGTGAAGTTAGTTTTGTTGAAGAGACATACAAAGAAAGGATTTTTCCCCCCTAAAAAGCAAAGTAAATATTCCCCTTTCCATAATGTAAAATTGAGGCTAATTAAGAATAAGGATGATAGTTTAATCTAAAACTACTAGCTTGGCAATAGTAAATATTATAGATATGTTTTAAAATAATCCAAATTTCATAGTTCCCACTTAATGAAACAATTTCATTCAAACTCAAGCAATCCTAAAGCAACTTTTAAACTTATCCAGTAGGTGAGCCACCTTTTCAGAAAATGTACTATTAATTTTAACTGACCCAATGGCAATGGATTTGGGTTTTGTTTCATTAGTGTTTTGAGTGTATAGGAGGAGGTAGTCAGAATTGCCTTTTATTTTCTTGTTTTCAGTGTAGTTAGTGATGCTCTTCAATTCCTGATACTCGTAATTGTTTTTTTCTCTGTTTTCCTGATTCGCCAGCTAGAGGCTATCAAGTTTTTAAGACCTTGTCAAGAACCAGCTTTTGGTTTCACTTAATTTCTTGCTCTTTTCCAATTTTTAATTTCACTGATTTCTGCTCTTTCCTAGTTCCTTCCCTCTTTGTGCCTAGTACTTTTCTGTTCTGGAGACTTACTTTTTCAGACACTACCAGTCTTTCTACTAGTGTATACTGCTGGATATATTTTCACAATTCCTTCTTTAACCTTCTGTGTCATTGTGTGAGAAAGCTTTTAAAAAATATTATGTAAAACTGGAATTTGAAGATAATGGAATTTTTCCATGAATGTTTTAAAGCCCCTTCAAATTTCAAAAGAGCTTCCAGCAGATAGCATAAGGTTTTTTCCTGAAGAACAATGACTTTTTCTTTAGCAACAGAGCCTTTTATCCAATGCACCACCACAACTGAAGGCCATGGATTCCGTTTTGACTCATGGTGACCATATACAGCAGACTAGAACAGTCCCTATTAGTTTCCAAGACTGTAAAACTTTACAGGAGTAGAAAGCCTTGCCTTTCTCCCAAGGAGCAGTTCGCAGTTTAGAACTGCTGAACTTGTGGTTCGTAGCCCAACATATAATCCATATACCACGAGAGCTCCTTAAAAATATTGTTACCCACCACATTTTTCCTCTTCATAAATGATGATGTCTATTTAATGAGAACTTTAGAGAGAGAATTCAAGAAGAAAGCAGCACTGAGACAATGACTTTGAAAAGAGCTACTTGAAGTTACTCCGCTAATATTACTCAAGTTCACTCCTAAATGCAGAGTCACAGCAAAAGGAATTATATTCCTTTGTATAAAACTACTATGTATAAAAACTAAAGCAAACGAACAGAAAAAATCCTACAATTGTTTGGCTAAATTTGTTTCAATGAACATCAGAGAAGTCATACATCGTTGTGTTACCAGTGACTTTAGCTAGGCTGGTGTTGTTAGTTGCCACCAAGTTGGCTCCCAACTAATGGCGCCCTTACGTGTATCAATGAAACATTACCTGGCCCTCCGCTATCTTTCTGATTATTGATATTTGTGATTATATCTTTGGGGCTATATTTATAGCTGGGCAATATGGTTTAAAGGCAGATTTTGTTCACATAATATCCATTTTCTGCTGCCTTTCATCTCACATTCAGAGTAATTTATTACTCATTAGGATATCCACCATCCAAAGATATGTGAAGAAAAAAACAAAGGCAGTTAATTTTTTTCTATTTCTAATACTTTTCTACAAAATGGCTACTTAATGCTAAAAATAATTTGTTCGTTCTGACCTTTCAATGCCAATCCGAAAAACAAATTTAAAAACCCAGATTCCTATTTGTTATAACTAAAACGGAAATAACCTGAAACTGGGCACTGATACTTGGAGGTTTCTTCTTCTTGTGCAAATGGAGAAGTGACTTGGTAATTCGATCCTGTAGGGTGAGTCTGGTCAGGTGCTTTAAAGAATTCACCTCTAACAAGTGCTGAAAAAGAAAAAAACATCAGATTCTTATTCCTCACAAAAAACAATTTAAGAATATTATTTCTTCCATAGTTTTCTATCTCCAATGACCGTGGTAAAGATGGAAGATTGGTATTCTACTTTCTTCTTCATTCTACTCTCCTGTGCTTTCCTGCAAAAGCTGGTGAGCTAAAAACAAAGCAACATTTCACAAAACCTCTTGCTTCTAGAGTTCTGGATGTGACAAAAGTTCACATCAAATCAATTACCCACATGTGAAACTGCGCAGGTTTAACTGAGGAAGAGGCCTTCGGCTCCTCCTAGCTTGTGTCTCTGCCAGCAGCATGCACATAGAGGGCTTCAGCTATCTGTGGTCCCCATGTCCAGGCACTACATGAGAGTAGCGGCAGCAAGAATGCAGGGGATTTGTGGTCTACTGTGACCCTAGTAACAAACATTGCTGATAGGTGCAGTAGCTCCCCTTAAATTACGCCACAAGTAGTACAAGCTTGGAACCAATAGCTGCAATGGCAACGTCCTTAATCCCTTATCTTTATCATTATAGCTGGAGGTCAGTCCCAAAGTGGTGTTTTAAATACTCTATATTTCTAAGACTTCTAATAATTTTGTAAATGGCTAACTTCTTTAAATAAGTACCTTTCTACTTAATTGTTTACAGTGATTACTGTTATCTCATAAGAAATCCTGACTCATAGAAAAGAAAAGAAATCCAATCCCAGGGTACAGTAGGTATGCCAGTAGAAACCAAAACACAGATCCTATCAACCCTCACCTGATCTGACTACCCCAAATCTCAATAGGGAGACAGGACTTAACAAAAAAGCCATTAAAGAATACAAATTGAGATTGTTCTTAGTCAACCTTAATGTTTTAAACCACAGTACATTTATGATAGCAAATTTGTCAAGATTAAGATGTGTGACAGTGACAATATAATGTTACTTAAGACATATAGTCAAGGTCTTATTTGTATGAGAAACATAGTCTGATTTTTTAAAATGACAAATTTAAAAGGCTATAAAAAGTACTATTCATTTGACGACATGAATATTTTGAAAAAACAATTTTATTGACATAAAATTCAATAGGACAATTATATTGAAAGAGTTGTATAATCACCACCACCATCTGTCTTAGAACATATATTCTTGTTTCTTGGACTCAGTGTTATTAGTAGCTCCCCATATTCCCCCAACTTCCCCTAACATACCTCTAAAAATCCATTAATTCAGATCCTGTCTCTATATATTGACCTATCCTGGATTTCATATACAGAAAAACAAAAAACAACAGTGGAAAAACCTCAATCAAAAAGAAAGCAGAAACTATTTAAAACTAGAAGAAATTTAAAATGAGTAATATGAATAATTTTTAAAACCTTTCAAGTGACAAAAAGTAACAAACATTCAAATAACTGGAATTATGGAAAAATATTTCAAACAAATGACAAAAGCTGATCATTTATATGTATATAACTTTCTATGTAAAATGAGCTAAAGACCTGAATAGGCAATTCTCAAGTAAAGTATAAATAGCAAAACATAATGACACTCATTCAATCTCTCCTGTAATCAAAGAAAAGTAAATTATCTTTTGAAGAGCTTGCCCGCCTATCACACTACCAAGCATAATAAAAATGGACAAAATGCAATATTCATGAGATGGAAAAACATAATGGTACATTGTATATGCATGTACTTAAGAATATAGTTTCATATAATCTTGCTGACAAGGACTTTCACTTGTAGGAATTATTTATCATAAGAAATTTATATAAGCAGATTATCAAACAAGGTCTCCCACCCACTACACCACCAAGTTGATTCTGAATCATAGAATTCTTATATGGGTGAAAATATTTATAGGAGCAGATAATTTTATCTCCCATGGAGCAACTAGTGAGTTTGAACCACCAACCTTGTGGTTTAGCAGTCCAAGGACACTTACCCAACAGTGCCACCTGGGCTCTTTCCAAACAAGACTCAATGTTGTTTATAATAATGCTCTTCAAAACAGTGGAAAAGTACTACATAAGACACTCTATATTTACTATCAAGGAGAAATATTTACAACTATTGACGATAAATGAGGAACTCTGAGGACTTAATGGGTTACGAGTTGGGCTGCTAACCACAGGATTAGCAGTTCAATACCAGCAACCACTCTGGAAGAAAGACGAAGCTTTCTACTCCTATAAGGAGTTATGCACCTGAAAGGGGGCATGAGAGAAGAGCCAGCCAGCATGGCGACTGCCAAAAGCAACTAGTTGGAGAGGTGCCATGGTTGGAAGCTGTCTGACATTGAAGATGAGAGGGAAGTACTCAGGGAAGTCTTCCAGATCTTGTATGAATGCTTTCTGGTCCTGATCTAACTTTTTCCTGTTACGTCCACATTGTTTCTGACCGCATAATCCAGAGCTGGCGGCAGAAATGGCAAACCAGTTGGAGAGTGAGAACCTCTACTTCATAGTTAACATTGTGCTGATTCTCATTACTATCCCAAAGGATTCTAGACAAGTCTACCCCATAATCCTACAGCAACTAATGGTTCTTTTTAAAAAATCTTATTTTGTTGTTGTTGACAACATATATAGGCAAACACACCAATTCAACAGTTTCTCCATATAGCATTCAGTGACATTGGCTACATTCTTCAAGTTATACATCCATTCTGATCCTCCTTTTCTGACTGAATTGATTCTGACTCATTATAATCCGATAAGACAGTTAAAATTGTTCCATAGAGTTTCTCAGGCTGTAATTCTTTATGAAAGAAGTCTGCCTCATCTGGTAGGTATGAACTGCCAACTTTTTGGTTACCAGCTCAGGGTCAACCCACTTTTCCATCAATTATAAGTACTATGATACTAAAACACTAACAAAACAGTGAAGGATAAGAAAAAGATAAAAGGCTAGACAGGCTAGATCAGTGGTTCTCAACCTTCCTAATGCCACAACCTGTTCATACAGTTCCTCATGTTGTGGTGACTCCCAATCATAAAATTATTCTCGTGGCTACTTCGTAACTGTAATATTGCTACTGTTATGAATCGGGCAACCCCTGTGAAAGGGTGGTTTGACCCTCAATGGGGTTGCGACCCAGAGGTTGAAAATCACTGGGCTAAATAAAAGGATAATGATGAATACATAGAAATATGAATGGATTTTGAGCTCACACTTAATTTAGTCCTATTCTAAGAACAATTTAGTTTTAATGTCATGGAGCTACTTACTACCTGCTCTCATGAAGAGATCACTGAAGACATGGGTGCTATAGCAAAATGTGGTGAAGAAATCAAATGGTCGCCAGCTATCAGAAAGTAGTAGTATTTGGGGTCCAAAAGGCTTGTCTTAAAACAAGCAGCCATCGAAGTGAGGTGATGGTTAAGTCCACATGGAAAAAGCACACCAGCCTGTGTGATCCAAAGACTGTAAATAATTAAATCCAAGACCAGAAGAGAGAATGGCTTTAGAGCTTAAATTCGGAAGTGCGCAGTTTGCAGAAGGCTATGGATAACAATAAAAGCCCAAAATCCATTTGCAGGGTCCCCCACTTGCATTAAACCTCTGGTGAATCCCTCTGTCAATTGACTAGGAGTGTCAATAGCCTTGCAAGTAGACAGAGTACTTTGTAGGGTAGACGAACGCGATGTAGTTAGTTTAAGATTTAAAACCTTGTCATTTGTTCTCCTGTTTCACCCATTTGAAATTTGCTCTAGTTTTTATTATTTTCTATTGTCTTTACAACTGATATTTTCCCTGAGTTTTTTATTTTATTATTGTTATTGGGTTTTTGTACATTTTTTTCTATGAGAAATGCAGAATAAGGGGGAAGGCAAAAGGAGAAGGGAGAGAAAGGGGGAACCAATTGCAATGATTGATGTATTTATACCCCCACACAACCCAAGGGGACGAACAACAGAAACATGGGTGGAGAGTGGATGGTGTCAGATATGAAAATAATAATAATTTATAATTTATCAAGAGGGTGAGAGCGTGGGGGATGGAAGTAAGAGCTCAAGCAGAAAGAAGGTATTTTTAAAATGATAAAGGCAACATATGTACAAATGTACTTGATATAACTGATGTATTGATAGTTATAAGAGCTATAAGAGTCCCCAATAAAATGATTTATATAAAAAGAAATCCATCCAAAAATAAAAAGAAATCTGGAATAGGTAAATCTATACATTAAGTTTCTTGAGGTTATGGCAGTGGAAGTTAGGGGAGATGGGAGCTAATGAATATAAGAAAGAAGAAAGTGTTCTAAAATAATTATAGTAATGATTGCACAATTCATTTTAATATGTTTAAACGATTTAACTGTATGATATGTGGATTATAAATTAATATAGCTGGTAAATTAAATAAAAATTTTAAATGTTTCTTAACAAATGTGGTATCATTGTGACTTTTTCTGACCATCGTATCTTTTCATAATAAGAACATAATTACAAACCATTCAAATAATTTTAAAGTATAATTCATGGTTTAAAACTGTTGATTACCACTACTAGAAATAACAACAGAGCATTACATTTTTTTAAAGGTGCCTTTATATGTTAATAAAGACAGACAAAAACTTTTTTTTCCCCTTAAACTAGATAATCACAGGAGGAAAAAAAGTTATTTTGTCTGTTCCTTTAAATTATTGAAATCAAGTTTTCTAACAAAGTTTTAAATGACAAGATTTCTTTTTTTGGAGAAACATTCATTAAGTGTCTCCCATTAAAATCTGTCTTTCGGGGGTGGGGGGAAGATAAAAAAAAAATCTGTCTTTCTTCAGTAAATTCAGTAAGCATTTTTGCAAGGCTATCTCTGAATAGCAATGTACATTCGTGGGCCAGATCCTGCTCACTGTTTTTATGCAATTTATGTGACTGAATATAATTTTAAAAGAGATAATATTTCATGTCATGAAAATGTATATGAAACTCAAACTTCAATGGCTATAAATGAAACTTTATTTAAATACAGCCACATTCATTTGGCTGTATATTATTTATGGCAATATGCATGCTACAAAAGCAAAAATGAGTACTTATAACAGAGACCTGCTAAATTTCTTCTATCTGGCTTTCCCAGAAAAATTTTGCCAAGCTTTGCTATAAATGGTGAGGGGTAAGAAAACACTAATTAGAAATCAGTTTAAAATCAAGTATAATTAAGAATTTAATCTTAATCTGGCTCAAGGGGAAATGAAAAGATCTTAAACAAAGAGGTAATAACACCACAAAAATTTATATTTATATTCAGGAGCTTTTCAAACACTAATCCATTAAAAAATGGACTCACATTAATGCACACAGTAAATCCCTACTTTGTATATAAATGAGGTATTTCTGATCGTGGCTTATAAAGATTATTGGTATGCGCAGTAAACAATAATATTGTTGGTAATACTCACCTTTGGAAGGACAGGTCTCGATTTAACGTTTTTGTTTCTCCTAGAGAGGTAAATATATCAGAAAAACATACTGTAGAGATAAATGATTTTAACAGTTCATCCTAAACAACAGACTATATGTACCAGTTTTCAAGAAATGTAGATCCTCTATAGGAAAACAACCTCCATCAACCCAAGAAGGACCTTCGGGAAGAAAGGTAAGAAAGGGAGGAGAGAGATACATGTCGTGTAATTCAGGTAAAGGCAGATTCAAACCATGATGACCAGCAACCTGGTGTTATACATCATAAGTGATAGTCTACTATTTCCCTTTAGATAGTAGTGGGATTCTGTTTTCTTGTGTCTGTCTATAAAGCTTTATTTTGGTCATTTCTATAAGACTATAAATGAAATCTCTAATTTCACAATTTTAAAAAAAGTTCTACTCACTAAAATCTTCAACTTTGGAATTAGCATTTTTCTTCTATTTTTACTGCTCACAATTCTAGCATGCTTAAATTAATCCTTTTGAAGGTATGTTTTCATTTAGATTTTAGGCTAAAAACAAGGAATAACTCAGGTACTCCCTCAACGCAAGAATATTTTCTTCTATTAAATAGGCATTCTATGATGCTCACCTTTCCAACACAACCGCTGAAGACAAAGTGGGTGAATAAGTAAATGTGGCAATGAAAGCTGATGGTGCCCAGCTTTAAAAAGAGATAAGTGTCTGGGTTCTTAAAGGCTTAAAGATAAACAAGCGGCCATCTAGCTCAGAAGCAACAAAGCCCACATGGAAGAAGCACACCAGCCTGTGTGATC